>NC_142103.1:46637797-46953547 GCF_054644295.1 Miniopterus natalensis | reverse complement strand
TAAATGCAAATGGAATAAATGGTCCAGTCAAAAGACATTAAGGAGCTGAATGGATAAGAAAACAGGACCCAAATATATGCTGTCTACAAGAGACCCACCTGAGAGCAAAAGATTCCATAGGCTAAAAGTGAATGGATAGAATAAAATATTCAATGCGAATGGAAATAAAAAAAAGCTGGAGTAGCAATGCATATTTCTGACAAAATAGACTTCAAAATAAAGACCATAACAAAAGACAAAGATGGTCACTACATAATACTAAAGAGATCAATCCAAAAGGAGGATATAACCCTTATAAATCTATATCCACTCAATATATGAGCACCTAAATATAAAAAATATCCTGGGGGACTTTAAGGGGGAGATTAACAGTAACACAATCATAGTGGGGGACGTTAACACCCTTCCGTCATCACTGGACAGATCATCAAGGGAAACACAGACATTAATGACTCACTAGACCTAATGGATTTAATTGACATTTACAGAACATTTCATCCCAAAGCAGCAGAATACACATTCTTCTCAAGTGCAAATGGAACATTCTCATAAATAGATCACATGTTAGGACACAAGGCAAGCCTATACAAACACAACAAGACTGAAATCATATCAAGCATCGTTTTGGATCCCAATGCCATGAAACTAGAAAACAACCACTATAAAAAAACTCAAAAATATTAAGACACGTGGAGGCTAAAAAGCATGTTTTTAAACAATGAATATGTTACCAGTGAGTTCAAGGAAGAAATTAAACACTTCTTGGAAAAAAACAAAAATGAACAGACAACCCAAAATCTATGGGACACAGCCAAAGCTGCCCTAAGAGGAAAGTTCATTGCAGTACAGACTTTCCTCAAGAAACAAGAAAAAGCTCTACTAAATCACCTAACAGAACCACTAAAAGAACTAGAATGAGAAAAGCTAGAAAAGCCCCAAGGAAGTAGAAGGAAGGAAATAATAAATATCTGAGCAGAAATTAATGACATAGAGACTAAAAAAGCACAGAAAAAATTAGTAAAACCAAGGGCTAGTTCTTTGGAAAGATAAATATGACTGATGGCCCTTTAGTCAGAGTTACCAAGGAACAAAGAGAGTGGACCTAAATAATTAATATCAGAAATGAAAGAGGTGATATAGCAACCAACCCAACACAAATACAAAAGATCATAAAAAAATACTAAGAGCAACTATAACCCAACAAAATGGACAACCTGGATGAAATGGACAAATTCCTAGCAGCATCCAATCTCCTGAAGCTGAATCAAGAAGAAACAGAAAACATGAATAGGCCAATAACAACTAATTAAATTGAAGCAGTAATAAAAAAATTCCTAGCAAACAAAAATCTTGGACCAGATGGATTTATAGTCAAGTTTTACCAAACATTCAGAGAAGAATTAACATCTATTCTCAAACTATTCCAGAAAATTCAAGAGGAGGGAGAATTCCCAAACTCTTTTTAAGAAGCCAGCATCATTCTTATCCCAAAACCAGATAAAGACCCTACAAAGAAAGAAAATTATAGGCCATTGCCCCTGATGAACATAGATACTAAAATTCTCAACAAAATACTACCAAACAAGATCCAGAAATACATTAAAAAGATCATACACTATGACCAAGTGAGATTAATTTCGGGGATGCAAGGCAGATATAACATCCATAAATCAAGAAATGTGATGCATCACATAAACAAAACGAAAAACAAAAATCATATTATCATATCAATATACATAGAAAAAGCATTTGACAAATCCAGGACCCATTTCTGATAAAAACTCTTCAGCAAAGTGGGAATAGAGAGAACACACATCAATATGATAAAGGCCTTATACAACAAACCTACAGCCAACATCATAGTCAATGATCAAAAACTAAAACTTTCACCCCAAAACAAGAACAAGACAGGGGTGTTCACTTTAATTCTCTTATTCAACATAGTATTGGAAGTCCTTGCCACAGCCATAAGGCAGGAAGAAAATATAAAAGTATCCAAATTGGAAAGGAGGGAGTAAAACTGTCATTATTGGCAGATGACATTATATTGTACAGAGAAACCCCTAAAGACTCCGTCAGAGTACCACTAGATTTGAAATGAATTTGGCAAGGTAGCTGGATACAAAATCAACATCTGGTAATTGGTGGCATTCTTATATGCCATCAATGAACTCTCAGAAAGAGAAACGAGAATATGATACCATTTACCATTGCAACTAAAGAAATAAGATACCTAGGAATAAACTTCACCAAGGGTGTAAAAGACTTGTACTTGGAAAACTACAGGACACTGAAAAAAGAAACAGTGGAAGATATAAACAAATGGAAGAATATACCATGCTCATGGATTGGAAGACTTAATATCATTAAAATGTCCATACTACCCAAAGCAATTTATAAATGCAATGCAATTCCTATTAAAATGCCAACAGCATATTTTACAAAGCTAGAACTAACATTCCAAAAATTTATATAGAACCGAAAAAGACCCCAAATAGCTGCAGCCCTCTTGAGAAAAAAGAACAGAGTGGGACATATCACTCCACTGGATTTCAAAAGGTACTACAAAGCCATTGTAATCAAAACAGCCTGGTATTTGTACAAGACCAGGCATATATATCAATAGAATAGAACAGAGACCCCAGAAATAGACCCAAGCCATTATGGTCAATTAGTATTTGACAAAGGAAGAAGCTACAATAGAGTAAAGACAGTCTCTTCAATAAATGCTGTTGTAAAAATTGGACAGTAAATGAAAAAATATGAAACTAAACCACCAACTTTCACCATTCACAATAATGAAATCAAAATGAATAAAAGGATTAAATGTAAGTGGCAGAACCATAAAAATCCTGAAAGAAAACAGGCAGTAAAGTCACAGACATCTCACGTAGTGGAATTTTCACTGATACATCTCCTAGGGCAAGAGAAACAAAGAAACCATAAATATATGGGAGTACATCAAACTAAAAAGCTTCTGCATAGCAAAAGAAAACAGCCTCAAGTTCAAAGAAATCCCATGGTTTGGAAAAACATATTTGCCAAGGATGTATCTGATAAGGGGCTAATTCCAAAGTGTACAGAGAACTCATACTACTCAGCAAGAGGAAGTCAAACAATTCAATTAAAAATTGGAAGAAGGCCCTGAATAGACACTTCTCCAAAGAGGACAGATGGCCAAGAAACACATGAAAAAATGCTCAAGGTCTCTAGTCATCAAAGAAATGCAAATTAAAACCACAATGAAGTATCACTTCACACCTGTAAGAATGGCTACTATCAGCAAATCAACAAATGTTTTGTGCTGGCCAGGATGTGGAGAGAGGGGAACCCTAGTACACTGCTGGTGGGAATGCAGACTGGTGCAACCACTATGGAAACCAGTATGGAAGTTCCTCAAAAAATTAAAAATGGAACTGCCTTTTGATCCAATAATCCTACTTCTAGGAATGTATTCTAAGAATCCTGAAACACTAATCAGAAAGAATATATGCACCCCTATGTTCGTAGCAGTGCAATTTATAATAAAGATCTGGAAAAAGCCCAAGTGCTGATCAATAGATGAGTGGATAAAAATCTGTGGGACATTAGCACCATGGAATAGTATGCAGCTGCAAAGAGGACGGGTATTGTACATTTCGGGATGGTATGGAAGGACCTGGAGAATATTATGCTAAGCAAAATATTACAGTCAGAATAAGACAACCATCATGTGATCTCACTTATATGTGGAATCTAAAGAATTTAATAAACTGATGAACAGAAATGATTCAATGACATGAAAGTATGGTTCAGACTGATGAATCTCAGAGAGATGGAGGGGGCGGGTGGGTGGATGGGGAGAGAATATCCAAAGAATGTATATGCATATATGCATAATCCAAGGACATGGTCAATGGTGTGTTGAAGGACTGGAGAGGAGGCTGAAGCAGGGTGAAATGGGTCAATGAGGAGAAAAATGGACATATGTAATATTTTGAACAAAAATTTCAAAAATAAAATAATTTTTGAAAAAAGGATTAAAGACTAAATATAAGACATGAAACCATAAAAAAATGAAAAATGGGATTAATTAAACTAAAACGCTTTTGCACAGCAAAGCAAATTATCAACAGAACTAAAAGACAACCTACCATGTAGGACAATATATTCGCCAATGATCAACAACATAAGGGGTTAATATAAAAATTTTATAAATACTCATAATACTCAACATCATAAAAATAAACAATCCAATTAAAAATTTTTTCAGGGGGCCTGAATAAAAGTTTTTCCATAGAAAAAATATATATGGCCTTTAGATAAATGAAAAGATGTGCAGTATCGCTGGTTATCAGAGAAATTCAAGTTAAAACCACATTAAGATATTACTTCACACCTCTCAGGATGGTTATCATCAATAAATCCTGAAATGACAAATGTTGGTGAGGATTTGGAGAAAAAGGAATAATTGTGCACCGTTGGTGGTAATGCAGACTGTTGTAGCCACTGTGGAAAATATTTTGGAGGTTCCTCATAAAGTTAAAAATGGACTGTGAGATTGTTTTTCTGCCAATAACATGATGTTTTAATTATCATCTCTTAGAAGTATAATTTGAAGTGAAGGAGTATGATACTTCTGGCTTTGTTTTTTTTTTTCTTCTCAAGATAGCATTGATTATTCCGGGTCTTTTGTGGTTTTTTACAAAACAGGATTGTTTGTTCTATTTCTTTAAAAAAGGATATTGGGATTTTTTTTCTTTTTAATTTATCTTTATTGTTGAAAGTAATACAGATTCTCCCTTTTTCTCCATATTGACCCCCTCCACACCTCACCTGCCCCCCAGGCTTTCACTACATAATTGACTCTGTCCAAGGATTATGCATAAATGCATATAGATTATTTGATTAATCTTTTCCCAGCCCCCACCTTCCCCGCCTTCCCTCTGTGATTTATCAGTCTGAATGGCCAAGAGACACATGAAAAAATGCTGTCAATAATTATCAGAGAGATATAAATAAGACTACAATGAGGTATCACCTCACACCTGTCAAAATGGCTACCATCAACACATCAACAAATGACAAGTATTGTCAAGGATGTGGAGAAAAAGGGACTCTAGTACACTGCTGGTGAGAATGTAGACAGGGGCAGCCATTATGAAAACATTATGGAGATTCTTAAAAAAATTAAAAATGGAACTGCCATTTGACCCAGTGATCCCAGTTCTAGGAATATATCCTAAGAATCCTGAAACACTAATCAGAAAGAATGTATGCACTCCTATGTTCATAGCAGCACAGTTTACAATAGCTAAGATCTGGAAACAGCACAAATGCCCCTCAGTAGATGAGTGGATAAAAAAATTGTGGTACATATACACAATGGAATATTATTTAGCTGTAAAAACGACTTCTTATCCTATGAGACAGCATGGAGGAACCTGGAAAATATTATGCTAGGCAAAATAAGCCACTCAGAAAAAGACATTGGGATTTTGATGGGGATTGCATTAAATCTGCATATTACTTTGGATAATATGACCATTTTTAACTATATTCATTCTTCTAATCAATGAACACAGAATATCTTCCCATTTCTTAGTATCTTTTTCAATCTCTTTTAATAATGCTTTGTAACTTTCAGTATATATGTGCTTCACATCCTTTGTTAAGTTTATTCTAAAGTATTTTATTCTTTTTGTTGTAATTGAAAAAGTTTTTTTTTCATTTCTTTTTCTCAAATTTTATTGATAATGTATAAGAATGCAGAAGATTTTTGTGCATTGATTTTGTATCCTGCAGCTTTACACTATATAGCTTTTTGGTGGGGATTTTTGTGTTTTCTACAATAAAAATTACGTCATTTCCAAAAGGAGATACTTTTACATCTTTATTACCAATTTAAATACCTTTTATTTATTTATTTTGCATGAGTGCTCAGGTTAGGACTTCTAGTATTATGTTGAATAAAAGACTGTTGAGAATGTATATCCTTGTCTTGTTCTTGATCTTAGAGAAAAAGCATTAATTTTTCATCATTGAGTATAATATTAGCTGAGGGTTTGTTGTATATGGCCTTTATTATGTTGAGGTATGTTCCTTCTACTCCCATTTTATTCAGTGTTTTAATCATAAATACATGATGTACCCTATCAAATGTTTTTTGTGCATCTATTAAAAAGATCATTTGACTTTTATCCTAATTCCCATAAAACATAGTTGTGAGCTCAGAAATAAATCCACATACATATGTGAACATAAATTTTGACAAAAAAGTGAAAAACATTTAATGAAGAAAAAAAGCTTCTTCAATAAATAGTGTGTTGTAAAATTTGGAAAGCCACATGCAAAATAATGAAAATAGACTACAGACTACAGATTGTTCCCATATACAAACATTAACAAAAATTAAAGACCTAAATATAAAATATGAAACTCTAAATTACATAAAATATAGATACTAAATTTATGGACCTTGGTTGTATAAAAAATTTTATAAATTTCACACCAAGGGCAAGAGAAATAAAGGCAAAAATAAGTGAATAGGACTATATTAAACTAAAAAGCTTTTGCACAGCAAAGGAGACATCCAAAAAAACAAAAAGCAAAGAAACCAAACAAACAAAAAGGCAACTGACCATATGGAGATGATATTTGAAAACAAGAGCTCTGAGAAAAGATTAATATCCAAAATGTATTTTAAAAAATTATGAGTCAACACCAAACAGGTAAGTAATTAAATTTAAAAAATTGGAGCCCAGCCAGGTGTGGCTCAGTGGTTGAGCATAAACCTAGAATCCAAGAGATCAAGGTTCAGTTCCCATTCAGGGCACTTGCCTGGGTCATTGGCTTGACTCTCTTATCATTGATGTTTCTATCTCTCTCTCTCCCTCTTTATTCCTCTCTCTGAAAGAATATTTTTTAAAAATTGGCATGAAAAGATGCACAACTTCACTAGCTATAAGAGAAATGCAAATCAAAACTACAATGAGCTACCACCTTGCACGTGTTGGAATTATCAACAAGACAAATAATAACAAGCACTGGAGAAGTTGTGGAGATGAACTCTCATTCACTGCTGGAAACAGTATGAGTATCCTCAAAAAATTACAAGTAGTGTTACCATATGACCAGCAGCCCCTCTTCTGGGTATCATCCCCAAAATTTGGTTAACATTTATTCACAAATATATGTGCACCATTTTGTTCATTGCAGCATTGTGGTGATCAAGACATGGAAACAACCAAAGTGTGCTTCAACAGATAATTGGACAAGATTTGGTACATACATTCAATGGAGTACTACTCAGCCATAGAAAATATGAAACACTGCCATTTGTGAAAAGATGAACAGACTTTGAGAATATCATGCTAAACAAATAAATCAGATAGAAAAAGTTAAGAACCATATTATTTCACTCAGATGTAGTATATAAAACTGAAAGCAAAAAATGAACAAACAAGAAAAACAAATAAGAACTAATAGAGACAACAGTATAGTGATTACCAGTGGGAAGTGGGGGTGGAGTGTTATTAAATGTAAATGGGTTGAAATACATGGTGATGGACGACTGACTTTAGGTAATAAACACATAATGCAATATACAGATAATGTATCACATAATTGAAAACTTGAAAACTATATAATGTTTTTAACAATAGTCACTGCAAATTTTTTTAAATTTATTATTATTATTTTTTATTTTTTGTTTAAAATACTACAAATGTTCTTTTTTCTCCCCAGTGAATGATTCCCCCTGTCCCATCCCTCTCCCCAGTCACTAGCCTCACCATTGTCTGTGTCCTTGGGTTGTGCATATATGCATATAAATTCTTTGGCTACTCTCTCCCACTCTACCCAACATCCCTCCTCCATCCACCTGACATTCGTCAATCTGATCTATGCTTCCATGTCGTTGAATCAATTCTGTTCATCAGCTTATTAAGTTTTTTAGATTCCACATATAAACAAGATCATGTGATGTTTGTCTTTCTCTGCATGGTTTATTTCACTTAGCATAATTTTCTCCAGGTCCATCCATACTGTGCCAAAGAATACAAGATGCTTCTTCTTTAAAGATGCATAGTATTCCATGGTGTATATGTCCAACAACTTTTTTATCCACTCATCTACTGATGGGCAGTTGGGCTGTTTTCAGATGTTAGCTATTGTAACTTGGGCTGCTACGAGCAAAGGGGTGCATATATTCTTTCTGATTAGTGTTTCAGGATTCTTAGGATATAGTTCTAGAAGTGGGATCACTGGGTCAAAAGGCAGCTCCATTTTTAATTTTTTGAGAACCTCCATACAGTTTTCCATAGTGGTTGCACCAGTCTGCATTCCCACCAGCAGTGTATTAGGGTTTCCCTTTCTCCACATCTTCAACAGCACAAGTCATTTGTTGATTTGTTGATGGTAGCCATTGTTACGTTTGTGAAGTGATACCTCATAGTGATTTTAATTTGCATCTTTCTTATAATTAGCTATGTTGAGCATTTTCTCATATGTCTCTTGACCATCTGTAGGTCCTCTTTGGAGAAGTGTCTATTCAGGTCCTTTGCCTATTTCTTAATTGGTTCGTTTGTCTCCTCTTGCTGAGTAGTATGAGTTCTTTGTACATTTTGGAAAGTAGTCCCTTATCAGATACATCCTTGGCAAATATGTTTTCCCAGATCATGGGATTGCTTTGTATTTTGAGGCTGTTTTTTACCATGGGATTGCTTTGTATTTTGAGGCTGTTTTCTTTTGCTGTGCAAAAGCTTTCTAATTTGATGCAGTCCCATATGCTTCTTTTTTCTTTTGTTTCTCTTGCTCTAGAAGATGAATCAGTGAAAATTCCACTATGTGGGATGTCTGTGACTTTATTGTCTATGTTTTCTTCCAGGATTTTTATGGTTTCATGACATATTTAAATCTTTTATCCATTTTGACTTTATTTTTGTGTATGGTGAAAGTTGGTGGTCTGGTTCCATTTTTTTGCATGTAGCTGTCCAATTTTCCCAGCATCACTTATTGAAGAGACTATCTTTACTTCAATGTTTGCTCTTGCCTCCTTTGTCAAATATTAACTGACCATAATGGTGTGGGTCTATTTCTGGGTACTCTGTTCTGTTCCATTGACCTATATGTTTGTTGTTGTACCAATACCAGGATGTTTTTATTACAATGGCGTTGTAGTACACTTTGATATCCAGCAAAGTGATCCCTCCCACTCTGTTCTTTTTTCTCAAGATGGCTGCAGCTATTCCGGGCCTTTTTTGGTTCCATATAAATTTTTGAAATGTTTATTCTAGATCTCTGAAATATGCTGATGGTAGTTTAATAGTAATTGCATTGAATTTATAAATTACTTTGGGTAGTATGGACATATTAATGATATTAATTCTTCCAATCTATGAGCATGGTATATTCTTCCAATTGTTTATATCTTCCTCTATTTCTTTAACCAGTGTCTCTTATTTTTCTGGAGCAGGTCTTTAACATTCTTGGTTAAGTGTACACCTAGGCATCTTATTTTTTTAGTTGCAATGATAAATGACATTATTTTTTTAGTTTCTCTCTCTGAAAGTTCATTGTTGCTGTATACAAATGCCACTGATTTCCAGATGTTGATTTTGTATCCAGCTACCTTGCCAAATTCGTTTATAAAATCTTGTAGTACTTTGATGAAGTCTTTAGAGTTTTCTATGTACAATATCATGCCATCTTCAAATAATGACAGTTTTACTTCTTTCTTTCCAATTTGGATAACTTTTATGTTTTCTTCCTGTCTGATGGCTATGGCGAGGACTTCCAGTACTATGTTGAATAAGACTGGTGAAAGTGGACATCCCTGACTTATTCCTGTTTTTCAGGCAGATGGTTTTAGTTTTTGCCCATTGAGTATGATATTGGCTGTAGGTTTGTCATATATGGCCTATGTTATGTTGAGATATGATCCTTCTATTGCCACTTTGCTGAGAGTTTTATCAGAAATGGGTGCTGGATTTTGTTGAATGCTTTTTCTGCATACATTGATATGATCATATGATTTTTGTCCTTCATTTTGTTTATGTGATGTATCACCTTTATTGATTTGCAGATGTTATACCAGCTTTGCACCCCTGGAATAAATTCCACTTGGTGGTGATGTATGATCTTTTTAATGTATCGCTGGATCTGGTTTGCTAGTATTTTAGTAAGGATTTTAGCATTTATATTCATCAGGGATATTGGTCTGTAATTATTTTTCTTTATATTTTCATTATTTGGTTTTGGGACTAGGATGATGCTGGCCTCATAAAAAAAAAGTTTGGGAGTTTTTCCTCATCTTGAATTTTCTGGACTAGTTTGAATAGGTGTTAATTCTTTGAATGTTTGGTAAAACTTGCCTGTAAATCCATCTGATCCAGGACTTTTGTTTGCTGGGAGTTTTTTGATCACTGCTTCAGTTTCATTAGTTGTTATTGGCCTATTTAGGTTTTCTGCCTCTTCTTGATTCAGCTTTGGAAGGTTTTAGGCTTCTAGGAATTTGTTCATTTCACCCATTTTGTCCAATTTGTTGGCATATAGTTGCTCATAGTACTTTCTTACAATCCTTTGTATTTCTGTTGGTCAGTTGTTATATCGCCTCTTTTATTTCTGATTTTATTTCTTGAGATCCTCTCTCTTTGTTTCTTGATGAATCTGGCTAAAGGTGCATCGATCTTATTTATCTTTTCAAAGAACCAGCTCTTGGTTTCATTGATTTTTTTGTATTTTTTTTTTAGTCTCTATGTCATTATTTTCTGCTCTGATTTTTATTATTTTCTTCCTTCTACTTTCTCGGTGTTTTTTTTGTTTTGTTTTGTTTTTGCTGTTCTCATTACAGTTCTTTTGGTTATTGTGTTAGATAGTTCTTGAGATAGGCCTGTAATGCTATGAATATTCCTCTTAGGACTGCTTTCGCTGTGTCCCATAGATTTGGGGTTGTTGTCTGGTCATTTTCGTTTTTTTCCATGAAGTGTTTGATTTCTTTCTTGATCTCATTAGTAACCCATTTATTGTTTAATAGCATGTGATTTAGCCTCCATGTATTTGAATATTTTTGAGTTTTTTTACAGTGGTTTTTGTTGTTGTTGTTGTTTTTTACTTTCATGGCATTGAAATCCGAGAATTTCCTTGATATGATTTCAATCTTCTTGTTTTGTATAGACTTGCCTTGTGCCCTAATATGTGATCTACTTATGAGAATATTCCATGTGCACTTGAGAAGAATGTGTATTCTGCTGCTTTGGGATGAAATGTTCTGTAAATGTCAATTAAATCCATTAGGTCTAGTGAGTCATTTAAGGTCTTTGTTTCCCTGTTGATTTTTTGTCTTGATGACCTGTCCATTGCTGACTGCAGGGTGTTAAAGTCCCCCACTATGATTGTGTTGCTGTCAATCTCTTCTTTAAAGTCCACCAAAATTTTTTTAATATGTTTCGCTGATCCTATATTGGGTGCATAAATGTTTATAAGGGTTATTTCCTCCTGTTGTATTGATCCCTTTAGTATTATGAAGTCACCATCTTTTTCTCTTGTTATGGTTTTTATTTTGAAGTCTATTTTGTGAGAAATAAGAATTGCTACTCCAGCGTTCTTTTCCTTTCCATTTGCATGGAATATTTTATTCCATCCCCTCACTTTTACCATGTGTTAGTCTTTTGCTTTCAGGTGGGTCTCTTGTAGACAGCATATATTTGGGTCCTGTTTTCCTATCCATTCAGCTACTCTATTTTTCTTGATTGGACCATTTATTTTCTTTACATTTAAGATTACTATTGATATAAACTTATTTAATGCCATTTTTCCCCTTTTGCTGATGTACCTTTCTCCATCTCTTCTTTCTTTTTTTAGAGCAGTGCTTTTACCATTTTTTGCAATGCTGGTTTAGTGGTACTGAATTCCTTTACCCTTTTTTTTTTTTTTTTTGGTCTGGGAAGCTCTTTATTTCACCTTCAAGATTGCTGGATAAAGGAATCTTGGTTGGATGTTCTTTCTTTTCATTACTTTGAGAACTTCATGCCACTCCCTTCTAGCCTGAAGAGTTTCTGTTGAGAAATCAGCTGTTAGCCTTATGGGGGTTCCCTTATAGGTCACTGCTTGTCTCTCTTGCAGCCTTTAATATTGTCTTTTTGTTCTTGGCATTTGCCATTTTAATTGTAATGTATCTTGGACAGGGCCTCTTGGGTCTCTATTTTTTGGGACTCTCTGTGCTTCCTGAACTTGTGTGGCTTTCTCCCTAGCCAGTATAGGACAGTTTTCTGTTATCATTTCCTCCACCAAGCTTTCTATCTCCTGCTATCTCTCATCCCCCTCTGGGCCTCCTACAATGTGAATGTTGTTTCACTTCATGTTATCCCAAAGCTCCCTTATACTGTTCTCATGCTTTTTAAGTTTTTTTCTTTTTGCTGCTCTGATTGAGTGATGTTTTCTATCTTATCTCCTAAGTCACTTATTCTATCTTCTGCTTCACTGAGCCTGCTTTTCATTCCTTCCAGTGTACTCTTGATATCAGATATAGCATTCTTTATCTCTGTCTGATTTTTGTTTATGTTATGTACCCCTTTTTTATGTTTTCACTTAGGTCCTTAATCTTATCATCTAGTGTCTTCTTAAGTTCCTTGAACATCTTCATAATCAACACTCTGGACTCTGTTTCTGATAACTTACTTAACTCCATCTCATCAAAGTCCTTTTCTGGCAATTTTTCCTTTTCTTTAGTTTGGGGGTTGTTTCTTTGTCTCCTCATTTTGGTAGGTCTTAGTGTTTGTGTCTATGTTAGGTATATTTGCTGTCTCCCAGTCTTGTGGGGAGGGATTTTGTATTGTGAGACCAGTGGAACCCAAAGGTGTGTTTTTCTTATGCTTCTGAGCTCTTTGCTCTAGGCATGTCCCTTTTGTGGGTGTCTCTTTTGTGAGTTCTTTGGTTCTTTTGTTGTGGTTGAATCTACAGTGTTGTTGAAAAGTCCTTAGGAGGACTCTCCTCTCTGATTTGCTGTGCATTTCAGCCTCAACCTCATCATTTAAGATGCTGTTCTGATGCTGGAAAGGCAAGACAATACACAACTAAACTTCTAGGAAACAAGGAATATCTTACAAAATATCTTGACAGTCACAATGAAAACAACCCAAGTGAAAATAGAACTGGGAGAGTGAAGGGAGAACACAAGTTATAGAGAAAAAATATCTTAAAAGAATGAAAGAGAAAGAAAAGTAACCCTTAGAGAGAGAGAAGTATATTGTTGTCAATAGTGATGACAATTTATAAAATAATAATAATAAACTAAAATGTAAAAATTGGAAAAACTAGTGGAGGATAACAGAGGCAGAGAAAAGGTTCCAAAAGAAGGGTCAGCAAACAACTAAGGGAAAGAATAGGATAATGGTTGAAAATGAAAAACTAAAAATACATTAGAGAGAAAAAGAGAAACTAACAATCTAACAAAAAGACAGGAAGACAGAAGGGAGGAAAACAAAAGAAGGAAAAGAAAAAGAAGAAAAAAGAAAAATAAAGAAAAAAATTACTCCAATGGATTGAGAGGAGAGAGAGAGATAAAGCCCGGGCAGGCAGGGAGTCCAATAAAAGATTTGGGGGAAACTATAGAGAAGAGCAATAAACTAGTTGGTTAAAATGATAAAGGGTCAGCCATTATGTCAGAATATCAAAAAAGTCTTGATATTAGAAGCAAATATAAAACAAAACAAAGCAAAGAAAGAAAAGAAAACAGAGCAACAAAACAAAAAACAAGCTAAGCAAAACAAAATTCTTTTAAAAAATAAAATAAAATAAATTAATTAAAAATTTAAAAACTATATTATTTTTATTATTTTTTAATTATTATAAAATTTAAAAGAAAGAAAAAAACAAATGTTGTTTTTTTTTCTTTCTCTTCTTCCTAAGGGAAAAAGAGGAAAAAACACACAAACAAACAAATAGAGATAGTCAATCACTTGGGTTTCTTCTGGGCAGCTTGTGCTGTCTGCGGCTCATTGTTTTCTGTGCTCATTTCTGTTCTTCTGGGAGGTACTTGTGTATCAGGCAATGTGTGGAGCTGTCTAGGTTTGGCTCTGGTGTCCTTAGGTAGATGTTTGATCTGAGGCTCTCTGTGGACCACCTCCTCTTGTCAGCTATTTTCAACTTTGTAGTTTCCTGGTCTTACTCCAGAGTCTTCTGTAGAGTTTTTATGGTACAGAATGGCTAGTGTAGCTCAGGGTATCACTCCCCTTATTTAGAGATTTTGCTGTCAGTCATTCACTGTGAGGGAATTAGTCCCTGCTCCATAGCCAACTCCTCAGTTCCCACCTTTTCCTCTGATTTTAGTTCCTCATGCTCTGGCCTGTTGCAGTTTCAGATTGACTTCAGCCTGTTGTCTTTTCTTTATGGGCCATTTCAGCAGCCTAGGCTTAGTGGGTGGGATTAAAGAACATTTCAGTGAGCTCTTTGCCTGCCCAGCACCCAGCAGGGGTTTTCAGTGTTTCCTCAAGTTTCCAAACAACAGCCCCTGAGAGCCTTATTCTTGTAATGTCCTCCTGTGAGCTGTTCTCCTTTCCCCCTCAGGACTGTGCTCTGTGGGGATATCTGGGGCCTCAGTGAGCTGGACTAGCCCCTTTCCTTTTGGGGGTGGTGCTCTCAGGCTGCAAAAGAGGCAGGCCCTTCCCTTCCCAGTTCTGATTGGCTGGTTGCACCAAGCCCACCCCTCAATGAGTCTACTGTGCAGACCCCAATCCCAGCCTCCTCTGGTCTGTCCGCACATTACACGCCAGGAACGTGGGAGCCAGTTCTGTGATAAGAATTCAAAAAGGCGCAGAGAAACACACAGGCAAGGTCCCACCACCCACACGCCAAGGCACCCAATGGGAGGGGACCCAAAGTCAGCTTCATGCAGCTCTCTGCACCACTGATCTCAGTAAAGCTGGGATGGCTCCATGCACCACCAGGGGCCCCTCGTGGCTGGTCACAAATCCCAGACTCCACACAGGGAGCTCAGGGTGGGAGGGTTCTCCTCCACTTCCCAGAGCCATGCAGATTCAATGGTTTCCCGGGCTCAACACAATGCCTTACAGGGAAGCAGTGGGTCACTGCATGTGGCTGCTCAGTCCCAACCTCTGTTCCCTTACTACTCGGGTGCTGCACACTTTGGGACATCCTTTCCTACGGTCAGGGCCCTGAGCATTAGAAGCCAGTCGGGTCCATCACTAGAAGCTTTGCTTGGTTAGGAAGGCGTCATTCCCTCCTCTTGGGCTCACCTCTCCCCTGGGTCCCTCTGCCCCCAGGAGGGGCACTCCTCCTCTCCTCCACTCTGGGTGTGAGATCCCTGCTTTTGAGTGCAGGTCCACACTCCTGAGGGGAGGAAACTTTGCAACCTCCAAACCTCAGGGCTTGGAGCCCAGGAGAGGCTTCAGGGCAGACTCCTCTTTTCTGCATCCCTCCTCTCTTACTGGACTCTATGATGTTTCTTAAGTTCTCCCTGCTTGTACTATGTCCACTCAGGTATGTTTCTCTGGTATTTCCAAGCTGGCTATGTAGTATTTTAGGAGTAAACAGAGTAGATGGCTGGGAGCAGGGGTGCTCTGCTGCTTTTCACAGTGCTGCCATCTTCCCTCTCTGCAAAAATTTTTAAAAATTAAATTTAAAACAAAAATATAATGGTTTTATGACCCAGTGATTCGACTTCTGGGTATTTTTCCAAAGAGGCTCAAAACACTAAATTTAAAGTATATTCTCCCTATATTCGTTGCAGTGTTACTTATAGTAGCCAGGATCTAGAATCAACCTAAGTGCCATCAATAGTTAATTGGATAAAAAACTGTAATACATATACACAATGGAGTACTACTCTGTCATAAAATAAATGGATTCTTACCATTTATGAAATCATGGATTGACCTTGAGGGTAATACACTCAGTGAAGTAAGTCAGTCACAGAAAATGAAATAGCCCATGATTTAACTTATATGTGGTGTCTAAAGAATGAAATAAACAAACAAATTTGAAACAGATTTATAGATACAGAGAGCAACCTGATGGTTTCCAGAAAGGAAGGTGGTTGCCAGAAAGGAAGGTACTGGGTGAAAGACGTGAAGAGATTAAGAAGTACAAATTTGTAGTTACAAAATAGCCTTGAGGATGTAAAGTACAGCATAGGAAGTATAGGCAATAATATTGTAATAAATATATATGGTTCTGAGTAGTTACTGGGAATATCAGGGGAACACTTTGTAAAGAATATAATTGTCTAAACACTATGCTGTACACCTGAAACAAATAAAAATAATATTAGAAGTAAATTGTAAAGTAAAAAAATAAAAAAAATTATAAATAAAAATGTGACAACCCCTATAAAATCTATCATATTTTGTTAGGAGTCACAAGATAAATATAATGGGTATTTCAGAAGGAGAAGTTAGAGAGAAAGAATGAGAAGATTTATATAAAGAAAACAAAACAAAACTGAGAAATACCAAACTTAAGGGAAAACTAGACGTACAATTCTGTAAATCTAATAGATTATTTTTCTATCAAAATGCAGTAAGATCCTCTACAAGACACATCATAATAAAGCTGTCAAATATTTGTGGTAAATAAATACTCTTAAAGTTAAACAGTAGAAAATGTAACCAACAACAACCCCATTGGACTATAATTAGATATCTCAGAAAATTTTTCAGACCTAGAGTGGAACACCCTATTCGAGATATTAAAGGATAAAAATTCCCATCCATAATTACCCTTTACAGCTAAATTATCCTTTAGATATGAATAAGAAATAAAGGTTTACCCAGACAGACAAACACTGAGAAAGTTTACCACTACTAGCTTGGCCTTACAAAAAGGAACTCTTCTACCTAAATTGAAAAGACAAAGGTACACAAAATTTTTAGTCAGGTGATAAATAAATTCAAAAAGTTGTAACTCTATTTTGAATTAGGATTTTAAACAATTATAGCATAATAGTTAAATAAAAAAGTGTTAACATCCTTGGTTAAATTCATTCTTAGTTTGTTTTTGTTTTTTAAGTAATCCTGAATGGGATTGGTTTTTAGTTTCCTTTTCTGATAGTTCATTATCGGTGTAATAAAATACAACTGATTTCTGGATAATTATTTTGGATCTTGCTACATTATTGAATTCATTTATCAGTTCTAGTAGTTTTTTGGCAGAATCTTTAGGGTTCTCTATATACAATATCATGTCATCTGCAAATAATAACAAGTTTTACTTCTCTTCTAATTTGGATGCCTTTTATTTCTTATTCTAGTCTAATTATTGTGGCTCGGACTTCCAGTACTATGCTGAAAATGACTGGTGAAAGCACATATCCCTATCTTGTTCTCGTTTTTAAGGGGAACAATTAGAGTTTCTTCCTATTATGATGTTGGCTGTGTGTTTGTCATATATGGCCTTTATTATGTAGAGGTATGATCCATCCATTCCCACTTTGCTGAGAGTTTTTATTATAAATGGGTGTTAGATTTTATCAAATGCTTTTTCTGCATCTATTTATATAATCAATTGTTTTTATCCTTCAATTTGTTTATGTGCTATATCATGTCTATTGTTTTGTGGATGTTGTACCAATTTTGCATCCCCAAAATAAATACTACATGATCATGGTGTATAATATTTTTAATGTATCGCAGGAATTGCTTTACTAATATATTTTTGAGGATTTTTAGCATGTATGTTCATCAGGGATATTGGCATATAATTTTCTTTATTTGTGATGTATTTATCTGGGTTGGAAATTAAGATAATGTTGGCCTTGTGAAATGAGCTTGGGAGTGAGTCTCCCCTCCTGTTGAATTTTTTGGAATAGTCTGAATGTTTGGTAAAATCACCTGAAAAACCATCAAGTCCAGGGCTTTTGTTTGCTTGGAATTTTTAAATTACTCCTTCATTTTTATTAGTTGTAATTTGTCTATTTAGAGTCTCTGATTCTTCCTGATTTAGTCTTGGAAGTTGTATACTTCGAGGAATTTTTTCATTTCATCCAGATTGTCCACTTTGTTGGCATAAAGTTTCTCATAATATTTTCTTACATTATTTTGTATTTATTTGATATCAAATGTTACTTTTTCTTTTTTATTTCTGATTTTATTTATTTGGGTCCTCCCTCTTTCTTCTTGATAATTCTGGTTAAAGGTTTGTCAATTTTGTTTATTTATTGTTTATTTATTCTTTTTTAAAATATATCTTTATTGTTGAAAGTATTACAGATGTCCCCATTTTACTCCCATTGATCCCTTCCACCTGGCATCCAGCTCCCCCCCCCAGTTCTTTTCCATGCTATAGCGTCTGTCCATAGATCATGAATATATGCATCTAAGTTCTCTGAATAATCTCTCCCCCCACTAACCCCCCATCTCTACCTTGCCTTTGAAATACCTCTGACTGTTACATGGTTTTAGGACTCTGTATCTATTTGGTTCATCAATTTATTTTGTTCATTAGATTTCACATATGACTGAGACTATGTGATACTTGTCTTTCTCTGACTGGCTTATTTCACTTAGCATAATACTCTACAGGTCCATCCATACTGTGCCAAAAGGTAAGAGATCTTTCTTTTTTACAGGAACATTGTGTTCCATTGTGTAAATGTACCACAGTTTTATCTACTCATCTACTGATGGGGACTTGGGCTGTTTCCAGATCTTAGCTATTGTAAACTGAGCTGCTATGAACAGAGTTCATAGATTATTTCTAATTGGTGTTACAGATTTCTTAGGATATATTCCTAAAAGTGGGATCACTGGAACAAATGACTATTCTATTTTTAATATTTTGAGGAAACTTCATACTGTTTTCCATAGTGGCAGCACCAGTCTGCATTCCCACCAGCAGTGTACTAGGGTTCCCCTTTCTCCACATCCTCGCCAGCACTTGTCATTTCATGATTTGTTGATGGTAACCACTCTGACAATGTGAGGTGCTTACCTCATTGTTGTTTAATTTACATCTTTTGGATGTTTAGTGACTGAGCATTTTTTCATATATCTCTTGGGCATCTGTATTTCCACTTTGGAGAAATGTCTATTCAGGTCCTTTGTCCATTTTTTAATTGTATTGTTTGTCTTCTTTTTTTAAGTTGTATGAGTTACTTATATATTTTGGAAATTAACCCTTTATCAGATGCATCATTGGCAAATATGTTGTCCCATACCGTGGCCTCTTTTTTCATTTGGTTGATGGTTTCTTGTGCTGTGCAGAAGCTTTTTATTTTGATATAGTCCCACTTGTTTATTTTCTCCTTTGTTTCCCTTGCCCCAGGAGGTGTATCAGCAAACATATTGCTGCAAGAGATGTCTGAGATGTTGCTGCCTATGTTTCCTTCTAGTATTTTTATGGTTTCATAACTTACATTTGTCTTTTTTTATTATTTATCTTTATTATTGAAAATATTACAGATGTGTCCGTTTTGTCCCATTGACCCTTTCCATCCCCCCTTCCACACCCCAGGGGTTCACCACATTATTGTCTGTGTCCATAGGTTATAAATATATGCATATAAATTCTTTGGTTAATCTCTCCCCACCCACCCACCAACCCCAACTTTCCCTCTGAAATCTGTCAGTCTGTTCCATGTTTCTATGTCACTGAATCTTTTTTGTTCATCTGTTTATTATGTTCTTTAGATTCCACATATAAGTGAAATCATGTCATATTTATCTTTGTCTGCCTGGCTTATTTTGCTTAGCATAATATTCTACAGGTCCATCCGTACTGTCCCAAAAGCTACAAGATTCTTCTTTTTTATAGCTGAATAATATTCCATGGTGTAAAAGTCTCAGAGCTTTATATCCATTTTGAGTTTATTCTTGTGTATGGTGTGAGTTGGTGGTCTAGCTTCATTTTTTTTAATGCACCTTTCCAATTTTCCCAACACCATTTGTTGAAGAGACTGACTTTATTCCATTGTATGTTCTTGACTTTTTTGTCAAATATTAATTAAGCATAAAGGCTTGGTTCAATTTCTGGGTTCTCTGTTCTGTTCCATTGACCTATGTGGTTGTTCTTGTGCCAGTACCTGGCTGTTTTGATTACTGTGGCTTTGTAGTATAACTTGATATCTGGTATTGTGATCTACCTACTTGGTTCTTTCTCAAGATTGCCATGGCTATTCAGGGTCTTTTTTGGTTCCATATGAATTGTTAGAGTGTTTGTTCTAGATCTTTGAAATATGCTGTTGGTAACTTAATGGGAATTGCCTTGAATTTATAGATTGCTTTGGGTAGTATGCAGCTTTAAATGATGTTAAGTTTATCAATCCGTGAACACTGTATACTCTTCCAGTTGTGTATATCTTCCTCTATCTCTTTTTGCAATGTCTTTTAGTTTACCAGGTGTAGGTTATTTACTTCCTTGGTTAGGTTTATTCTTAAGTATCTTAATTTTTCTGTTGCAATGATAAACAAGATTGAATTTTTGTTTCCATTTCTGTGAGTTCACTATTGGTGTATAAAAATCCCATCAATTTCTGGATGTTAATTTTGTATCCCACTTCATTTCGGAATTCACATTAAATATACTCCTTTTTTGGTGGAGTCTTTAGGGTTTTTTATGTACAATATCATGTCATCTGTGAATAATGACAGTTTTACTTCCTTTTTTCCAATTTGGATGCCATTTATTATTTCTTTTTCTCTGATTGCTGTGCCTAATACTTCTAGTATTATGTTGGATAAAAGTGGTGAAAGTAGACAACCCTGTCTTGTTCCTGTTTTTAAGGGAAATAGTTTCAGTTTTTGCCCATTGAGTATGATGTTGGCTGTAGGTTTTTCATATACGGCCTTTGTTATGTTGAGGTATGATCTCTTGATTTCTATTTTGCTGAGTTTTTATAAAAAATGGGTGTTGGATTTTGTCTAAATGCTTTTTCTGCTTCTATTGATATGATCATGTTTTTTTTGTCTTTCAATTTGTTTAAGTGATGTATCACATTTATTGATTTGTGAATATTATACCAGTCTCATGTGGCTGCAGTAAATCTCAGTTTGTGATGATGTATGATCTTTTAAATATATTACTAGATCCAATTTTTTTATATTTTGTTGAGGATTTTAGCATGTATGTTCTTCAGGGATATTGGCCTATAATTCTTTTTCTTTGTAGTGTCTGTATCTGGATTTGGAATTAGGCTAATGCTGGCCTCATAGAAAGAGATTAGGATTGTTTCTTCCTCTTGTTTTGTTTTGTTTTGTTTTTTTTAGAATAGTTGGAGGAAGATAGGTGTCAGTTCTTTGAATGTTTGGAAAAACTCCCCTGTGATGCCATCTGGACCATGGCTTTTGTGTGCTGATGGTTGTGTTTTTTTAAAAATATATCTTTATTGATTTCAGAGAGAGGAAAGGAGAGGGAGAGAGAGAGAGAGAGAAACATCAATGATGAGAGAGTCATTGATCGAGCCCACAACCTGGGCATGTGCCCTGACTGGGAATCGAACCCCTATCGCCTGGATCATAGGTCGACACTCAACCTCTGAGCCACGCCCTGCTGGGCTGTGTGCTGACAGTTGTTTATATTACTCTTTCAACTTCATTAGTAGTTATTGGACTATTGAGCTTTTCTCATTCTTCCAGATTGAGTTTTGGAAGATTGTATGTTTTTAAGAATTTGTGGACCATCAGCACACAAAAGCCATGGTCCAGATGGCATCACAGGGGAGCTTGCTTGCATATAGTTTTTCATTGTATTGTCTTACAATCCTTTGTGTTTCTGTTGGGTCAGTTGTCACTTCACCCCTTTTGTTTCTGATTTTGTTTATTTTGTTCCTCAGTTTTTGTTCCTTGATGAGTCTGGCTAAAGGTTCATCAATCTTGTTTATCTTTTCAAAGAACCAGTTCTTGGTTTCATTGTTTGCTTAGTCTCCATGTCATTAATTTTGCTTTGATATTAATTATTTCCTTCCATTTACTTACTTTGGGCTTTTCTTGTTGTTCTTTCTAGTCTTTAAATCTTTAAGTTGTAGGGTTAGTTTTTTAGAAGTTTTTAGTGCTTTTTGAGGTAGGCCAGTCTTGCTATGAACTTCCTTCTCAGGAATGCTTTCATTGTGTCCCTTAAATTTTGGGTTGTTGTGTGCTTCTTTTTCATTTCTTTCTGGGAAGTTTTTGATGTCTTTCTTGATTTCTTTGGGAACCCATTCATTGTTTAATAAACTGCTCTTTAGTCTCAATGTGTTTGAATGTTTTTTAGTGTCTTTATTGTAGTTGATTCTTAATTTCATGCCATTGTGATTTGAGAAGTTGCTTGATATGATTTTAGACTTCTTGAACTTGTAGAGACTTGTTTTGTGACCTAACATGTGGTCTCTCTTTGAGAATGTACCATTTGCATTTGAGAAGAATGTATATTCGGCAGCTTTAGGATAAAATGATCTGTAAATATCAATTAATTCCCTGTGATCTAGTGTGTCATTTAGTTTCCCTGTTGGTGTTTTGTCTACAAGATCTATCCAGTAAAGTCAGCAGGATATTAAAGTCCCCTACTATGATTGTATTGCTTTTGATCTCTCCCTTAAAGTCCTACAGAAATTTTTAAAATATATATATGTATATATATATATATTTGGGTGCTCTTCTATTAGGTGCACATATGTTTACCAGGCTCTTGTTAGATTGATCCCTTTACTATTATGTGGTGATCTTTATTGTTTCTTGTTATGGCTTTCTTTTTGAAGTTTATTTTGTCAGATATGAGTATTGGTACCTCAGCTTTTTTTTTTTTTTTTTTTTCCCATTTGCATGGAAAATTTTTTTCTATCCCTTCATTTTTTTTTTAATTTTTAAATTTTTTTTTAATATATCTTTATTGATTTCAGAGAGAGGAAAGGAGAGGGAAAGAGAGAGATAGAAACATCAATGATGAGAGAGTCATTCATCAGCTGCCTCCTGCACTCCCCCAACTGGGGATCGAGCCTACAATCCGGGCATGTGCCCTGACTGGGAGTCGAACCCCAGTGGCTTGGATCCTGGGACAATGCTCAACCGCTGAGCCACGCCAAGCTGGACTATCTCTTCATTTTTACACTGTGAATCTTTTGTTCTGAGTGGGTCTCTTATAGACAGCATATATATGGGTCACCTTTTCTTTCAATTCGCCTACCCTATTTTTTTTATTGGAGCATTTAAGTAATTTACATTTAAGGTTATTATTGATAGTTATTTTTCATTTCTCCTTTTTCTTTATGTCTTTGTTCCTCTCTTTCTCTATATTTCTTCTTACACTATCTCTTTTAGCATTTCTTGCAGTGCTTTTTTTTTTTTTAATCTGTGAAGTTCTTTATTTCTCCTTCAATTTTGAATGATAGTCTTGCTAGATAGAGTAGAATTGGATTCAGTCCCTTGTTTTTCATTACTTTGTATACTTCATGCTACTTCCTTTTGGCCTGAAGTGTTTCTATTGTGAAATATGCTGTCAGTCTAATGGGAGCTTCCTTGGAGGTAACTTTCTGTCTGTCTCTTGCTGTTTTTAAGATTTTTTTCCTTATCTTTATCATTTGCCATTTTAATTATGATATCTCTAGGTATGTGTTTTTTGCTTCATCTTCATTGACATTCTCTCTGTATTTCCTGAACTTGAGTGACTTTTTCTTTCACCAAGTTAGGGAAGTTTTCTGTCATTATTTCTTCAAACATGTTCTCTAATCTTTGCTTGGATTCTTCTCCTTCTGGCATCACTTTGATGTGGACCTTGTTACATTTCATGTTGTCCCAAAGCTCCCTTAAACTGTCTTCCTGTTTTTTAATATTTTTTCCAATTGCTGCTCTGATTGGGTCTTTTTTCTACTTTGTCTTCTGATTTGCTGATTTGGTCCTCAGCTTCTTCTAATCTTCTGTTGGTTCCTTCCAGTGTATTTTTTATTTCAGCTATGTCATTCTTCATTTCCAATTGATTCTTATTCATATTTTCAACATTTTTCTTCAAGCTTATGAAGTTCTCACTAAGATCCTTATAGTTCTCATTCAGTTCCTTGAAATTCTCACTAAGTTACTTGAGCATTCTTTTAACCATTATTTTGAACTCTATGTCTGATAAATTGCTTGCCTCCATTTCATTTAGTTTTTTTTTTCCTTGTAATTTTCCCTTTTCTTTCATTTGGGTGTTGTTTCTTTATCTCGCCATTTTAATGGACTGGTCATCCAGGGGCACCAAGTCAAGGCTGCAGGGCAAGCACAAGGTAGTATGTCTGGTAGTCCCGGGGTGCCTGGTCAGGAAGCCAACACATGATGGTAGGACTTTGTCTGGCATGGTTTTGGATCATGATGGCAGGTATGGGCACCCTGTGTTAAGCCTGCAGGGCAAGTAAGCAGGCTGGGTGGTTGCATAGTGTCAAGGAGTCAGAAAGTCAAGCAGGAATGGGGTGCCACATCAGGGAAGGGGGCCAGGCAGGCAGGCAGGCTGAGTGTGCCTTGTCAAGGAGGCAGGCCAGGAAGGGAAGTAGTCAGGTCAGGCATGCTGTATTAAGGAGGTTCAGCAGACAGGCAGGCAGGTCTGGCCTGCCAGATCAATGAGGGGGTGCTGTTGTCTGGGGCACTAGTTCAGGTGCTCCAGGTCATGCCAGTGTGTGTGAGGGCACTAAATCGTCCATGTGGGGCACATGGACCCATCCGTGGCCTCGGGAGGCTGGGTCAGGGCTGTTTCCTGCATCCTCCTCCCAAGGAAGACCCTGAGGATCCTCAGAAATGACAGGCTCTCTACTTTCAATCTGAGAGAAGTGCTTGTCTGATCAGTCCAGGATCATGGCCAACAGCTCCTCCTCCACAAGCACCGGAATTGACAGTGGAGCTCCCTCACTGACTGACAGATGCCCACCACACTCACACTTAGGTACACTCACCTTCAGTCAGGTCCTGTATGCTGCCATCTTGGATCTCTAGAGTAGTCCTTTTTTTTAATGCATCAGATCTCCATCCTTTTTTGTAATTTTAGTCCTTTACCCCTTCCTCCTTTATGTTTCTGTTGTCAAAAATTATCCCTGTTTATGCTGTACATTTGCTGGTGGTCTTACTTGTAGTTTTGTCACCTTTTATTCTTTGTTTCAGGTAGAATATCTCCCTTGATTATTTCCTGCAATAGAGGTCTTCTGGTGATAAATTCCCTCAGCTTCTGTATGTCTGGAAGCATCTTTATTTCTACTTCATATCTAAAAGATAACTTTGCTGCATATATTGTATTTGGTATAAATTTCTCTCTTTTATTGATTTGAATATTTGGTACCACACTCTTTTCATTTGTAGAGTTTCTGCTGAGAAGTCTGATAATAACTTAATGGATTTTCTTTTTTATTTACTATCTCCTTTTTTCTGGCTTCCATGGGAATTGTTTCCTTGTCAAAATTTTTTTACACTTTTAATGCAATACGCCTTATGGAAGGCCTTTTTGGAGTGAGATAATTTGGTGTTTTGCATGTTTCTTGGATTTGAGAGTCTAGTTCTTTCCAAAGGTCAGAAAGTTCTCATCAACTATTTGTTTGAATAGGCTCTCCATTCCTTTCTCCCTCTCTTCTTCTGGTATGCTTATTCTCATAATCCTTATTCTGATGGGATCAGTTCTCATAGGCTTTTTCCCTTTTTTGTGTGCTGAAGTTGTTCTCTTCTTCCTCCTGCATCATTACTAAAGCTCTATCTTCAATGTCGTTAATTTTTCCCTCTATCTGTTCTGCTCTCTGTCCTATGCTCACTAGTTCATTCTTGATGCCTTTTATTGAATTTTTCATTTCCAGATTTTCTGTTTGCTTTTTTTAAAAAGTTTGAACCTCTTTGATGAAGTATTCATTTTATTTGTTGATTTGCCTTCTTAGCTCATTCAGTTGCTTATTTGTATGTTCTTGCTTTGCGTTGAGTATTTTCAGAAGTGCAATCTTGAATTTTTTGTCATTTAAATAACATATTTCTATGTCTTTAAGTTTGTTTTCTGGAGATTTTTTTGTATTCTTTCTGAGCTGTCTCCCCACTTTGTTATTCATGATATTTGATGGGTTCCTTCTTTGTTTAGGCATCTATACATATGAGTTGCACTTCTCTAGCAGATTAATACGAAGAGGTCTTTCCATTGTTTTCAAGTAGGTGGCATTGCATCACAAGTTTTTATCTTTCTTGAAATTTTCTGGCTATTTAGATCTCTACAGAGTGGTGGTTCCCTGTGATCTACTTTCCCTGGTCCCAGGGGACCCTCTTCACAGAATTTGGCAGGTGATGAGGCTTCAAATCATTGAAATTCCAGTGCTGCCTTCTACAGCCAGATGTTGCTATCAGTGTAGCAACAATGGGTGGGAGTGGTGTAACCTAGAGGATCCCCAATGGCTTCTTTGTTGTTAATAGTGACCTCCTGTTAATAGTGACCTTGGACTTATATGGGTTACTTCCTGCTCCCTTACCCCAGGAACAGTCACAGCATACACCTGTTGTGAAGGAAAAATAAATGACTCTGTAATACCAGTCCTTGGGTTTGCAGTTAATGCTGACCGGTCATGAGTTAACTTGTGTTTCTATTCCCAAATGTTGTTGACTGTTCAAAAGATAACTTGTGTCTGCACTTACATTAATTTAAGTAATTTTAATGTCTGAAAGCAATGTAGAATTTTAAAAGAGAGCTCTAGACTGTTTTCTTAGTTATCTTTGTTTAGGCTCAGATTATAAGAAGTGCAAGATCATGTTTTACAAAATATAGTAACCAGTGGGGGAAAAAAAAATCCCAGTAGGCCATGTAAAATATGTTCTTCTAAGGGAAAGCGTAGTGAAACATGATATGTATGTGAAACTTGTTTAGTACTATTGCATGTAGATACATATACAATATATCACATTCAAAAAAAGCCTTTTAAAATAAAATATAAAAAAATTAATAAAATCTTAAAATATATGTGCTATGTTTAATTTGAATGTACTGTAATATAAATTTAAGATATAACAAAATAAAGTACATTTAAGTTTATTCAGATGCTTTCATTTAATATTCAATTGCGGAAAAGTTGCTGGCCACACCGGCGAGTTCTGACTCAAAATAGTCAGCAAGGTGTGCTCTGCAACTTGACAACAAGTGAAAAGGGAGGTGAGCTTTGTGAGGTTACAAGGTGGCCATGCTCCATGGCTTTGTTTCTCTCTCTGGAATGTGAAATGCTTGACAATCTTGATTACAAGGTGCTATGTCTTTGCCCATTTGAGGTATATTTCTTTGTTTCCCCATTTTGTCTTACATTTTGTGTTTGTCTCTATGTATTAGGTAGATCTTCTATCACTCCCAAACTTTTTATGGTTGTTTTATGTTGTAAGTGTTTTGTGGGACTCAGTGGTGCAATCTTCCATATCCCATGAGCTATATGCTACAGAAATTTCTCTTGTGTGTGTTCTCTTGTTCTAGTTGAATCTTGAAAGCTGTTGGCCTATTTTTGGGTGTGGTTAACCTTAAGGATAACTGACTGTGAAGACTCACCTTGATCATAGTTTCTGAGCTGCTGTGTGGGGGCTGCCACCAAGGTGGAGTTGTCCCCAGTAGGGTCTCGTGCATGCCATGATCTGCTTTTGAGTGTGCCACTTGTGTGGGTAGTTGGATAGTGCTCTACTGTGGTATGAAATTCACCACTCTTTTGTTGATTCTGGGTTCACTTAGGAAGGGTGTTGGTAAAGGAAAATGTCAGATGTTGCTTGTATCTGGCCTTGGGTTACCACTCCATAGATACCACCCAATTTACTACTTGTGGTTTCCTCTACTAAGCAGGGTTTGCATAAGAAGGGCCAAGCTGTATACAATAGGTGGCATCCTCCCTTTAGCTCCAAGCCAGGCTAACATCAATAAAAGACCAAGGCACCTCAGGTCCACCTCCATCAGTCAGTCTCTCTGCAAACTTCTGGGGTTGCATGATCTTTCTCTAGAGCCTTCTAAACAAATACGGTAAAGTGGTCCCAGCCTGGCTGCAAGTGCAGTCTTTTCCACAAAATGCAATCAGGATGGGTTGGGTGACTGGCATCAGAAGGAGGAGGAGGGTAGTGGTTTTTGTTTGGGGGCAGCATGGTAGGCACTCAATAGAGGCAAAGTATCCATTAGCTTGGAGCCATACCACTCAATCTCTGCTGGAGTTTCAGACCGCACCTTTCCCAAAAACAATGAACTGCAGCATCAGGCTGGGTACAGCCAACAGACCCCTCGCAAGTTGCAAGATCATCATGGCAGGACCATCGGGAGTCCAAAGGACATGTCAAGTGTGTGTCCAGTTGGGTTAGCAATGTAAGTTGCACTCGCAGTTGGGGGAATATTGCCCCCAGCACTGGGACCACAAAAACCTGTGCTGTCTGCATCTTTGACAAGACCATCCCAGGTAGAAGTTCTCTGAAGGTCCCAGATGTGTGCAGCAATTTAACCCCTGTAAGAAACTTAGCTCACCAGGGTGGGGTCACAGAGAGTGAAAAGGACACATCACGTAGGTCTCCAATTGTGGGAACATCGTTGGTTGTGTGTGTAGGCAGAGGGTGGTGAGGAGAATGGACTTTGCTCTGACATTGAGCAACTCCACGCTTGTCCAAGTCTCTGACAATAGTTTTTCAGGTAGAAGCGCACTTGTGTTCCCAGTTATGCAAAGACAGCCAACCCATCTGCGGGACTGGTGCCTGTAGGTTGGAAGGACAGGCTAAGTGTGTCTGTTGTGGGTGAGTGGCTCTTGGAGTGCACAAAGGGGGAAGAATGGCTCCCTATACCAGAGCCACACAACTCAGCACCTATTTGAGAAAAGCCTCCCAGGGAAAAGAGAACTGAAGTTCCCAGGTATGTTCAGCACTCTGATGCCTCTGTGGGACTGAGCTCAGCAGGGCAGGGCCCCTGGGGGTTAGATGGGCAGGTTAAATAAGTCTTCAGTTGGGAAAGGAGCACTAGCTATGCTCAAAATTTGGGGAAGAATATACCCTTCTCCAAAACTATATAACTAAATATCTGAGTCTTTGACAAGAGCCTCTCCAGAAAAAAGAAAGCAACAAAGGTCCCTTTTGGATACAACCAGCAGACCTTTTTGCAAGATCTCAACATGGTGGTGCCACCAGTATTTGAATGACCAGGCTAGTGCAATTTCCAAGCTGGTGCTGTAAGAATACTAATGTCTGACCCGGGGAAGATGGCATCTGAAGACTGTATGGGATTGGCACTCAGCACAGAAAACTTGGTGGTTGACCCTCCAGATGTCTCCTTGGGGCCATGCATACCACATCTTCAATTTATGGTTTCTGTATGCCCTGAGTCTCCTTCCCTCTACTAGAGCCCCAGATGAGTGCCCAAGAGCAAACTCCTGTGTATTGGCCCTTTAGGAGAGTACCTGGGATTCTAGCAGACTCCCTCCTATTTTCAGAATACAGAACCCCTACTGATTTTTGCTGTCAGATGATATGCATGCTCTTTTCCCTGGCCCTGGTGTTCTGGGTTGGGGATCCTGGCATGGGATTGAGACTTTTACAGCTGAGATATCCCTCCAGATTCTCAACCACCATACTTGGGTGCAAAGGTCAGCCCTTTCCATATCTCTGCCCTTCTTACCAGTCTCTATCTGGCTTCTGTAAATCTTTGGTTATACTTCTGTTCAGCTGCTCTTCTGTTGGTTATTCAGGTTTATTGTTTATAATTTAGCTATAAATCAGAAGATGCTGGGAGGAGGTTAGTGTAACTTCCATCTACTCCACAGTCATTTTGGGGACTTCTTGTTATATTTTTAAAAGTTCCCTGTAAGTTGAAAGTGTGTCAAGACCTATCAGTATTCAAAAAAGTAAGATCTCTGTCAGCATTTAGATTCAGGTTGATTTGAAGCCAAGCCCCCAGGCACAAACTTTTAAAGTATAAAATATATCTCTTTCTATGAGACTGCAAGCATAATCTCTGCCTACCACCAAAACCCAGTGATTTGGAAATGTTCACTGGTTGGAAGTTGAAAGAACTGGTGCTCCGGATGACTGTATAAGCTCTTTTCTGAGAGATACCAGTAATTTGTAGCATGGCCAGAGGTTGAGTACAATGGTGGCATGCCCTGGCTTACAATTTTTGAAAGCTGTTTCTTAGTCCCTAGGTGTGTCCCAAACCTGGAGCTTGTCCCATAAGTTGAAAATCCAGGATAAACAAATAAGCCTCATTTATGAAAAGACTGGAGATATGTTTCAGTGTGCTGTCTATCAGTGTCTTGGAGGTGGCAGCCTGCCAAGAAATGTCTCTAATTTTTAGTCTCACGTGGGATCCATAAAGTGAAGCTGCCCTAGCCACCACTATTAGGTGATTAAGGAGTATTTCCTGGGTTTTAGTCACAAAACTGGGCAACAGACATAAAATCCAGGGTACCAGGTGCATGTAAGAGCTCCCCTCAGGGACATACAACTACTCTGAAACAACAAAAGGAGAACACACAAATATAGGGCTCAACCTTTATGTTCTTTCGTAAAAGTTACATCAGTCTATAGATGTAAATAGATGCCTGCTCTTCATGCTGTAGCTATGATGATTAACTAATAGATCTCTTTCAGAGACTGAACTTCTGTGTCTGTTTCCTCTTGCTGTGCCCTGGGAGTAGTAATTTTTAAGAACACTTTCTCCATTGGTTACAGCCTTATGGTACCTGCAGATGTAACTCTTGCTAGCCATGAAAGCTAGATAATGTAGGGGTGCACCAGACAAGGGCATAAGCTTCAATCTTGGTGTACTTGAGCAAAGCAGAGGGTGAAGACAAAGACTGCATCAAATGGCCTCTGTTCTCCAAGAGTACTCATTAGATGACTAGATGAGTGTGAAACAAAAATTCTGCCACTCAGGCCAAAACACTCAGACAAGCAAATAGTCCTCTTTCACAGAGGGATTGGTGGGGGGTGTTTTAGTCTGCAATCTGTGCAATGCCCTGGAGGTGGTAGTTTGACAAGAACTGTTTCTCCGAGTCGTTACAGTCCCCTGAAATCCAGTAATGCAAACTTCCCTGGCCTCCAGAGTCTGAATATCAGTTGGTGACCCTGGGAAGCAGCTATAAAATCAGGGCATCAAATATGTGTGAAAACTTTTCTAAATTATACTGTTGCTGTGAAGTACAGTAAAGGGAGAGCAACAGATGGTACCTGCCAGCTGTAGTGACGCAGAGGGGTAGCATAAAGATGACACCTACTGGAAAATGAAAAAAGAAGAAGGAAAAAACCATAGAATTAAAAAGAGAGAGAGAAATTGTGTCCACTATCTAGAGCAAGCCAGACGGAGAGGGCAAAGATAGTGCTTTTGGGCTCCTCCTTCTGTGGTATCATTGATCTCTGACCTTGTAGGATAGAGGTAAGCTGGGCCTGCTTTTTCTCATTGTGTTTCTCCTTTTCTAAAGCCCTCTCTTCCTCCTCTTGATCCCTGTGCTAAAATACCAAGGATGGTACTTTTAACATCTCTTCAAGTGGGGTAGCTGGTCTCATTCCTAATTTCTGTCATTTCCTCCTAATATCTGGATCCAATTGGGTCATAAATTTGTCTTTCTAGACAATTGCTTCAGCTGGATCATTAGGATCCAGATTAGTGTATTTGATTAAAACTTCTCTTAGCCTTTCTATGAAGGAGATGGGATTTTCTTGGGGATCTTAGACAATGGCTGCCAATTTTATTATAATGAACAGGATTCTTTTGGGAGGTTTTCATTCCTTGCAGGAGGCAAAAATAACCCACGTGATATCTGGCCCATCTCTCTTCTTCTGAATCATAGTCCCAATTAGAATTAGAATAGGGGATGGCTTCTATTCCTAGTGGATAGTTATCATTTTGCATATGGATTTCATTTGCATGGACCAGTGCCTTTCCCTTAATGCTATCACTTTCTGAGGCAGCTAGGGTTTCTTAGAGCATTACATTAATATCCTTCTAAGATAAGTCACATGTTAAGTTGAGCTTTTTCAATTCTTGGATAAATTTGCCAGGGTTATCTGTAAAATTCCCCAACCTGTCCTTTATGCCTATTAATTCTTCTATGCTAATCGGAACCTGAATTTTTATTACCCACCCCTGTCTTGGGGTTTACCTTAGAAGGAAAAGTTGACATAGTATTCTTTGCTTTTTTTTGGAAAATCAACCTTGACTGGTTGATTCAGTATAAGGTGGCACTAGTTCTGGGGAAATTGTTTTTAGAGGCATCATGGGTGGAAATCGGCATTCATCCTCAAGATTTAGTTCTTTCTTTGCTCTAGCTGCTAAGAACACAAGATCTAGCTTAAAGTTTTTGCACATTTTAGAGTCATTCCTCAGGGCCACGAAGACCTGGCTGTATGGTATTTCAGTCCACCTGCCCACCTTTGACAGAGTAAGTTTAGTTGCAAGATTGTATTATAATTTAGGCTTCCATTTCTGGGCCAAAATTCTCCATGTCCTAATTTATATTGGTGTCAAGCTGTGTATTACAAAAGAAAACTAATCTTTTTCTTTTTAAGGTCTGAGGGTCAAAATTTCCCCAATTCTGTATGATGCATCCCAGAGGTGAATTTTGTGGTATTTAATTGTTTTCCCATCTGAAAGAGAATAGAGGAGATCATAGGAGAGAATGAGGGTCCCTGTTCCTTTTCTTATCTTATTTTTACTAACTGAAGAAGGTGTTCTTTCTCACGCATGGGTTTCAAGAATTAGCTAGTCTTACTGTGTAGCTCAAATTCTTGGCTGCAGTTACCCATGGACATGTCTACCCCCTGCCCTGAGGGTAGCCTTGCCAATGACCAAGATGCCTTGGGAATGGACTTTTCCTCACTTAAGGGACTCATCTCCATGTGGTCTCCTGAGCCCCCTCCTGAGGTCACTCTTTCCATTTGACTTAAAATCTCGTTTGCCTTCAATTCATCTTTCTCTCTACTATGGAGGGAGGCCTTATACCTTCTTGGTGCACTCTTGTCTCCTGCCTTTGGAACTCACTTTATTTTTTTCTCCCTTTACTTCTTTGCCTCAGACTCCAGCTTTGGAGCCATCATGTTCTTCTTCCCCAACTACTTTGTCTCAGTTTCTACCTTTGATGCAATCTTCTCTTCCACTACAGATTTTCTTTCCTCTAGCTCTGCCTACAGGGCCATTCCTCTAATTTTTTTACTCCCTCCTCTTCTGAACATATCAGTACCTGTCTTTTTAAAGTTAAACCTTCTGGTCCTGGTTGATGTTGTTCAGTGGTTAGAGCATTGGCCTGCACACCAAAGGGTTGCAGGTTCAGTTACTAGTCAAGGGCAGTACCTAGGTTGTAGGTTCAAATCCCTGGCCCCAGTCCGTGCACATGCAAGAGGCAACCAATTGACATATCTCTCTCACATTGATGTTTTTTTCTTTTTCTCTCTCTCCCCCTCCTTCCCTCTCTTTCACTCTCTCTGAAAAATCAATGGAAAAAATATTCTCAGGTGAGGAATATAATAATAATAATAGTAATAATAAAATAAATAAATAAATAAATAAATTTAAGCCTTCTGAGTATTTTAATAAACTCCACATTTTATATGTTCCTTGGACTAAAGCTGATTATGACCCATAGTTAAAGAATTTCCTAAGGAAACTCCTCTGGCTAAAACTAATTTCTTATAGTATACACATAGTTTATATTTAAAGAGTAAGAATGGTAAGTACTGTGCTTGGGATGCTATTGTAACTCTTTTTGAAGTAGCTGAGGAAACATTTTTACCTATGGCTATTTCCACCCAACTGGTTGAATTATATGCTCTTACTCAAGCTTGTGTTTTAGTCAAGGGAAAAATTGCCAACAGTTTAAATGCCATTGGAGTAGCTCATAATTTAAGAGTGTTAGTAAAGCAATATGACTTTCTTTCTTCGGTGGAAATTAAAAATGGCCCATATGTTCAAGAATTATTAGATGTTATACTTTTACCTGTTGCTTTAGCTATCATTAAGATCTCATGGCATTCTAAACTTGACTCTCTGGAAGCTAAAGAAAATCACCCTGCTGATATTTCCATGAGGAATGCTGTCCTGAAAGGAACTAGAAGCAGTCAAACTTTTTTCATGACCCAAAGGTATATTTCCCTAGGTGATAACTTAGAAAAAACTGGCAGTGAAGCCCAATATTGGCTTCAAAAATTAAAAAGAAAACAAAAACTAAATTGAAAAGCAAATAATTGTTGGTTTGATAAAAAAATAGATCTTTTATTTTGGACCAAATAACAACCTAGTCCTACCATAAATTCTAAACTTTCCACTCGTAACTGTTGTACATGTTTTAAATCATTGGTCCACTAACAAAATAATAATATTTATAAATTAGTAGTGGTGGAAAAGTATTAATAAGACCCGGAAAATCACCTACTTTCCAAAGTATAACTCAAGGAAGCCTGTTAGCAATGTCATTGAACATTTTAAATATCTTCTTGGATGATTTAACATTTAGAAAATAGATTTCATACAATTTTTCTCATTTCATGGATATAAATGTTTTAGTCACGATCTGTATGTTTTATCACTGGACTGAAGCTTCTTCTTCTAGACAAGCGACTGTTTCTTCTGTGGCTAATGTCTTGTTATAAAAGATTATCCCCAACTGGGAACTCCTCTCTACTCTATGGTTAAGGGCTTCAGCAAGTCTGTGATATTTGGCTAGTTTCACTTTTTACTGTGATTACCTCCCTCAATTCTGAGGTTTAGAAAAATACACTAACAACATTATTAAGATCAACTGGCAACATCTGTAAAGATTCTCCAAATACTTTGGCCTAAAGCATTGTTGTTGATCTGTCTAAATTTCATATCAACCAATTTTTGGAGCCATCAAACTCTCAACTTTTAATATAATTACAGGATACTCCATGTATTTGGCTCCTGTTTCTTTCAATCTATAGTCGGTCACGGGAGACATATGTCATTACTGTTAAGGCCTAATTGTTTAAATTAAAAATAATCATGCTTTGGTAAAGCAATCTTCTCACAGTGTGTTTCAAAGATATAAAAACTTTAAACACCACATTCTACAAATTGGAGACTTTGTTTACTGGAAAAGACACCTCAGTAAGGTTTCCCTCCAGCAAGGCTAACGTAGTTAGTCAAATACGTTGACTAACCTTTGTACTGCTAAACTCCAAGAAGTAGGCTCTGGGATACATTTGTCACACCTAAAGAAGACACAAAACCCTGACTGTAACTGCACACATTCTGGTGAACTGAAACTAAGGCTCTGCAACATTGAAGAAGATAGCATATGAAATAAACAGAAATTCTCAAAGGACTGAACAAGGCCTATACAATGTTTCCTGCTGTTGCTTCTTATTTTCTTTTCCTTTTTTTTGTTGCCCTGAAAGAAAAATGGCGTTGTCTGCATTTTCTTACCCATCACAAAGGGGGAAACTTCTCTGGTTGCTATACCTATCATTAATAGGCACAGGATAATAATAAAGCCTTGTTTTACTTTCAGAATTGAGCTCCTGTTTTAGAATCACCCAAAAGACTAAGTTAGTTATGTTGTTTTTAATTTTGCTTTTGTATTCTTGTTGTTAAGCTCTGTGCCTGTTGCTTATTGAACCTGGACATGAGCAGTTTCGGTCCATGTACCTTACCTCTGATTTGAGACACAATATCCAAATAAGGTCCTTGCTGGCGCTGAAGGATAATAGGCCACTGAAATCAAATGTTCTGACTGTTGATTGTTGATTAACAATGCTTTCAGAGCAAGATCTCATTCAAAAGGAGAAAATATCAAAATTTATGACAGAGAACTTAACCAATGCAGAAATAAGGAGGGCATGTGGAAAGCACGCTGACACGCTATGTTGGTCACAAAAGACCTGCAAGAACTCTATTGTTACAACAGAACTCCCTGGTTATAACATCCTCTCACCTTAACTTCCTTTTTCCCTTTGAAAAAAACTTTTTCTTCTTGTTCCATTTTCTTACATGTGTTTCATCATGGTTGCACATATTGAATTACAATCTTCCTTTTCCCAAGTAAATTATTTTTGCTGACAGAATACCTAGCCAACTTTTGTTTATAGTTAACACTGTTTTTTTAGAAGATTTGTTGGACTTAGAAAATTTACAATTGATGAACATAAATGACAAAAATTTTTCTTCTTAATTAGTAAGATTAATAAAATTGACTTGTTAGAATCTACTAAAAAAGACAACACTGGGTTCTGCATATAAGAGTTGTTTGATATTAATAAACAGGATAAACAACATGGAAGAGAGATGATCTGTGTTATTGTAGAGTATGTTTAAGGTAACAGTCAGCCACAAAGTTTTTCATTTTGCCTTTCAAACTTTTTAAATCAAAAAAATATACAAAAGTAAATTGGAATAGAAAGGAATAGAGCCACAGAATCATATGAGAAAGTCCATATCTGGGAATTCATAAAGTCTCTGTTTTAAAAAGATTTTTTGAGTGGATGCAGATGAAACCAAAAGTCCTTATGGTTTTGATTTAATTTAGCTTTAAATTCTTGCTTTAGAAATCATCTCTCTCTCTCACTCATATGTTTGTGTGTGTGTGTGTGTGTGTGTGTGTGTGTGTGTGTGTGTGTATTCCCCGCCCCCCCTAAGAAACCTAGCCTTGGTCTTTCCTGCAGATAATCAGAAACCCACAAGGCAGCAGGAAACAGTAGCCCTGACCTGACTAATGGTTGCACAATCCAAACCTCTGCCAGGATAATGATAACATCTTGACCTAACTTATGTTACAGTTCTGAGCACCAAGGTGAAATGACCCTCTGGCTACTTTCCCCTGAAACTAGATAAAGGAACTCTGGAACAAACTTCAGACCTGCCCTCAAGACCTTAAAAACGATTCATTAACCTTACCTCACCTTCAACCTATCAGCTCCCAACATAACCCTAAACCTTTAACCCACAATATCTTTTGACTTTGCCCTATACAATCTGTAACATACATGCCATCAAGGAGTTTGGGCTTTTGAGCAATAGCTTCTCATTCTCCTAGTGGTACCATTCATAATAAAATAGCCAATATTTCTCCAGTTCAGTTCTCAGTGTTTAGTGTTTGGCTCTGCTAGCACCAAGTAGATGAACTCTTTCAGTTCTATATCAAAAATGGAAACTATGCTGGGACTCAGACCTGAGTGGGCTTCCACCTGTGGTTCAGCAACCCTGAGCCAGTGTCAGTCTAATTTCTATTTGAGCAGCTGCCTTTACTAATTGTTTCAGGGACAGATCTGCAGTGCTCACCACTGACCAAGCATGGTTGACCTACAGCGCTTTCATTTTGCCGTGAGAGAAATTGGGTACTTGCTTTAAGAGATGTCTATGAATGAGTAACTTCGTGGGTAATGAGTCCAGAGATACCTTCTTTATTTATTTTGGTTGGGTCCTTGAGAAACTCATTTAACTTGATTTAGGGCTTCCTGTATTAGATGTATTAGGGGAGGGATCATGAGAGTTTACAATTAGCAAATAAGATTAATTACTGAAACTTTATATGTTATTTGTTGAGTCTGTGTCTCCTTTCAGAGGAAGGGAGTCAATTCCAATCACATTTCAGCAGACCTTGAAGGAGCTGGTTTGAAGGAGGAAGACTGACCTGGTCCAACTCAAAGTAAATGTTTGCCTCATCTTAACCATACTGAGTAGACTTTGTGTTCAGCCTTCACCCCACCTCAGGGATAATACTGAGTCTGAGGCACAGTGAGTTCTTGTTTTTTTGTGACTGACATGTCACTGGCCAGATTTTAGGAGTATGATGTTTAAAAATCTAGTTTTTGAAAGAATCAAGGATAGTAGTTTTGTGTTAAAAATAAGTTTGTAAACTCTAAATAGATATCAAGGGATAAAACTAAGAAAGACTATGAAAATGGTAGAGGGTCTGTGGAATGTAATTGTGAGAAAAGATATTTTCATGGGGAACATTATCTAACTCAGTCTTCTATTGCAGCACTCTGGGGTTCATCTTACAAAACTGGGCCACATTCAGCTATGAAACAACAAAGAGAAAGAAAATGTTCTTCCTTTGCCAGGTAGCATAGCCACAATATAATTTAGGATCAGGTGAACATTGGCCAGAAAATAGATCTTTAAATTACACTACATCATGCAACTTGAGAGAGAGAAAAAAGGATGAAAACTCCTATGTAGAAGCATTTATGCTTTAATATCAGAATAAGCTTGTTCAAAGGAAATGCAAAATTATGATACAAGCAAGCAGTCTGGTGAGACCAGTTCTGCCACAGTCTCCTGAGAATGAGGATGACTAATTCTTACTCCAGCTTAATACCCCTGCTGTTGCTACTCCTCCACCACTTATAGCAGGAGATGGGGCTCTACAGCACCTGGTAACATCCCTTCCTCATACACATGAAGGGGTAGTAAATTTGGTCAGGAGTTTCCTTTAATCCAGGCAGGGTAATTCACATTGAGACAAGGACCAATAAGAGGACTTAATGCCCATGGATAACTGGCAGGGATCATGTAGATGTAAATTCCTTTCAGGATGTCAGACCTTTTAATTGGAAAAATAGTATTCCTGAATGTCCAGTGCTACTTTTATAATGGGGCTTATTAGCTGAACTGAATGCCAAAATAACCTTTGCACTTGGCTGTCTGGACATGAACGTAACTCTGGATGAAGCTTGTACCTTGCAAGCAGCTTCACTGATGTAGCCAAGAAAGAAATTCTAGCTGAAATCCTTATTGAGTTGCTAAAAGAAATAACTCCAGAAATATGGACAAAGGGCTGAACTGAAAAGGCAAAAACCAGCACCCCAATCCAAAAACAATTATAAGCAAGAGAAACTGTCCCCCATCTAAAATACCCTATAAAAGAATAAGATAAAAGCAGAATCCAAACATTGGTGTCAGCATCCTTAAAGTAATAGCTTATTTGGCTTTGTCAATCACCACATAATTCTCCTTCCTACCTTACTGATGCAGAAACCAGGCACTAATGAATACTGGTCTGTCCAGGACTTGTGGGCCATTCACCAAATGGTGAAAGACATCCATCCAGTGGTCCCTAATCACTTACACTCTGCTGGCCACCTTGTCTGGGGAATTCTGTTGGTTTACTGTGATGAATTTAAAAGATGTCTCTTTTGCATACCCCTCTGAACCTTGAGTCTCAGGAACTGCTAGTATTTGAATGGGAGGAACCAGACTCTAAGCTTAAACAAAAATACCGCCACACTTGGGTTCTCCCCCAGGGGTCTAAATACTTTCCTACTCAATTTGGAGAGGCTATAGCCAGAGATTTAAGAAAACTTTAGCTGGATAATCGAACACTGGTCCAATATGTTGATAGCATTGTCCTTGCCAGTCTCAGCAAATAATCTTCTGGCAAAAATATCATTCTAACCTTAAAATTTCCTGGCTAAATGGAGATATAGTATTTTCCAAAAGAAAGTTGAAATATCCAAGCTCTCTCTGAAATATCTGAAATTTCAATGATCTCCAAGACAAAGAAACTTGCTCCCAGACAAGAGGGAAGACCTAGATAGGATGGCAGTGTTCACTATCCATGGACAGCTAATGGGATTATGAGAAATGGTTGGCTTTTGTTGCATCTGGATTTCCAAATTTGGCTTGTCTTCAGAACTACTATATAAGGCACAAAAATTAACAGATCAAGATCCTTTGATTTGGCCTGGGAAATGCCAAAAAGCCTTCCAGACTATTCAGGAAAAATTACTGATGACCCCAGCCCTAGGCTTGCCATATTTAAGAAAACTGTTTGATTTGTTTGTACATAAAAGACAAGGAATAGGACTTGGGGAGAGTTTTGACCCAGAATCTAAGAAATATTAATAGGCCAGTTACCTTCTCACAACACCTGGACATAGTGACTATGGGATGGCCAGTTTGCTTGAGGGCTATGACTGCTTCCTCTGACCTTCTAAAGGAAGCTGAGAAGTTCACCTTGGGACACCCTACCACAGTACATACTTTATAGTGTGTGTGTAAGATACTGGCTGACCTTTGGTAGACTGGGACAATACCAAGCCATCTTTTTAGACAATCTTAATTTTATTTGCAAGAGTATCTCTACTCTAAACCTAGCCTCCCTGCTTCCCTCTGATCCAGCAAGACCCAAACATGGTTGCATTCAAATAATCTAACAAGTTTCTTCTAGCCAATCAGACCTGACTGACTTGCTAAAGAATCCTGATTTTGAGACGTTTATCAATGGAAGCAGTTTCACGGACACTGGATACCAGAAAGCAGGATATGCTGTGGTGATGCTCTAGGAAACTTTGGAAGCTAAGTCCTTACCAACAGGTACTTTAGCCCAGAAGGCTGAATTATTGGCCCTGACCAGAGCCTTACACTTGGATATAGGTAAGAGTCAACATCTACATGTATTTCAAATGTGCATTTATGGTAGTACATGCCCATGGAGCTATTTGGAAAGAAGATGACTTTTAACACCAGGAGGAAAAAAAAAAACATGTTCAGGAGCTATTAAGTCTCCTAAAGGCAGTTATGGAACCTAAGTAAGTTCCCATAATACCATGCACAGGTCATCAGAAGACTGAGGGCTTAATCTCCCAGGGAAATAAAAAAGCAGATCAAGCTGCCAAGCAGTTGGACTGAAGTAAAGTCCCAGTATTCCTGATAGCAGGCTTTATTCTTCACATTGACTTAAAGCTGACTCAGCTTGAATATTCCTCAAATGACTTAGGAAAAAAAAAAGAATGAAGCTGTTCTACTCACCAGAAAGATAGATGCATTCAGATTCCATAACAAGTGAAGGACGAAATAGTTCCATCCACCAGAAAACCCATTATAGATAGGAATACCACGGTCCAGTGGATGCAGAAATGTATTACTGGGCCAGATTTGCAAAGAACTCTTCAAAAGATAACTCAGAAATACTAAAACAGGATATCGCCCATAAGTCAAAGGGTTCCAAAGCTGAAGATTAGGCCCTGGAGAGGACTGGCAAATTGACTTCAAATGATGCCCAAAACAACTGAAAATTATCAATATCTGCTAGTCTTTGTAGATACTTTCACAGGATGGGTGGAACCATTACATTGCAGATCAGAGAAGATCTCAGAAGTAATAAAAGCCTTATTAAAAAATTATTCCTAGGTTTTGACTACCCTCCTCTATTAAAAATAACATTGGGAGTACCGTTATTGCCCATAGACCCAGGAAATTTCTAAACTTCTAGTAATACAATAAAAACTTAACACTTCCTGGGGGCCACCATCTACTGGAAAAACAGAGAAGATGAACCACACATTAAAGATAATCACTGCTAAACTTTACCAAGAGACTAACCTAAAATAAGATTGTTGCAGAAAAGACTCAGGCCGTACACCAGAGGAGGCAAAAGGATACCTTTATTTAATGCATGTGGTCCCAGAGGAGGCAGTCTCCAAATTCCGGGCCCCGAACAAAGGGCTTGGGTCAGCTTTATAGGGTCGTAGGTCGGGCCTGCTTTTGGCATGAAAATAGTGGGTGGGGTTACAGAGGTTAGATAAGGTCACATATACATTCAGGCAGGTAATCTGATACCTGAAATGGGGAATCTTCCTAAAATGGCGGTGGTTCCTACCTCATTTCTCCCCTCTGATGTTATTTGTTGCTACAGCAATTATTGCATCATGATACATGTCCCTATCCTCCGGGTCTTCAGTTTCCCGGAGTCTACGATAATGGACCTGCTGAAGGGCTAGAATTTTGGCAGTGGCCCTTCTCGTAACAGTGGTTTCTAGGGTCCGGATGGCTATTCTAATTACGTATGGCCCGATAGATATGCCTATTAGGACGATAAGAACGGGCCCGATTAACAGAACGAGCCACCGGACCCAGGCCTGAGTGTTTAGGCCCCAATTCCAGTTACTAGCCTCCCCTCTGCCTTTCTGTATGTTTTCTTTGGAAATTTGTGAGGTTAACCCCCTTGTAGGTTATTTCCTGTTGTTTTAGTCTCCGGGTTACCTCCTTAATTGCATTCCTTTTTGCTTCCTAAAATTTCTCATGATTCATGTTACTTAATGGCCATGTTAGGTCCCAACATACCTACTGCCCCGGTGGTCCATATCCTTGGCACTTCCGAGCCTGGTAACCCCTAGTTCCCTGCATAACCCCTGTCCAGTAGACCTTATTATTCCAGGTACACTGAGCCTTGTTAGGTTTTACACAGTCTGGTGGCATGTCAGTACTATAGGAAAAGGGGCTTCCTTCAACTACATACCACACTATACCCGAGAGTCTTATTCTCTCTCTCGGGGCTCTGCACTGGCACCGGAGAACTGTGATAACGGCAGGGGCACTTATAGGAAGCAAACTATATATCCACACAAACAAGCAAAACTGAGGTATAGTCCCCCAAGGGCTATCTGCCCCCACAGGTTCTAGTCCTGAGGTGCCATCGCCACCAGAACTACTCTGAAGATTGTGTCAAGGAGCCCGGCAGCTGCGAGGTACTATTCTGGACAACGATCCATTCATGGGTCGGTACTTTCCTTAGCTTCAAGGAGGGTAGTCGCAGCTGGGGCCGGTCCTCAGGTTGTCCGTTGACCTCATGATCGGCTGCCCTCTTGACTCGGGTGTGATGGACCCAGGGCTCTGCTCCTGCAATCTTAAGGGCAGTAGGGGTTGTTAATATGACTAAGTGGGATCCTGTCCAAGCCGACTGGAGTGGTTCCTTCCTCCAGTCCTTAACCCACACGTAATCTCCTGGCTTAAAAGGGTGTGCTGGCCCCCCTCTAGGGACTGGGTCTGGGCTTAGTCTGGCTTTGTGTACCTGTTCTAGTGTCTTCCCCAGTTTCTGGAGATACGTAGTCTGATTGGCTTCCCTGATTACTCGTAGTTCTCCCCTCAGGATGGGCAATATTGCTGGTGGTCGCCCATACACGAGCTCAAAGGGTGTGTAGCCCATGGGGTTAGGAGCGTTTCGAACCCTGAGCAAAGCTAAGGGGAGTAAATCAGGCCATGGCAGGTTAGTCTCTTAATAGAATTTTGCTAGTGTCTCCTTCAGAGTTTGATTCATCCACTCCACCTTCCCTGAGCTTTGAGGTCTGTACGCCGTGTGTAGCCTCCAGGTTATTCTTAGTTGCCTTGCTAGCTCCTGGATGACTTTGGCGACAAAGGCTGGCCCATTATTGCTGCCGATGGAGGTCGGCAGTCCAAAGCGGGGAATTATTTCTCTTAAAAGGGCTTTTACTACCTCTCGGCTTTTCTCAGTCTGGGTGGGGAAAGCCTCTACCCACCCTGAAAAGGTGCAGACAAGGACTAGCAAGTACTTGTAACCCCAGCTTGGCTTTATTTCTGTGAAGTCGACCTGCAAGTCCTCAAAGGGCTGCTGTCCCCTGTGTTGAATGCCGAAGGTCCTTTGTGGACGTGGAGCAGCGTAGTTCCGCACGCAGGTTGTACACCGGGCCACAGTTGTAGCGCATATGCTGGCCAGGTTGGGGAAGTAGTGATACTTCTTTAGCAAGGCCTCCAGGGACGTTTTCCCTAGATGAGTCAGGGTGTGGCATTGCCTCACTAGATTGCTCACCTGGGTCTGGGGCACATACGGCTGCCCATCCGGCAGTTCCCAGATGCCAGTCGTAGTCTGAGTACACCCCGTTTGGATCGCCCACTTTTGTTCCTCAGAAGTACAGTCCGATTGTGTAGGGCTGAGATCTAACACGGCTCCTTCTAGAGCTGGAGCGGCGGCTGGGGTGTACTTGCACCCTGGGCTGCTTCCTTAGCTGCTTGATCTGCCCACCAGTTTCCTTCTGCTATTTCTATTCCTTCTCTCTGGTGCCCTCGGCAATGGATTACTGCCACCTTAGCCGGAGCCAGCACTGCCTCTAGTGGCCTAAGTACTTCAGCCCTATTTTTAATGTCCTTCCCCTTGGCAGTAAGTAGTCCTCTCTCCCGGTAGGTGGTGCCATGGATATGTACAGTGGCGAAGGCATACCGGGAATCTGGGTATATATTGACCTTCTTCCCTTCTGACAACTCTAGGGCCCTGATTAATGCCCACAGTTCTGCCCTCTGCCCCAACCACCCGGCTGGTAGGGGTTTTGCCTCTAGTGTTTCTTTCTACTTTCTCGTAGAGGCTGTACTCCTCTCCCCTGGGAATGAGGACTGCCATCACAGACTGTACCCCGACCTGTAAGTGGGCTTCCCCCAATGGTTGAAAGGAGATCTGGGCCCCTAGTTTGGCCAGCAAGTCCCATCCCAGGAATGGGACTGGACACTCTGGGAGGTACAGGAATTCATGTCTTACTTGATGGCCCCCTAATTCTACTGTTCGGGCTTGGCAGAACCTCTTCGGGCCACTCGATAGTCCGGTTGCCCCTACAACGGAGATCTCACTCCCCGACAGCGGGGCTATGGCAGTGGTTACCACGGAGTGCTCAGCTCCTGTGTCTACCATGAAAGGGAGAGTTTGGCCCCCCACAGTTAACTTGACCATGGGCTAGTGGGGGCCAAGATTCAAGGAGCCGGGTCTGTCCTAGTCTGAGTCCATGCCCGCCAGGCTGAGGACAGTTGGGGCGGGAGCCTTAGGCTGAGGAGCGCCCTGGATCTGCCTCTTCTTCTTCCTGTTGGGGCACTCCCTTTTCCAGTGGCCCCTCTCCTTGCAATAAGCACACTGATCAGCTTCTACCTGGCGGTGCCCGACCCTTTCTTTAGTCGGGGGTCCTCTCGGAGGCGGTGCAGGTCGTCCTAGGGCTGCCGCCAGGAGTGCTGCTTTCTTCTCCATTCTCTTTCTGGCCTCCCTTTCAGCCGCTTCCTCCCGGTTGTTGTAGACCTTATTGGCGATTTCTATGAGCTGACTAATGTTCACTCCTGCAAAACCTTCGAGCTTCTGAAGCTTCTTCCTGATATCCGAGGAGGACTGGGAGACGAATGCCGTATTTACCATCCTTTGATTGTCTGGCCCCTCAGGGTCAAATGATGTATAAATTCGGTATGGCTCACACAGTCTCTCGTAGAAATCTCCCAGGCATTCATCTGGTCATTGGATTACATTGGTGACTTTATACATATTGGTGGGCCTTCTGGCTCCTGCTCGGACACCACAGAGGAGGGCTTCTCGCTCTGTAGTGCAGCCCTGCCCTCTTCGGTGTGGTGGTCCCATTCTGGCTGGATTTCAGGCGCAGCAGTTCTGGCCCACTGTGCCGGGTCTAGTGTCCTCACTGGTGCCGTGGTTTCTAGGTGTTGGAGGGCTCCCTGGAGTATACGCTGGCGCTCCTCTGTATTGAATAGGGTGAGGAGTAGCTGACCGCAGTCATACTACGTGGGCTGGTGAGTTTGCATAATCAACTCCATAGGGTCAATTAAGGCCTGCGGTTTTTCAGAGTACAAGGGAGTGTGATGTTTCCAGTTGAGGAGATCTGTAGTAGTGAAAGGCTGATAGTAGACTATCGTATGCCCCGGTAGCTCTGTCCCATTGGGCCCGACTTGAGGGGGCCCTTGGGTCTCCCTTAAGGGTAGCTGTAAGGCCTGCTTGGGATGGCGTCTGGTTGGCATTGGTGAGGCTGGGACTGTTTCTGCCTGACACTGTGGTGAAGCTGATGGTGGGGGGGTGTTTCTAGCTCTTGGGCCTTTGGTTCCGGAGCGTTCAGTTACGGGCCTCTGGGCTCTGGGGCATAAGGCAGGGATGTGCTAAATGGCAGCTCTTCCTCTGAGTCACTCTTGTAGATTGGCGGGTGCTGGCCTTCCTTAGGGAGGGCCACTAGTATTCAGGAAACCTTCTTTTTGGCCCTGGGAACCCCGACGGTTTGGGGCATGTTTCTGGCACTGGCGAAGCCAACTCGGTAGCTTCTGGGCTAGTTCCTGCCACCTGTCTGTGTATATGCATTGGTCAGGATGTCTTGGCTTCCTTGTAACTACTAGGTGTGCTGCCCGGACGATCCCCAGATTTAGAGTTCCCTCAGGGGGCCAGCCTACCCCGAATGATGGCCACTCAACCGAGCAGAAAATGTCGAGCTGATCCAGCATCATCAAGGGGTCCTGTCCCCTCGATGCATACAGCCTAATACCGTTGACGAGGTGCCCCCCATAGCCCTTCCTTTCCACGTCGGTGCAGACAAACAAGGGAGGGGGTATTCAGTTAGGCAGCCTGGCCGCTCCCCTCATGGGGATTTAGGTGCCTCTTCACTTTGGCACGTCAGTATAAACCCTTGACCTGGATCAGACTCACAAGGAGGGACGGGGTCCCCCAGAGTCTGACGCTGCCCTGAGCCATATGAGGTGCACCATGGAACTGCAGGTTGGGGCCCACTCAGACTCCGTAGGCTAGCGCCTGTGGAGCCACACAGACATTCACTCACTCACACTCACACTCACACTCCACTCAACCGAGTTTAGACATTCCCGCCCCATAGGATGTCCCTGACTGTGACCAAAGGGGCCAAGAGAGGTGATCAATCTCTCCTTCCACCCATAGGGTGGGCCTGATCTCTGGCTCCTGGTCCCCAGGACACTCACTGGTTCCAAAGAGATCTTGTCCCGTGTCCAGATCCGTTAATCCTCCCCCCGCAGCCCAGGTGGGAGGACTCCGCGAGTGTCCGAGTGTCCGTTCAGGGAGCTCCAGACCGGCCGGGACCGGAAAAGACAGGGGCGGGTGCTTCCCTCCCGCCTCTGAGCTCCACAGTCCCCCCGTGGATGCCTCACCGGTGGCAAAGCGCCTGCACTCGTGAGTCATTTCTCAGTCAGGAAACCAAAATGTAGCAGAAAAGACTCAGGCCGTACACCAGAGGAGGCAAAAGGATACCTTTAAAGGATACCTTTATTTAACGCATGCGGTCCCAGAGGCGGCAGTCTCCAAATTCTGGGCCCCGAACAAAGAGCTTGGGTCAGATTTATAGGGTGGTAGGTCGGGCCTGCTTTTGGCACGAAAATAGTGAGTGGGGTTACAGAGATTAGATAAGTTTAGATATACATTCAGGCAGGTAATCTGATACCTGAAATGGGGAATCTTCCTAAAATGGCGGTAGTTCCTACCTCAAGATAAGATATTACCTATTGTCCTGCTTAGAATTAGAGTAGTCCCCAGAAGCAGGATTCAATTGAGTTCTTATGAAATATTATATGGTAGGTCCTTCTTATGTCTTAGAGAAAATCTTAAGATGATGATGATTTAAAGATTAAAGAATTAGATACTATAAATTATGTGCAATTCTTGGGATTAACTTTAACTGCTATTCTTGTTTGAGTCTAACAGGATGAAGTACCCCACAGATGTCTTGTTTTACCATTTCAACCCCAGAGAGAAGATACTTTTAAAATAATGGCGGGTTGGAAGAGATCAACCAAAGAACTATAGCATATATGCATTGCCCATGAACAGAGACAATAGGGTGGTGAAGGTCTGGGGTGAAGTGGGAACCTAGTGGTGGGGAGCAGAAGGAAAAAAGGGGAGACATTTGTAAAACTCTCAACAATAAAATGGATAAAGAAACATCTTGATGACCAACTTGCACCTAAGAGGTGAGACTTTATCAGATTTTATTCACCACTTATTCTTCTGTTAAATGAGAAGGAGTCAAGCCCCAGTTTCACCTTTTTCAAGATAAGCCAGCTCCAGATTTATAATCTCTCACCCAAGCAATGATATCATAAGAAACCACAGCTCAACTGCCTGAGTATTTTCATGAGCCCATCTCAGACTGTAGGATACTCTTTAGAAGGAAAACATCTGAAAATCTGAACTAGACCTCACCAAAAATAAATACCCTCACGTTGATATCTGAGTTAATTATTTGTTTCTTAATCTCTAACTTTCTCTTGTTTTAATTTCCACCTGTTACAAGTAATGCCTTCCTGTCCTGAGCTGCCACCTACACAGAAATACATAACTGTCAGAAACCAGCCTGAAAGATGAACAAACCTGAGTTCGAGTGGTGGGAATGAAAGAGACAAAGTTATGGGATCAGGAGGACTGCCCTCTAATGAGGAACAGACCCAAATGGCTTCAATGCCTTTATAATATAGTAAGTAACAAACAAGTGATAATGCAGTGAGGGTGATACAAACTAGTTCCTTCAAAGCTGCATAAACACTCTTTCAGCATAAACACCCTGCCTCCTGCATGAGCTCAGACCTTGGTAATTTCTTTATCTCAGCTCCTCATGGGAACTTGTGGGGAGGGTCGAGTCCTTGACTCCAGACCCTCAGGCTACATGGACCATATCCAGACACGTCACCGGCTCCCAACACATAACCAATCTGTTGACTTGATCTATGGACTACTGTGTATGTTTATTGCCGAAACGATACCTTGGATTATACACCCATTCAATATCTCAGACTGGGAATGATGGATGGAGAAAGTCACCAAAGAAAAGTTGGGATTGTTCTCCCCCACTCTACATTCAGGGGAACATGTGCCTTAATCGGACAACATATCCCCACTTATGAGGCCAGTATTACTAATCTGTTAACCAGTGAGTACAGCCATAGGCCAGGTTGATAACCTTTCTTGTATGGCTGCATTCATCTACTGGCACTCTTCTCTTCTCAGCCACCAGGGAACACCTATATTAGTTTTGTTTCTTTATGGTATTGGGATTGTAATTGGATGTTGCTGACTTTACAATTGCTGTCTGAGGGCAGGTAAAACTATCAACCTGATAATGACTGAAGATGTGGACCCTCAGCCTGGGAACCAAGAATATTTCCAATTATGTGTAAAACCACTTCATTCCTCTAACACCAAACTCTGTTTCTTCTCAGCAGGAAGCAGTTAAGCAGTAGTTGCTCCTTCTTCCTCATGATTGAGGAATGATCAAAAGAAAAGGAGGAATTAAAAATGAGAGTTCTTATGACTTTGATTAAATTTAGCCTTAAATCCTGGCTTTATAAATTCTCTCTCTCTCTCTCTCTCTCTCTCTCTCTCTCTCTCTCTCTCTCTCTCTCTCTCTCTCTCTCTCTCTCCTTTGTCTCTCTGTCTCTCCCTCAGAGACCTAGATTTTCCCCCAATAATCAGCAGGCCCTGAGGCAGCAGCAGAAGAGAGTACCTCAGATATGACTAATCACAGTGTCAGGACCACTGGCAGGGTACAGATAACATCTTGATCTAGGTTATGTTTCAATTCCTAAACCCTAAGGTGGAACAATCCTTTTACTATTTTCCCATGAGTCAGTCACTTCAGACCAAACATCTAGCAGGACCCCAAACCCATACCCCACGGTGTCTTGTGATTTTGCCGTATATAATCTGTAACCTACCTGCCATTGGAAGTTTTGGTTTCTGAGTGTTAGCTTCCCGTTCTCCTGGATGTCGCCATTTATCAACAAAACAGCAAATATCTCTTCACTTAAATACTTGGTGTTTAGTGTTTGGCTCTGCTAGGGCTGGGTGAATGAACTTTTTCAGTTCTATAACACAGACAAAAAATGAGAACTATCTGCAATTAGTACTTCAATACTCAGAAAGGATACCAAATAATTTAATGTGGACCATCTTGAAACCTAATTTGAAGTGGAACACAGAGATAAAGAAGAAAGAGAGAATCTGCAGTTTAAAGAGGTTCCAGTCTAGTCATGACTAAGGGTCTCAACAATATCCTAGTCTAGTCATCACTACTAAAGGTTTCAACAATATCTTAGTGAGAAACATATGACATTATACACCAGAGGTCCATTCTCGTTATGGTTTCAGATTAGTGGTGGTTTTCTATTTGGTAAATCATCTACAATTAACTAACAGTGTGAGTTTATTTTTTCTGTTTTTACAAATGTAACATTAAATTAGGTTACAAAAACATTGTCTTTGAAATCTTAAGAATTTTTATTATAAGAGACAATACTACATAGCAGTTTCTATCAGTAGTAATATGAAAGCTTTATTCCTAACACTCAAGACATCCCTCACTACCCACTTTATTTTTCCCGTTGAGACTACCTACAGTGATTTCAATTAACTTTCTTCTCTTTTATTGAGAACTTATTTACTTATTCACTCATTCATTCTTTTATTTATTTATTTCTATTTATTATTTATTTATTTATTTTAAATATGTCTTTTTTATTGATTTTGGAGAGAGGAAGTGAGAGGGAGAGAGAGCAATAGAAACATCAGTGATGAGAGAATCATTAATCTGCTGCCTCCTGCACTCCCCCTACAGGGGACTGAGTCCACAACCTGGTCATGTGCCCTGAATGGTAATCGAACCTTGACCTCCTGGATCATAGGTTGATGCTCAACCACTGAGCCACATTGGCCAGGCTCATTTTATTTATTCAACTCATGTGCAATGAATGAATACCATGTGACAGGCACTGTACTGACAAAGAAAATAAAATGAGATTTTACAGCATAAAAACAACAAGTAAAAAAAAAGGCTGAAAAAGGAAGAACTTTATGTGTACGAAAAACTGAAAGACCAGTGTGACTGGAGCATAATGAATGAAGAGAAAACTGGGGTTAATAAGTGTTTCACAAAATAGATATATGTGTACCTTTCAGTCAGAAACCTGAAATTCTGATCTAGAGTATATTGTAGTTCATATATCTCTAAACTGTCTTTCAAAAAAATAAAAAAAGACAGTAAGTGGGTTTTTTTTGTTTGTTTGTTTGTTTTTTTAAACCAGAGGCAGTAAATGGGACTGGGCAAAATGGGTGAATGAGAGAAAAAATTATAATCATCCAGTTATAAAATAAATGTACAGCATAGTAACTATAGTAAATAGTATCATATTGCATATTTGAAAATTTCTAATAGAGTATATCTTAAAAGTCTTCATCACAAGGGGAAAATTTTTCTTTGTAACTATAAGAAAAAGGTAATGGGGATGAAGATTTTTTCCCTCAAGTATGGTAAGCATGAATTCATCCAGCTTTACATCTGTAATATTCACTACATTATGAATTGCTACTTCTGGAGCTTACTTTTTCTGTGCATTGCAATTGCCTATCTTTAAAATATATCCTCACAACAAATTTTCTGGAGTCTTTTAACATTTTGACTCCTTGATGTTTGGATTGCTAAGGGAAAAATCAAGCTACAATTAATTTTAGAGAATCTCACAGCAAAATCTTGTTAAACTAAAAATCTTTAACTTTTACAACTGCAGTGTTTTTTAAGTAAGGTTTCATTGAGCCAAAATGCTAGCCTAAAAAGAAGACTGCATTTGGGGCATGGAATCTACACTAGCAGCATGGCAAAGTAAAAAAGACAGCATGTCCACTGTTCCAGTTTTGCAAGAGTTTTATACATCAGGTAGGGGGAAGAGTGAAGCGGTAATCTGAAGTAATTTAGTTAGCTTTATGCAAGGGGTGGGAGAAAGTGAATGGGGCCAGCTCTGAGATAGGTGTAGAGTCCACATAAAGAAATGTTTACTCCTACTGATTGGTTCTGGGCAGTAGTCTAGAAAGGCCATGTGTAAACAACAAAGAGAAGCTTCTGGTGTTAGATAGTGCCTGGCTAAAATCATATGAGGAAACAGTCTCTTGGAAATTAATCCAGAATTCTAACAAGCAAAACAAACATTTGAGAAATCTTTTGTTAGCTGGTCAACAGCCATAAGCAGACTAACAGTTCAGTCTCTTTTCCTCACTTACCAGCCCCTCTAATTTAATAATTAATTATTAAATTTATTAGGGTGACATTGATTAACAAGATTATGTAGGTTTCAAGTGTATATTTCTATGATATATCATCTGTATATTGCATTGTGTGTCCACCACCTAAAGTCAAATAATCTTCTATCACAATATATTTCACCCCCTTTACTACTCCCACTTCCCTTTCTTTTGGTAACCACTAAAGGCCACAAAATTTTTCTTATCAACCCTTAGTTGGCAAAAGAAATAAAACTTGAGAAGCTCTCTGATTTTACTGTTTCAGTGAAGATAATTTGAAAAATTAGGCCTTGTATCCCTATTTTTACTTACCATTTTGGGAAGTTTATTACTGAATAATGTTTTGGTTCCTTAACATTATGTCAATTACAGAGGCATTTAAATATTTCAAATGATCTATAAGAAGTCAAATAATTTAATCTGTGTTACTGAAATAATATTTATTAAGGTTTTAAATGGACTCTTCTCACTTAGTTCTTAATCATTTCTGCTTAAAGTTTGTTTAGACTGTCTCATAATTTTTCTGCCATAACACTGCCTGTGTTGATGCTTATTAGCATTGACAGAAGCTCTTAAAATACGCAGATGCCTGTAGGATAGTTATGGACAGCCTGGATACTGCAAGCTTAGAATTTTGTGTCTGTGTGAGAAATGTTGCTTTTTTTTCTGCTTTTAGCTTAATGTGTACTCCAAACTCTTCTGGTTTTATACTTCTCCTTCTCCTCTATCTCTTGCATAATCAATCATCATGGTTTTTCAGATCTAAGAAGTTTCAAAAAAATGAGACTTTCAACACTAAAACTAGGAGGGTCCCAGACAAACCTATGCTCACATTACTGTTATTCTCACCTTGTCACTTTATTTAAGTGAATGCTTCTCGTAGAGTTTGAAGATTTGGCAGTACAACCCTTAATAACTTCAGAGGCTACTTATTCATGAGATTCAACCTGGCACCTGAATATGAAGGATTTCTTCTCTGGGATAGTCTCTGAGCCCACTGAAAAGAAGAAAAGACACAGCCTCTAAGGATCAGAGAAAGTGGTGACTTGATTCAGTCAAAAATCCATGAAGGGAAGATTCAAGTTGGTGGTGGACTGAGTAGAAGCTACACTGATACTCTCCTGGGACCAATCTGGATTTACAACTAAAACATGGAAAAACCTTCCGGAAAACCAACTAAAGACTAGATGGAGAGCACCCTCATAACCAAGGAGGGAGGGTATGGAGAGTGGTTGGAGATTCGGAGGTGCCAGAGGACTGGCTGGACACCCACAGGCAGCAGCTGAAGGTCTGGAGGGATATCTCAGCTGTGGGGGGTTCCCACTGAGGACTCTGGGGCCTAAACCCCAGGCTGGGCTTCCCAGCCAACAGCACCAGAACTAAGAAAGGTGCCTACATAACATCTGGCTGTGAAAAGCAGCCGGGTTTCTGTTGGCTAAGGAGAGAGGGCTGGAAATGCAGGCACCCTCTTAAAGAAGTAACGCACAAAGTTTCTTGGGCAGCCATTCACCTTGGGCTCCAGCAGAGGGAAGGCAGAGTGGAATAGAGATTACGTGAGGAGAATCTAGGGTTGTGGGCTCTGGAGATAGAGCTCAGAGAGCACCCCTCTGGATTCCTGTGCAGAGTCATTCTGCCATACTGGAGAGGCAGACATTTAGCTTCCAAGCAGTTTTTGCCTGAGGGAGAAGCAATTGTGCAACCTGCGGGAAAATCTCTCACCTTACCCTAAGGAGTTTCTACAGCCTGAGGCTCATTAAGAGTATCAGATTAATCAGCCTGCAGGCAGCGGCAGACCTCAGAGTGTTTTGAGTCTTTGCCTGATCTGCTTCTGGACCCAGGCATTGGAAAAGCAGACCTCGGTGTGCATCTTGGTCCAGTCCAAACACATCCAGCCACAACAAAGGAGACCTCAAGTCTAGGGTTGTTGAAAGCTCCAAACAGGGTACTCAGGGCCAGTCACAAACTGTGTCTGACATTGGCCTGCACCAGAGACCCTCCAAAAAGACTGTGAGTCTTAGCAGATGCACCTAATACATAGAAGCAAACCCTAATAGGCAGTCAAAATGGGGAGACAAAAAACAAGCCCCAAAAGAAAGAACAAGAGAAGTCTCCAGAGTAAAACCTAAATGAAATGGAGATAAGTAATCTATCAGATATAGAGCTCAGAATACTGATTGTAAGGATGCTCAACAACAAGAAAAAAGATATGGAAACTATGAAGGAAATTAAGAATGACATATCAGAAATAAACACTACATTGGAAGGGACAGACAGCAGATCACAGGAAGCTGAGGATCAGATCAGCAAAATAGAAGACACTGTAGAAAAAATCAGGCAATCAGAGATTCAAAAAGAAAAATCAATTTAAAAACAAGAGGACAGTTTAAGGGAGCTGTGGGACAATAAGAAGTGTAACAGTATTCACATTACAGGAGTACCAGAAGAGGTAAAAAGGAAGCAAGGGTTAGAGAACCTGTTTGAGGAAATAATGGCAGAAAACATCCCTAACCTGGTCAAGTAAAAAGCCACACAAGTTCAGGAGGCATAGAGAGTCCCAAGCAAGAAGAACCCAAAGACGCCCATGCCCAGACACATCATAATTAAAATGCCAAACATTCAAGACAAAGAGAGAATCTTAAAGGCAGCTAGAGAAAAACAATCTGTTACTTACAAAGGAGCTCCCACAAGGCTGTCAGCTGACTTCTCATCAGAAACTCTACAAGCCAGAAAGGAATGGCATGAAGTATTCAAGGTAATGCAAAACAAGGATCTGACACCAAGAGTGAGATCAGGGAATGCCCATCTGTATTCCTGTGTTGAGTGATTCCCCCAGACTGTGGAGAACATCTTTCTCAGGCAGACAATTTTTGACTTTTGCCTGAGAGGTGAAGTAATTTCCCCACCCTGCTGCAAAGCCACTCGCCCTGCCCAGTGGAGCTTCTAAGCCTGAGGCTCATTAAGAGAATCAGATTAATCAGCCTGCAGGGAGAGGCAGACCTCAGAGTGCTTTGAGTCTTTGCCTGATCTGCTTCAGAACCTGGGGCTTGGAAAAGCAGACTTTGGTGTGCGTCTTGGCCCTGTCCAAATGCACCCAGCCCCAGCCAAAGAGACCTCAAGCCTAAGGTTGTTGACAGCTCCAAATAAGGTACTCAGGGCCAATCACAAAACTGTGTCTGACATTGGCTTGTACCAGAGACCCTCCAAAAAGACTGAGAGTACCCGTAGATCTACCTAATACATATAAACAAACCTAAAAAGAGAGCCAAAATGGAGAGACCAAAAAACAAGTCCCAAATGAAAGGACAAGAAAAGTCTCCAGAAAAAGAACTAAATGAAATGGAGATAAGCAATCTATCAGATATAGAGTTCAGAATACTGATTGTAATCATGCTCAACAGCATGAAAAAAGATATGGAAACTATGAACAAAATTAAGAATGATATACCTGAAATAAAGACTACATTGGAAGGAATATACAGCAGATTAGAGGAAGTTGAGGATAGGATAAGCAAATTAGAAGACAGAGTAGAAAAAATCACTCCATCAGAGATCCAAAAAGAAAAAAACAATTATAAACCAGGAGGATAGTCCAAGGGATATGTGGAACAACATGCAACACAACAATATTTGTATTATAGAAGTGACAGAGGAGGTTGAAAGTAAACAAGGGTTAGAGAAACTGTTTGATGAATTAGTGTCAGAAAACTTCCCTAACTAGGTCAAGGAAAAAGTCATACAAGTTCAAGAGGCACAGAGAGTCCCAATCAAGAAGAATCCAAAGAAACCTACACCCAGACACATCATAATTAAAATGCCAAGAATTCAAGACAAAGAGAGGATATTAAAGGAAGCTAAAGAAAAGGAATCTGTTACCTACAAAGCAGCACCCATAAGGCTGTCATCTGACTTCTCATTAGAATCTATACAGGCCAGAAGGGAATGGCATGAAGTATTCAAGGTAATGCAAAACAAGAATCTGAAAGCAAGACTAGTCTATCTAGCAATATTATTATTCAAGCTGGATGGTGAAATAAAGAGCTTTCCAGACCAAAAAAAAAAAAAAAAGGTTAAAGTAGTTTATCACCACAAAACCAGCATTACAGTAAATGTTAAAGGAACTGCTACAATTAGAAGTAGAAATAGAAAGAATGAGAAACATAGGCATAAAGAAATAAAATGGCAGAAGATAAATATCTTTCAATAATAACCTTAAATGTAAATTGAATAAATGCCCCAGTAAAAAGATATAGGGTGGCTGAATGACTAATAAAACATGACCCAAATATATGCTCTCTATAAGAGATCCACCTAATAACAACAAACACACAGGATGAGAGTGAAAGGATGGGAAAAAAATTTCCATTCAAATAAAAATGAAAAAAAAACCCTGGGGTAGCAATACTCATATCAGACAAAATAAACTTCAAAATGAAGACCATAAAGAGAGACAAGAAAAGTCATTACATAATATTAAAATGAATAATCCAACAAGAGGCTATAACCCTGATAAACATAAATGCACTCAATATAATAGCACGTAAATTTATTAAAAAAAAAAAACACAAAAAAAAACCCACACAAACAAACAGGAAAAACTTCTAGAGCTCTTTAAGGGAGAGATTGACAGCAATACAGTCATACTAGGGGACTTGAACATCCCACTGACTTCACTGGATAGGTCTTGCAGACAAAATATCAACCAGGAAACAGTGACCCTAAATGATACACTAGATCAGATGGATTTAATTGACATTTACAGAACATTTCACCCCAAAGCTGCAGAATATACATTCTTCTCAAGTACACACAGGACATTCTCAATGGTAGACCACATATTAGGACACAAAAGAAGTCTTTACAGCCCGGTTGGCCTTGGCTCAGCGGTTGAGCGTTGACCTAGGATCCAGACGATAGGGGTTCGATTCCCGGTCAGGGCACATGCCTTAGTTGTGGGTTTGATCAATGACTCTCTCATCATTGATGTTTCTCTCTCTCTCCCTCTCCTTTCCTCTCTCTGAAATCAATAAAGATATATTTAAAAAAAAAAAAAGAAGTCTTTACAAGTTCAAGAAGATTGAACTCATATCAAACATCTTCTAGGACCACAATGGCGTGAAATTAGAAATCAACCATAATAAAAACACTAAAAAACATTCAAACACATGGAGGCTAAAGAGCATGTTTTAAAAAAATGAATGGGTTACCAAAAAGATCAAGAAAAAAATAAAAGTTTCCTGGAAACAAATGAAAATGAGCACACAACAATCCCGAATCTATGGGACATGATGAAAGCTGTCCTGAGGGGGAAGTTCATAGCACCACAGGCCTACCTCAAAAAACAAGAAAAATTTTTAATAGACTCTAACCCTTCAACTCAAAAACTTAGAAAGAGAACAACAAGAAAAGCCCGGATTAAGTAGAAGGAAAAAAAATAATAAAGATGAGAGCAGAATAAATGACATAGAGACTAAAAAAACACACACATAAAAGATCAATGAAACCAAGAGCTGGTTCTTTGAAAACATAAAAAAAGATTGATGAACCTTTAGCCAGACTCACCAAGAAACAAAGAGAGAGGGTCCAAATAAACAAAATCAGAGATGAAAGAGGTGAAATAACAACTGCCCCAACAGAAATACAAAGGATTGTAAGAAAATACTATGAATAACTATATGCCACTAAGCTGGACAACCTGGATGAAATGGACAAATTCCTGGAAAAATACAACCTTCCAAAATTCAATAAGAAAGAGTCAGAAAGCCTGAATAGGCCGATATGTACTGATGAAGTTGAAACAGTAATAAAAAAAACTCCTGGCACACAAAAGTCCTGGCCAGGACGGCTTCACTGGGGAGTTTTACCAAACATTCGAAGAAGAATTAACACTTACCCTCCTCAAAATATTTCAAAAAATCCAAGAGGAAAAATTGCTTCCAAACTCTTTTTGTGAAGCCAGCATTAGCCTAATTCCAAATCAGATAAAGACACTACAAAGAAAGAGAATTTCAGGCCAATATCCCTGATGAACATAGATGCTAAAATCATCAGCAAAATATTAGCAAATCGGATCTGGCAATATATTAAAAAGATCATACACCATGACCAAGTGTGATTTATTCCAGGGATGCAAGGTTGGGACCATATTCAGGAATCAATAAACATGATACATCACATAAACTGAAAGATATAAATCACATGATCATATCAATAAATGCAGAAAAAGCATTAGATAAAATTCAACACCCATTTTTGTTAAAAAGTCTCAGCAAAGTGGGAGTACAACAATCATCCCTAAGCATAATAAAAGCCATATATGACAAATCTACAACCAATATTATACTCAATGGGCAAAAACTAAAACCATTTCCCCTAGGAACAGAAAAAAGACAAGGATGTCCACTTTCACCCTCTTATTCAACATAGTACTGGAAGTCCTAGCCACAGCGACCTCACAAGAAGAAAAGATAAAAGGCATCCCGTCCAAATTGGAAAGGAGGAAACAAAACTGTCATTATTTGCAGATGACATGATATTGTACATAGAAAATCCTAAAAACTACACCAAAAACTATTAGATTTAATAAATGAATTCCACAAGGTAACAATATACAAAATTAACACCCAGAAATCAAAGGCGTTTTATGCACCAATAATGAACTCTAGGGAAGAGAAACTAATATATATGTATATATATTAGTTTATATATTATAATTATAATATATATATAATTTACCACTGCAACTAAAAAAATTAGATACCTAAGAACAAAGTTAACCAAAGATGTAAAAGACCTGTACTCAGAAAACTACAGGACACTTAAAAAAGAAAAAGAGCAAGATATAAACAAACTGAAAAATGTACCATGTTCATGGATTGGAAGAATTAACATCATTAAAATGTCCATACTACCTAAAGCAATCTATAAATTCAATGAAAACTCTATTAAAATACCAACAGCATATTTCACAGATCTAGAACAAACACTTCAAAAATTTATATGGAACTGAAAAACACCCCGAATAGCCACAGCAATCTTGAGAAAGAAGAACAAAGTTGGAGGGATCACAATACCAGATATCAAGTTATACTACAAAGCCACATAATCAAAGCAGCTTGGCACTGGCACAAGAACAGACATAGAGATCAGTGGAACAGAACAGAGAACCCAGAAATTGACCGACATCATTGTGGTCAATTAATATTTGACAAAGGAGGCAAGAACATACAATGGAGTAAAGATAGTCTCTTCAATAAATGGTGTTGGGAATATTGGACAGGGATATGCAAAAAAAATAAATAAATAAACTAGACCACCAGCTTACACGATACACAAAAGTAAACTCAAAATGGATAAAAGACTTAAATGTAAGGTGTGAGACCATAAAAATCTCAGATAAAATTGTAGGCAGCAAAAGCTTAAACATCTCTTGTAGCAATATGTTTGGTGAATCATCTCCTAGGGCAAGAGAAATGAAGGAGAAATAAACAAATGGGACTACATGAAAATAAAAAGCTTCTGCACAGCAAAAGAAATCATCAACAAAATGAAAAGGCAGCCCACTGTATTGGAGAACATATTTGCCAGTGACACATCTGATAAAGGGTTAATATCCAAAATGTATAAGGAACTCATGCAACTTAATAAAAGGAAACAAATAATCAAATTAAAAATGGACAAAGGACCCAAATAGACACTTCTCCAAAGAGGACATACAGATGTCTTAAAGACACATGAAAAAATGCTCAAAGTTGCTAATCATCAGAGAGATGCAAATTAAAACCACAATGAGGTATCACTTAACACCTGTCAGAATCACTACCATCAACAAAGCAACAAACGACAAGTGCTGGTGTGGGTGTGGAGAAAAAGGAACCCTAGTACATTGCTGGTGGGAATGCAGACTGGTGTAACCACTATGGAAATCAGTATGGAGGTTCATCAAAAAATTAAAAATTGACCTACCATTTGACCCAGTGATCCCATTTCTAAGAATGTATCCTAAGAAACCTGAAACACCAATGACAAAGAACTTATGCACCCTTATGTTCATAGTAGCACAATTTTCAATAGCTAAGATCTGGAAACAGCCCATGTTCCCATCAGTAGATGAGTGGATATAAAAGCTGTGGGACATTTACACCATGGAATACTATGCAGGTGTAAAAAAGAAGGGTCTTTTATCCTTTGGAACAGCATGGAGAGAACTAGAAAGTATTATGCTAAGTGAAATAAGCCAGTCGGAGAAAGACAAGTACCGCATGATCTAACTAATATGTGGAATGTAATAAACAAAATAAACTGATGGAAAAAATGGATCCAAAGACGTAGAAGCATGGGACAGAGTGAGGGATCTCAGAAGGAAGGTAGGAATGGGGGAGTGGGTGGGGAGATATTAATCAAAACACGTATATGTTTATAAGTATAACTGATGGACACAGACATTGGTCTGGCTAAGGCCTGGAGGTGTGGTGGATGAGGGGTGTAGAGGATCAATCTGATTAAAATGGGGATAGCTGTAATATTTTCATCAATGCAGATAAAAAATCTTTTAAAAAATAAAATTAAATTAAAAAAAAATTCATGTAGTGCTTACTCTGTATAAGGCACAGTGGCACATTGCTACTGTAAATTTATCCAAATGTATTAGTAGAGTAAGCTAACACAGCAAAAATCAAATTGACAATTATATTCATACCACATATAAACAGATTCAAAAGCCCTTCTTGAGTGATATTAACAAATACTAAGTGATAAAAGGACTCATTTGGGATAGGTTATAATCACTGATGGCAATATTGCATTATTTGAAAATCTGCACTTTCTATTACAAAAAAGGAGCATTCTTTTGTTTTATGTACCTTAGTTTATGGAAACATATATAGGAGTCATGAATGTTAACTGACCTAAAGACACTCTGAAAAGTAGTAAAGTAGAATTTAGTCTCAATTTCTGATGTCAATTTTCAGTTATAATCTTCTAAAAACAATTTCCTCTAAAAATCATTTAACATGCACAATTCAGGTTTATTAAGAGTTCTAGTTAAATGAGGTAATTTCTGGCCTGCCATCACTGGGAGCAAGCAGCTGTTTTGCCAGTGTATGTAAGTTTCTCCTATTAAAGCTCTTATTAATTCGAATAAGGCTATGTGTCAGTTCTTTGGAATCGATCATGAATTTAGACTTTTGGAGATTTCCCCTGACAGTTATTTTCCTAGAAAGTATCGAAAGAATCTAGAAGACATAAGTATAACTTCATTGGCATTATTTGCATAGTAGTTGAGAAATTCAAGATTATTCTTTCTCTTATAACAACATTTTTTCATCTGGTCACTTAATAAATTTTATAATCCACACATTATATTCCCTTGAAATTCTATTTCTCAGCCCTTGGCAAGAATAATCACTTCTAACTTGATTTGGTAATGTTGTCATTTCTTACCATGCAAATAACAACTGCCAACTCAGACAGCTTTAGTCTAAGGTAATTTAAAAACAATTATGTATTATGTGTTTTTGCTGTGGTACAGTAATTGGATGTAAGACGTAGCTTTGATACGCTGTATTACAATTTTCAGAGCATGGGTTTTGTTTAAACAAAGCATTTGATTATAGTCATAGGCTGTAAAAAATAAAAGAGACACTGTGACAAAACAAAAGTCAATATATATTGGTCAGTTCTAGTATAGAGCAATGTTTCATTTTTTCCTCCCAGAAATCACTGGAGGCAGACTCTATTTTTGTTGTTGCTTTTTTAAAAATTGAGATATAATTAACATATAACATTGTGTAAGTTTAACGTATACAATGTGTTGATTTGTATGTTAATATATTGCAATATGATTACCACCATAACATTGGATAACCCTTCATTACTTACCACAATTATCATTTCTTTTCATTGTGAGAAAGTTTTAGATATAGTCTCTTAACAGCTTCAAATTATATCATACCATATTGTTAACTACAATCATAATGCTGTGCATTATATTTCCAAAATTTAATTATTTTCTAGTTGCAAGTTTGTATCCTTTGACCAGCATCTTTGACCAGCATCTCCCCAATTCCATCAGTCCCCAGCAACTGCCACTCTATTCTTTACCTCTGAGGTCAGTTTTGTAGATTCCACATGTAATGATATCACACAATACTTGTTTTTTTTCTGTCTTCTCACTTAGCATAATACCCTTAAAACCCATTAATGTTCCATGTTTTTCACAAATGACAATATTTCTTTCTCATAGCTAAATATATTCTATTCCATTGTGTGTGTGTGTGTGTGTGTGTGTGCATTTTCTTTATCCATTCATCCACTGACAGATGTTTAGGTGCTTTCCATTTCTTGGCTATTGTGAATAATGCTTCAATGAACATGGAGGTGCAGATATCTTTTCAATATCTAGGTTATTTCTTTTGAATATATACCCAAAAGTAAGAATGGTAAATCATATTGTAGTTCTATTTTTTCTCCACAACTTTACAAACACTGGCTATCTATCTCTTGTCTTTTGATGGGCATTTTACAGGTGTGAAATAATATCACATTGATGTTTTGATTTACATATCACTGATGATTAGTGATGTTAGACATCTTTTCATGTATCTGTTGGCCATTTGAATCTTCTTTTGGAAATTTTTCTACTCAGTTACTCTTTCCATTTTAAAAATTACATTGTTTGTTTACATTATTAAGTTACTTGAATCCTTTATATATTTAGATATTAACCACTTATTCAATATAGAGTTTGCAAATATTTTCCCCATTCTGTAGACTGCCTTTTCATTTTTTAAAAATTTTCTTTATTGTTGAAAGAGTTACAGGTGTCCCCCTTTTTTCCCCATTGACCCCTTTACCCTGCACTCACCCCCTGCCCCAACCTCACCACACTGTTGTCTGTGTCCATGGGTTATGCATTTATGCATATAAATTCTTTGGTTAATCTCTCCTTCCCGACACACATCCTTGCCTTCCCTTTGGATCTATTTTGTTCATCAGTTTATTTTGTTCTTTTGTTGACTGTTTCTTTTGCTGTACAGAAACTTTTAAGTTAGATGTAGTCTCATGTGCTGATTTTTGCTTTTGTTGCTTAAACATTTGGTGTCACATCCAAAAAATTATTGCTAAGACCATTGTCAATGAGCTTATTTCTTATTGTTTTTTTTTTTTTTTTCCCCCAGTAGTTTTAAAGTTTTGGATTATATGTTTAAGTGTTTAATCCATTTTGAGCTAATTTTTGTGAGTGGTTTAAAGTAAGTGTCCAAATTTACTTATTTTTCTGTATGAGGAAGCCTGCATCTGGGAAGTCATAAAGTCTGTTTTTAAAATATTTTTGAGTGGATGCAGATGAAACAGTCGCTACAACTTCGATTAAACTTATTAAATTTAGCTTTAAATTCTAGCTTTAAAAGTTCTCTGTTTCTCACTTTCTCTATCTACTTGTGATCTCTCTCTCAAAGCATAGGTAATTTTATCATGGAACTTCTTATTTTCTTTGTGTCTTTATTATTTTCTCACTTGTTACTCAGCAATCTTCTTTATATTCTACAGTCTAAATTTAGAAATCTGATACATTTAATATAATTGGTTTAGTCAAGCATCTCTTGGTAAATCACCTTTTGTCAAGTTACATCATAAGCTTCTAGACAATTTATATTCTCTTGGGTCATGTGACCATTCCTGTTTTTATCTGTTGTCATTCTTGTATAACCAAACACCAAACTAAAACATCAGCCTGGCCTTGCTTCTTTTTACAGAAAATTTGGGTAGCACAATTTCAAGTAGGTGGAATACTATAACTGACATGCTTTGTACATCATCCCTCTTCAAGCTGCTGAAGAACTTGGCTGCTTTGTCTTTATGCCCTCACTTGTAAAACTCTAAATGAGTTGGAATTGACAACTATGATCCCCTTTTACTCAAATATTGTAGGAGGTCCAAATGTATAATTAAAATTGGGGAAGGTTTGGGGGAGATGGAAGACCCTAAAATAACACACCATTAGGTAGATACCTGTACATGTAGCTGATCTTAATAGCCAACATTATTCTAAGGCTTAATTCTTTAGTTTTGTTCCCTAAAGACATTGGTATGTTATTAGAGCTGGTAATATTTGAGGAAACAAGGGAGAAAAAATAACATTAAATAAAATTTTGTGACAATACCCTGTCCTAGCAGAGCAAATTGAAAAAATATTACATAATTGTTTTCAACTAAAGGTAGCCATTTGTATAGTAGTAGTTACCTGTTAGAAATGCCAATGGAAAAGAGTTCTGTCAGGTGAATATTAGTTTTATGGAAAGTATAAATTAATTGAGAATCTAACATATTGTTGTTAAATATATGTACCCTACATACAGGAGTGAAGAATATTGTGTGGCAACCCATGTGGACAGGATATATCAGGAGAGATGGCGAGGATCATCTCAAGTTTGGGGTTTTAAATGCTAGGCTGGCCATAGAATCATTTTGCTCAATAGAGATACAGAATCATAAGACAGAGTTAAGGCTGGGAATAGAGAGTAAATGAATGTGCTAATATAATAGAAAACTAGGTAGAGGTAGAAGTAAGGAACTTCTGTAGAGAGGTAAATATTAAGTACTGTCATCATTTGTTCATTCATTCATTCAACCCATAATCATTGTAGCAATATTATCATTTTGTGATTAAGAGAATGGACCTCAGAAATGAAATAGACCTAAATCTAAATTCTGAATTGTTATTTACAAGGTATGTTGTTGAACAAGTTAATAAGCTTTTCTGAGTCTCTTTCCCTCAACTGTAAATTTGGAAGAATAATAAACATCTCACAGTGTTGTTGTGAAGATGGAATGAGTTAATGTGTTCTTGTTTAGTAACACTCGATATATTATAGTCATAAGTAACAATATTATAATTATTTTGTTTTTTGTACTTTTGGTGTTATTTATTCAACTTTTTCTGTATACCAAAAAAAAAAAAAAAAAAAAAAGTGAAGCGTTGGCACTGTTAAGAAACCAGAGCAAGTATGAAGTGAATGAAACTAGGGTTCTGGATAAGTTAGATTTGCTATGACATCCCTTTTAATGCCTGCCAAGAAATCTTTATGGGCCAAGAAAAAAATCTATGAAGAAGCCAAAGAAGTGAACACCAAAGAAGTCCCTCCCAAAACTTTTATGATTTACCCATGGGTACATGTTTTGAGTATATATAAGGTCCTGATAAGTTCCACATTCATAGTATGATCAAACTCATATGTTTAAATTAAATAGAAAGGCTCTAATAGTTATGGCATGCTGGAAAATTAGAAAAAAAATTTATTGTTTAATGTGACAGCCTGATCATCAAAATATTGCTTTTCAGAAAACAATTTGTGTATAAGAGACAATATCAGTCTTTTAAGCAACATTTTTGCCACATTTTCTTAGTAGTGACTGATGGAAGTTAATGTGCAGTGCCCATGATAAGAAGCTGCTCTGTAGCAGGCCATCACAGTTACCTAAAGGCAAATGAAAATAGCATAAATAATTTTGCTGCAGAAAACCTTTCTGTTGCACCTTACCAATCACTGACAATTTACATATCTTAGGAAAACCTTTGTTAGCTTCTGTATTTCTGCACTATTATGTGCCTTTCTGGATAATTACCAGTTAATGTGAAAAAGCAGATGGAAAGAAAAAAACCTTGAAATTTCTGATAGAGAATCCTCAAACCTCTCTTCTTATCTGTGCATAGCAGCTTCCTGATTTCAAAAGAAGTTTCAAAACCTTTGTTAAAAATGTACCTGATTCCCAGTTTGAATGAACAAAATGACATTCAGCTAAAATTATTCTGCTTTTTCCACAAATAAATTCCATTATCATGAACTGTCAAAGTAAAATAGAAGGACTCTTAACTAATGTGTCAGTTGTTTTCTTGGTATGTTTCATGTTGTGAACTGTATAAAACTGTGTGAAGTGTGTGTGTGTGTGTGTGTGTGTGTGTGTGTGTAAGGGAAACAATAACTGTAATTTTGCAACAATGTGTGGGTTGTATCAATTAGTCTCCTCCCTGTTTTCTCCAAGTATCTCTTTAGAGAAAGGCTGGTGGACAGCTTCAATGGGAAGGTCCTTTAAGTGACTTGTTTCCCTGACTTTGTCTATCACTTGTGTTAGATGGTAAGCAACTTCAAATGTCATATCTCATATTAAGAAAATTACGATTACAACATGATTCTTAGAACTCATTACAGGATTATATTTAAAATTCTATCATGAGCAGAATGTCATAATGTGTTTATATCTGAGTTAAGAGGAGAATAAGTTACTATAAACCGGCAGTGATGAAATTCATCTCCTGACATCATCTTCTGTGAGTTTTTATTTCATTTAAATAGCTATATCTCTCCTATTACCATATCTTTGGGTATGTAGAATTCTTAGTCCTTTGAAAGAGTTAGAGCCCTCTTTTCTTAACCTTTATTTTTAAGGAAATTTGATATTAATGCTTGAGTGAACTCATAAATTCTCTGTCAAGTAATTATTAACTTTATGGAACATCTGTGGACGTATTTAGAGTCCCATTCCAGCTTTCCTCCTTGTTGCCTTTGTACTTTTTCCAGACTTCTGGGTATTCAGAGACTGTAAACAGAGAAAATATTATATAATGTCTTCATTTAAATATTGCATATACTAGATTTGTGTCCCTTACATATGGATGGCTTCCACAAATCCTGATATGCCATTGTAAAAGGCTGATAGTAATAACAATAACAGTAAGCACCCCCACCATCATCATCATTATTACAATCATCATAATGGCTAACATTTATTGACTGTTTATTCTTTGCCAAGTTCTGTCTAAATTGTTTATATTCACTATTTCATTTAATTATCACAATAATCCAATGTTGGAGGTACTATTATTTTTCATAGCTTACAGATGATAAAATTGGGTTTGGGGAAATTAAGTAATTTTCCCAAGGTCATTCAACTTAAAAGTGAAAAAACAAAGATTAAAATTTAGCCTGTATTATAATTTAGGTGCTCCTATATTGGGTGCATAAATGTTTATACGGTATAAGGGTTATTTTTTCCTGTTGAATTGATCTCTTTAGTATTATGTAGTAGCCATCTTTGTCTCTTGTTATGGTCTTTATTTTGAAGTCTATTTAGTCAGAAATAAGAATTGCTACTCAAGCTTTCTTTTCCTTTCTATTTGCATGGAATATTTTACTGCATCCCTTCACTTTTAGCCTGTGTGAGTCTTTTGCTCTCAGTGTGTCTCTTGTAGACAGCATATATTTGGATCCTGGTTTCTTATCCATTTAGCTATCCTATGTCTTGATTCGACCATTTATTCCGTTTACATTTAAGGTTGCTATTGATATAAACTTATTTAATTCAATTTTTCCCCTTTATGCTGATGTACTTTTCTGTCACTACTCCTTTTTCTTAAAGCAGTCCTTTTAGCATTTCTTGCAATGCTGGTTTGGTGGCACTGAACTCTTTTAGCCTTTTTTGGTCTGGAAAGCTCTTTATTTCACCTTCAATTTTAAATGATAGCCTTGCTGGATAAAGCAACCTTGGTTGCATGTTCTTTCTTTGCATGACTTTGAGAACTTCATCCCACTCCTTCTGGCCTGACTGGTTTCTGTTGAGAAATCAGCTGTTAGCCTTTGGGGGTTCCCTTGAAGATCACTGCTTGACTCTCTCTTGCAGACATTAATATTTTCTCTTTGTCCATGACATTTGCCATTTTAATTATGATGTGTCTTGGTGTGGGTCTCCTTGGGTCCCTCTTTTTTGGAAGCCTCTGTGCTTCCTGAACTTGTGTGGCTATCTCCCTTACCAGCCTAGGGAAGTTTTCTGTCATTATTTCCTCCACCAACTTCGATATCCCTTGCTCTCTTTCTTCCCCCTCTGGCACTCCTATAATACGAATGTTCTTTTGCTTCATGTTATCCCAAACCTTCCTTACACTGTCCTCATGCTTTTTAGGTGTTTTTCCTTTTTGTTTCTCTGATTGAGTGAGTTTTTCTTCCTTGTCTTCTAAGTCACTTATTCTATCCTCTGCTTCATTGAGCCTACTTTTAATTCCTCCCGGTGCATTCTTGCTATCAAATATAGCATTCTTTATTTCTGTCTGAATTTTTTTTTATGTTATGTATCTCTTTTTTCATGTTTTCCTTAAAGTCCTCTATCTTATCCTCTATTGCTTTGTTTTTCTCTTTAAGTTCCTTGAACATGTTCATCATCAATACTCTGAACTCTGTTTCTGATAACTTGCTTAACTCCATTTCATCAAAGACTTCTTTTGGCCATGTTTTCTTTTCTTTAATTTGGGGGTTGTTTCTTTGTCTCTCCATTGTGGTAGGTCTTAGTGTTTGTATCTATATATTAGATATATTTGCTCTCACCAAGTCTTGTGGGATGAGATTTTGTCCTGTGGGTCCAATGGAGCCCAGTGGTGTGTTTTCCTTATACTTCTGAGTTCTTTGCTCTAGGCGTGTTCCTCTTGTGGGTGTCCTTTTTGTATTTGTTTATGTTCTCCTTTTGTGATTGCATCTAGATTGTGGTTGATCAGTCCTTGGGAGGACTCTCTTCTCAGGTTGGTTAACTGTTTCTCAGCCCCAGCCTAATCATGCAAGCTGTTGTATGGGTGCTGGCATAGCAGGACTATACACAACTAAACTTCTAGGAAACAAGGGGTCTTTTACAAAATATCTTAACGGTCACAATGAAAACAACCCAAGTGAAAATAAAACTGGGAGAGTGAAGGTAGAACATACACACACAAAACAAAAGCTTTAAAAAAAGAAAGAGAGAAAGAAAAGTATCACTTAGAGAGAGATATGTATATTGTTGTTAATAGTGGTGAAATTTAGAAAATAATAAAAAACTAAAATGTAAAAAATAGAGAAGCTACTGGGAGATAACAGAAGCAGAGGAAAGATACTGAAAGAAGGGCCAGCAAAAAATTAAGGGAGAGAATAGGAATAGGATAATAGTTGAAAATGATAAAATTAAAATACAATAAAGGGAATAAGAGAAACTAGCAAATCAAACAAAAAGACAGGAAGACAGAATGGAGTGTAATAAAAGAGCAAAAGAAGAAAAAGAAAAAAGAAAAAGAAAAAAAATTTATGCCAATGGATTCAGAGGAGAGAGAGCGATATAGTCCAGGCAAGGAGGGAGTCCTGTAAGAGATTTGGTGGAAACTATAGAGGAAAGCAGTAAACTTGGTTATAAGGATAAAGTCCTAGTCATTAAGCAGGGATATCATGAAAGTCTTGATAGTAGAAGCAAGAATAAAACAAAACAAAGCAAATATACAAAACAAAACTAAAAACAAGCTAAGCCAGAGAAAGTTCTTTTATTAAAAAAAAAAGTTAAAAATATTTTTAAAGAAATTTTAAAAATTACTATAAAATTTCAAAAAAAAGAAAAAACAAATAAATTTTGCCCCCTTTCTCTTCTTCCTAAGGGAAAAAGAGAAACAAACAAACAAACAAACAAACAAAAACCAAAAAACAGAAGAAAAAAAGACAGTCAATCAGGTGAGTTTCTTCTGGGCAGCTTATGTTGTCTGCGGGTCACTGTTTTGTGCGGTGATTTCCGTTCTCCTGGGAGGTACTTGTGTATCACCCAGTGTGAGGAGCTATCTAGGTTTGGTTCTGGTGTCCTTAGGTAGATGGTTGATCTGAGGCTCTCCATGGACCACCTCCTCTTGTCAGCTATTTTGCCACCTTGTAGTTGCCTGGTCTTGCTCCAGAGTCTTCTGTAGAGTCTTTAGGGTACAGGATGGCTAGGGTAGCTCAGGGTATCACTCCCCTTAGTTAGAGGTTTTGCTGTCAGTCACTAACTGAGGGAGTTAGTGTCTGCTCCACAGCCAGCTCTTCAGTTCCTACCCTGTCCTCTGATTGTAGTTCCCCATACACTGGCTTGCTACAGCTTCAGATTGATTTCAGCCTGTTACCTTTTCTGTATGGGCCATTTCAACAACCTGGGCTCAGTGAGTTTGATTATAAAAACATTCTGGTGAGCCCTTTTTCTGCCCAGCCCCCAGCAGGGCTTTTAGCATTTCTTCCAATTCCCAAACAACAGTCCTTGAGAGTCTTATTCTTATACAGTCCTCCTTTGAGCTGCTCTCCCTTCCCTCTCAGGACTGTGCCCTGTGGGTGTGTCTGTGGCCTCAGCAAGTGGGACCAGCCCCTTTCCTGTTGGGGGTGGTGCTCCCAGGCAGCAGGAGATGCAGGCAGGCTCTGCCCCTCCCTTCCCAGCTCTGGTTGGCTTATCGCACCAGGCCCACCCCTCAGACACTCTAGTGTGCAGACCCCAATCCCAGCCTCTGTTCGTCTGTCAGTCCAGTGAGCACCGGGAAGGTAGGAACCAGTTCAGGGATCAGAACCCTAAAACGCACAAAGCAACACACAGGCATAGAATCCACCCTGCAGGGTCCCACCAGGCGCATGCCAAGGCACCCAGTGTGGGGGGGGACCCAAAGTCAGCTCCACACAGCAACTTGCACTGCTGGTCTCAGCAAAGCTGGGGCAGCCTCACATGCCACCATGGCGCCCCTCAGGGCTGGTCAAAGATCCCAGCCTCTCTACACTGGGAGCTCAGGGCAGGAGGACACCCTCAGGGCTGGTCACAGATCCCAGCCTCTGAGCACCGGGAGCTCAGGGTGGGAGGGCTCCTCCACTTCCCCTGCACCATGCAGATTCAGTGCTTTCTGGGGCTCAACACAATGCCCCACAGGGAGGCAGAGGGTCCCCGTGTGCGGCTGCTCAGCGCAGTCCTCTGGTCCCTTACCACTAGGATGCCACACATTTTGGGACAGCCCTCAGCATTAGATGCTGGTTGCAGCCACCAGTAGAAGCTTTGTTTCCTAGGAAGGGGCTGTTCCCTCCTCGCTGGCACACTGCTCCCCTGGGTTCCTCTGCCCTCTAGCAGGTCACTCTTTCCCCTCTCCTCTGCTCTGGGTGTGAGATCCCCGCTTTTGGAGGCCGGTCCTCATTCTTGAGGGGAGGGAGATTTGCAGCCTCCAAGCCTTGGGGCTAGGAGCCCAGCACAGGCTTCAGGGGAGATTCCCCCATTCTACACACCCCTTCTCTCACTGGACTCTATGATGTTTCTTCAGTTCACCTTACTCACACTCTGTCCACTCAGGTATGTTTCTCTGGTTTTTCCAAGCTCAGTTCTGCTTTTTTGGATTCCACATATAAGTGATATTGGTATACCCAGTTTTTGCAAGATTAATTCACAGAGACTGAATTAATCATTTGGAGATTTATTATGCCTGTGGCTGCGAGGGACTCGTGCCCTAAACAGACTCACAGTCCTCAAGTCTTTGCATGGAAAATATAAACTCAAAAACCACATTGTTTGGCTAAGGGGGCAGGTGGGGGACTAGCGAAGTGGCAGACAGAAGCTAAGATAATCGTTAATTAACTTTCTTGGTTAAGTATTCCCTGGAATTTACTCCCTGGAATTTTTATGGAGGAAACCTTTTACAAAGTTTACAAAGAACCAGGAGAAGGGGAAGAGGTCATTGTTTACCAAATGTTGTTGCTCTTACTTATCTTCAAAGTAGCGGTTGTAAAGGCTGAAATGGGAGTGCTATACTTCAATATCATACACATTTTATTAGTTTCTGTCTGGCTAATTTCATTTGGGATAATGCCATCAAGATTCATCCATGTTGTTTCAAATGACAGGATTCCCTTCTTTTATTATAGATCAATAATATTATATTACATATCATATCCGTACAGTTGACCATTGAACAACATGAGTTTGAACTGCATAGATCCTCTTATATGTATGGACTTGTGGTTACAATTGACCCATGCAGGTCAAACCTGTATTTTTCAAGGGTCAGGTGGCAGTTAAGAATCTGCATTTGCAGGCAAATGACTTAAGTTATACATGGATTTTCAACTGCATGGCCAGTTGGTGGCCCCAGCACCCACACTGTGTATATATGTATATATATATACATATTTTCTTCACTCATTCAGTCATTGATGGGCACTAAGTTTGTTTCCATGCCTTGTCTATTGTGAATAAATGTGCAATGAGCATGGGGGTACAGATATCTATTTGAAATAGGGATATCATTTTCTTCTATGTACACTGAAGTGGGATTGATGGAACATATCATAGCTCTATTTTTAATTTTTGAGCGACCTCCATACTGTTTTTCATAACTGCTGCATCATTTTACATTCCTTCCAAAATGCAAAAGTGTTCCAATTTATCTAAATACTTGTTATAATTGATTTTTCTATAATAGCCTTTCTAATGGTTGTGAGGTAATATTTCACTGTAGTTTAGATATGCAATTCATTGATTACTGATGTTAAGCATCTTTTCATGTAACTTTTGAACACTTGTATGTCTTCTCTGGAAAAGTGTTTATTCAGGTCCTCTGCTCATTTTTAATTGAATTGTTTTGTTGTTGTTGCTATTGAGTTGTAGGAGCTCCATATATACCTTGAATGTTGACCCCTTATCTGATATGTAGTTTAGAAATGTTTTCTGTCATTCCTGAAGTTGTCTTTTAATTTTGCTGATAACTTTATTTTCAGTGCAAATGGATTTTACTTTGATGTAGTCACACTTGTTTATCTTTGCTTTTGTTGCCTGGGCTATTTGGTATCATATAAAAAATGTTGCCAATGCCAATATTAAGGAATGTTTTTCCTGTTTTCTTCTAGGAGTTTTATGGTTTTGGGTCTTAGTTTTAAGGCTTTGATTTCAAGTTAATTTTTATGAGTGGTGTGATATAAGTGTTCAATTTTCCTTTTATCTGCATGTGTTGATCCCATTTTTCAATAATATTTATTAAAAAAATTACCTTTCCTCATTTAATAGTTTTGCTTCCCTTGTCAAATATCAGATGACCATCTATACTTATGTAAATTCTGGACTCTTTATTCTAAACCTTTGTAATATACTTTGAAGTCAGGATGTGTAATACATCCAGCTCTGTTCATAATTTTTAGGGTTGGTTTGGCAATTGAGGTTCTTTGCTACTCCTTAAAATATTTAAGATTGCCTGGCTGGGCATGGCTCAGAGGTTGAGCATCAACCTAGGATCCAGGAGATCAGGGTTTGATTCCCGGTCAGGGCACATGCCCGGTTGCAGGCTCGATCAATGCCTCTCTCATCATTGATGTTTCTATATCTCTCTCTCCCCCTCCTTTCCTCTCTCTGAAATCAATAAAGATATGTTTTAAAAAATATATTTAAGATTATTTTTTATTTCTGTGAAAATGCCATTGGAATTTTGGTGGGAATTATATTAAATCTATAGACAGCTTTGGGTAGCATGAGCATTTTAACAATATTAATATTTACAATCCATAAGTGTTAGATATATTTTTGACTTGTTTATGTTATTATCAATTACCTGTTTCAAAGTCTTGTAGTGGTTTACAATGCATAGATCATCCACTTCCATGGGTAATTTATTATGAAGTGTTTTATAATTTTTGATGTTATTATAAATGAATAGTTTCCTTTTCCTTTTTCATATAGTTTGTTATTAAATTATAGAAATGCAACTGGTTTTTATTTATTGACAGTATTCTGTAACTTTGCTATTTTTTTGTGTGTTTATGAGTTTTATTTTATTTTTTTTGCTTAACCACTTCATTTTTCTCACTGAGCCTCCCATCAACCCTCCCACGTGACAGCAGTCAGTCTATTCTCCATATCTATGAGTCTGTTTCTATTTTGTTTGTTAGTTTCTCTTGTTTATTTGATTCCACATATAAGTGAATCATATGGTACTTGTCTTTCTCTGACTGGTTAATTTCATTTAGCAAAATACTCACCAGCTCCATCCATGTTTTCCCAACAGTTATGATTTCCTTTTTTATGGGTAAATACTATTCCATTGTGTAAATGTACAACTGCTTTTTTAAATTAATTTTTTAATTAATTATTTTTTAAGTTAATTTATTGGGGTTACGTTGGTTCACAAAATCATAGCAGTTTCAAGTGTGCAACTCAATAAAAGACAATCTTTAAACTGCATCATTCCCTCATTGCCCTAAGCAAAGTTTTTTCTGTCCCATTTTCTCCACCCTTTCCAATCTCTACTTAACCTCGATCCCCCTTTCTTTCTGGTTATCACTGTTTGGTTGTCTGTATTAATGTGTTATGTACATATATTTATTGGCTAATCCCTTCAACTTCTTTTATCCACTCCCCTAAACCCACCCTTCTAACAACTATCAGTCTGTTCCATGTATCCAAGCTTCTGTTTCTATTTTGTTCATCAGCTTATTTTACTAATTGGATTCTACATATAAGAGAGATTACTTGGTATTTGTCTTTCTCTGATGGGCTTATTACACTTATCATAATAAACTACAGTCTATCCATGCTGTCACAAAAGGTAAGGTTTCCTTCTTTTTTATGGCCACACAGTATTCCATTATGTAAATGTATCATAAGATTTTTATCCATTCATCTACTGATGGACACTTAGGCTGTTTCCAGATCTTGACTGTGGTAAATAATGCTGCAAGGAACACAGGCCTGCATACATTCTTTCTAATTGATGTTTCAGGTTTCTTAAGGTATATTTCCAGAAGTGGGATCACTAGGTCAAAAGGCAGTTACTCTTTAAATTTTTTTGAGGAAACTCCATACTGCTTTCCACAGTGGCTCTACCAATTTGCATTCCCACCAATAGTGCATGAGGGTTCCCTTTTCTCCACATCCTCACCAACACTTGTTTGTTGATTTGTTGATGATACCCATTCTGACAGATGTGAGGTTATATTTCATTGTGGTTCTAATTTACAGTTCTCTAATGATTAGTGACATTGAACATCTTTTCATATCTTGGTCATGTGTATGTCCTCTTTGGGGAAGTGTCTATTCAAGTCCTTTCACCATTTTTAAATTAGATTTTTTGTTTTCCAGATGTTGAGTTGTATAAGATTTTTATATATTTTGAAAATTAACCCTTTATCAGATGTATCCTTAGCAAATATTTTCTCTCATTTAGTGGGTTATATTTTCATATTGTTGATGGCTTTTTTTCTGTGTAAAATTTTAATTTTGATGTAGTACTAGTTGTTTATTTATTTATTTTTTAAAAATATATCTTTATTGATTTCATAGAGAGGAAGGGAGAGGGATAGAAAGATGGAAACATCAATGATGAGAGTCATTGATCGGCTGCCTCCTGCAAGCCCCTGAGCCCGCAACCCGGGCATGTGCCCTGACCGGGAATCAAACCCCAATCGCCTGGATCCAGGGTCGATGCTCTACCGCTGAGCCAAGCCCGGCCTGGCCCAGTTGTTTATTTTTTTATTTCTTTCCTTTGCCTAAGGAGATATATCAGCAAACATATTTTTGTGAGAAATGTCTGAGATTTACTGCTTATGTTATCTTCTAGGATTTTTATGGTTTTGAGTCTAACATTTAAGTCATTAATCCATTTTGAATTTATTGTTTTATATGGTGTAAGAAAGTTATCTAGTTTAAGTTTTTGCACATATCTGTGTAATTTTCACAACATCATTTACTGAGTAGATTATTTTTCCCCTATTGTATGTTTTTTGCCTCCTTAGCCAAATATTAATTTGCCATAGAAGTGTGGGTTTATTTATGAGCTTTCTATTTTGTTCTATTAATCCATATATCAGTTTTATGCCAGTACCTATATATGTTGTCTTGATCACTATGGCCTTATTGTATACTTTGATATCAGGTAGCATGATTCCTTCAAATTTGTTCTACTTTCTCAAGATTGCTGGGGCTATTTGGGGACTTTTTTTCTTCCATATAAGTTTTTGAAATATCTTTTCTAGTTCTGTGGAATACACCATTGGTATCTTGATAAAAATTGCATTAGATCTATAGATTGCTTTAGATTGTATTGATATTTTAATAATGTTAATTATTTCTATCCATGAACATGGTATTTGTTTCCACTTATCTGTATTTCCTTCAATTTCTTGATCCAGTTTCTTATAATTTTCTGAGTACAGGTATTTTACATTCTTGGTAAAATTTATTCCTAGTTATTTAATTCTTTCATGCAATTGTAAATCAATTTTTTTTTTTATTTCCATTTCTGATAGTTCATTATTGGTGCGTAAAAATGGAAGTGATTGGAGAGCTGAAGATGGTGGCAGAATAGGCAAAAACAATATACACCTGCTCCTGGTGCCGAACGGGAGATATAGCTAAAACTTAGAGCAATTAACCTGAATTAACAACAGAAAGACATCTGAACAGGAGTATTATACCCAAATATTGAAAAAAAAGCTATACAGAGACTGGTAAGAGGGACAGAGTTGGGTAAAAGGCTGGTCCTTTCATCCAGGGCTTGAGGCTTTAACTGGAGAAATATTGCAGCTGCAAAAGCCCCTGCCTGAGGAAAGCAGAATCTCAATCCTGCACCAGGACCCCCAACCCAAAACACCAGGGCTTGGAAGAAGAGCCAGTATAACATTTGGCAGCAAAAAATAATCAAGAAATTGGCCCACTGGAAAGGGGAGGGAGTCTGCTTGAATCCAGGGCATTCTCTGTAAAGGCCACCACATAGAGACTAGCTCACAGGTACTCACCTAGGGCTCTGGTATAAGGGAGGAGACTCAGGGCATACAGAAGCCAAAAGGGGAAGATCTGGGTGACATAACACTGGGGATCAGGAAGGCATGCATCTGGGGTCCCAGTCCCAAGACAACATACCACACTGTCCCCAGAAGCCATCGGCCAGGATGCAGCACTTTTATTCCTACAGTCCCAGCTGGAGAAAATGCACTAACTCTGTCCTCCAAATACTGGCGATACCACCCCACCAAGCTTGAGTCTGGCATAAAGAACTGTAAGCTGTACCCAAAAAAGATCTGAGCAGTGCTTTTTCCTCTGGAGGAACTATAGACAACCTTATACGAACATTGAACTTAGTGTCTCGGGAATAAGAGCCAATCTTTCCCCTTTCCACAGAGTAGGCAGGTACAATTCTCAAACGAGGGCAGCCTGAGCAAGGTCTCAGGCTACAGACAGCTGAGGAATAAGGGGGGAGCATGCCCTTGAAAATCTCCCTTCAGAATATTTTGCTGGGCTAAAAAGGCAACAGTTAACTAAACTGCTAAGGTCCTGCACCACCCCAACAAGGAACTACCTGAATTTGTATTCCCAAAGCCTAGATGGATTTTCATTTCAAACGCAGCCTGCCCCACAGGCCAAGCACAGATCCACAGCAGGAACGAAGCGAAAAACAGAACTGGGAGTTTGCTCCTCCGGCCCTCTCAGAAACCTTCAGCAGGGTCTCTGACAGTGAGCTGCAGGGTGACAAGCTCTCTACTGCCCTCACAAGATCCAGAGCAACCCCAAGCAGAGGGAGCAGCCTTGTGCTATCATTCCAAACCCCACTTGCACCATCCGGCAGGGCCAATGCCCTGGGAAAAGGGGTTAAAAATCAGAACTGTGAAACCTGGTGTGTCCCTTAAGAACCTCCTTTCAAGAGCTCTGGTGGAGTGCTCCTGAGCTGTAGGGAAAGTGCCTAGCTCCCTTCTTGAGGGCAAATCACATGCACCACCCACTAAAATGGGCCACCTGAATTTGTATTCCCAAAGCCTGGATTTACATTCCGAAACAGCCTACACCACAAGCCAAGCACAGATCTAGAGCAGGAATAAAGTGTAAACTATAACTGGGACTTTGCCTCTTCCCTTCTCAGAGGCCTTCGCCAGTGCCTCTGAGAGTGAGTTGCAGGGTTACAAGCTCTCTACTCTCCCCACAAGAGCCAGAGCAACAACAAGTTGTGGTGGCAGCCTTGTGCTATCACTCCAAACCCAGCCTGCAACATCCTATAGGGGCAGGCTCGCAGGAAAACAGGTCACAAATCAAAACTGTGAAATCTGGTGTGGCTCACTAGGAGCTTCCTTTCAAGAGCTCTGGTAGGGTGATGCTGAGCTATAGGACAAGTGACTAATCCCCTTTTTGAGGACTGAGGACCTGCACCACTTCCAACAAGGCCTCGCCTGGATTTGAATTCCCAAATTCTGCCCCCACCACCAGCTAAGTGCAGACTAAAAGGGGGGGAAGAATTGTAGGTCAGAACTGGGCATCTGGAGTCACACACCTTGAAGGTCTACATCAGGGCTTCTCTCAGTGAGCTACAAGGAGAGAGGGGGGTGACAAGCTCTTGTCCATCCCCCACAAGAGCCAGTGCTACCTCAAGTCTTGATCCATTACTCCAAGCCCCAGCTACACTGTCCTGCAGGTGCAGCCTCACAGGGTAAAGGGATCAAAAATTAGAACTGTGAAATCTGGTGCATTCCACTAGGAGCTTACATTCCAGAACTCTGGCACAAAGCATAAAGGATGGCACCTATTTTCCCTCTTGAGGGCTAAGGACCCTTATCACCTCAATCAAAGAGTGGATTAGACTAGAGTACCCAGATTCTGCTGGCAAAACTCTGCTAGCTTAATATCTACTGGGTGAAGGGTGTTTAAAACAGAGTTTGGCACTCCAACAGGGCCTCTAGCAGAGCACAGCATTGATAGAAACAAGCAAGCAGCCCTCTCTCTGCCCTCACAAGAGAAAGCGACACCCCAAGTGGAGAAGGGTAGCCTTGTTCTCTTCCTCCAAGCTCTGCCTGTACATCCCTGCTCGGAAAACCACACAGGAGCTGGGGCATTAGGTGTGATTCCCTCAGAGTATCCCCTCAGGGTTTCTTGACAGGGCACTCTTGAGCTAGAAGGCAAACAGCTAGCTCTCCTCTCAAAGTCTGAGACCCTGAGTCACCCCTTTCAAAGGGAGTATTGGATTTGCACTCCCATCTCCAGCTGGCTCCAACCTGCTAAACTCAATTATGTGGGGTGAAAGTCGATCACACCCATGAACAGGCCAAGAACAATCAGATTCCAATTACAACAGGAAGGTCAACATAACCCACATAAGGGATATTAATAGAGCATTCAGCTCATAAGTTCAGGGAGACTTTACCACCGTGTCTCACAGGACACTTACTCATAAGGCCACCTCATAAAGACTGGGTGTCATGGCAGTTTTGTCTTACACATAGGAACAAAAACAAAGACAACTAAAATAGGGTGACAAAGAAACATGTCCCAAATGAAAAAAAGTAAAAATCTCCAGAAAAAGAACTAAATGAAATGGAAGCATTCAACTTATCAAACACATTGTTAAAAACAATGGTTATAAGGATGGTCAAACAACTCAGTGAGAACTACAAAAAACTCAATGCCAACTACATCAACATGAAGAAGGAGATAGAAACTCTAAATAAAAACTAGTTGAAATAAAGAATAACATATCTGACATCAAGAACACACTGGAAGAAATTAAAAGTATACAGTATGGAGCGGAGGGTATAATCAGTGATTTGGAAGACAAGGTAGAAAAAACTTTCAAACAGAGCAAAAAAAACAGAAAATAATTAATAAGAAGTATAGTTTAAGGGAACTCTGGGACAAAAGGAAACTTAACAACATCCACATAATAAGGCTACCAGAAGGAAAAGAAAGTAAACAAGGAATAGATAACCTGTTTGAAGAAATAATCACAGAAAACATCCTTAGCCTAGAGAAAGAAAAAAATATGCAAGTTCAGGAAGCACAGAGTCCCAATAAAGATGAACCCAAAAAGACCCACACCAAGATACATCATATTTAAAATGGCAAATGTTAAGGACAAAGAGAGAATCCTAAGGACCATAAGAGAGAGACAATCAGTGACCGAAAAGGGAACCCCCAAAGGCTGTCAACAGATTTCTCAATAGAAACATTTCAGGCCAGATGAGAGTGTCATGAAGTTCTCAAAGTAATAAAAACCAAGAACCTGCACCAGAGACTGCTCTATCTAGCAAGGCTATCATTCAAAATCAATGGTGAAATAAGGAGCTTCCCAGAAAAAGAAGGCTAAAGGAGTTCATTATCATTAAACTAGCATTGCAAGAAATATTAAAAGGACTGCTTTAAGAAGAAGAAGAAATATAGAGAGTAAGGCACATAGGCATAAAGGGGGAAAGTGGTGTTAAAAAAGTACATACCAATAATAACCTTAACTATAAATGAATTATATGTTCCAATAAAAAGACATAGAGTAGCTGAATGGATAAGTAAAGAAGACCTATATATACGCTGTCTGCAAGAGACCTATCTCAGAACAAAAGATTCATACAGACTGGAAGTGAAGGGATGGAAAAAATATTCTATGCAAGTGGAAATAAAATTTAAAAAAAGCTGGTATAGCAATACTTATTTCTGACAAAATAAACTTCAAAATAAAGACTATAGCAAGAGACAAAGGTGGTCACTAAGTAATACTAAAGGGATCAATCCAACAGGAGGATAAAACCCTTATAAACATATACCCACTCAATATAGGAGCACCTGAATATGAAAAACAAAAAATGGTGGACTCATGGGTGAGACAAACAGCAACACAGTCATAGTAGTGGAATTTAACACCTCACTGTCAATAATGGATACATTATCCTGACAAATAATCAACAAGGAAACAAAGACCTCTAATGACAGACAAGAGCTGATGGATTTAGTTGACATTTACAGGACATTTCATCCCAAAACAGCAGAATATACATTCTTATCAAGTGCACATGGAACATTCTCAAAGATAAACCATGTTAGGACACAAAACATGTCTCTACCAGCTCAAGAAGCTTGAAATTATATCAAGCATCTTCTCAGATTACAATGGCAAGAAACTAGAAAATAACCACTATAAAAAACTCAAAAATATTCATTTACAGGGAAGCTAAATAGAATGTTATTAAACAATGAATGGGTTACCAATGAGATCAAGGAAGAAATAAAAAACTTCCCGGAAAAAATTTAAAATGAACAGACAACAAGCCAAAATCTATGATACACAGTGAAAGCAGTCCAGAGAGGAAAGTTCATAGCAGTACAAGTGTACCACAAAAAAAAAACCAAGAAAAAGCTCTAATAAATCATCTAACACAACAACTAAAAGAATTAAAAAGAGAAGAGCAAGAAAAGCCCTGATGAAGTAGAAGGAAGGAAATAATAAAGATCAGAGCAGAAATTAATGATGTAGAGACTAAAAATATATACAAAAAAATCAATAAAACCAAGAGCTGGTTCTTTGAAAAAATAAATAAGATTGATGCACCTTTAGCCAGAATTACCAAGAAACAAACAGAGAGGACCCAAATAAATAAAGTCAGAAATGAAAGAGGCAATATAACAACTGATCCAACAGAAATACAAAGGATTGTGACAAAACACTATGAGCAACTATATGCCAACAAACTGGACAATGTGGGTGAAATGGACAAATTCCTAGAAACATACAAACTGCCAAGGCTGAATCAGGAAAAATCAAAAAACCTGAATAGGTTGATAACAACTAATGAAATTGAAACAGTAATTAAAAATCTCCCAACAAACGAAAGTCTGGGACAAGATGGATTTAAAGGCAAGTTATACAAAACATTCAAAGAAGAATCAAAACCTATTTTCCTCAAACTATACCTGAAAATTCAAGAAGAGAGAAGACTCCCAAGGTCTTTTTACGAGGCCAGCATCATCCTAATACCAGAACCAGATAAAGACATTAAAAAGAAAGAAAATTACAGGCCAATATCCCTGATAAACATAGATGTTAAAATCCTCAACAACATATTAGCAAACCGGATCCAGCAATACATTTAAAAGATCATATGCCAAGGGGAAGAGATTTATTCCAGGGATGCAAGGCTGGCATAACATCTGCAAATCAATAAATGTGATACATCATATAAACAAAATGAAGGACAAAAATCATATAATCATATCAATAGATGCAGAAAAAACATTTGACAAAATCCAGCACCCATTTTTGATAAAAATTCTCTGCAAAGGTGGAATAGAGGAAACATACCTCAGCATAATACAGGCCATATATGACAAACCTGCAGCTGACAACATATTCAATGGTCAAAAAACTAAACCCATTTCCTTTAAAAAGAGGAACAATACAGGTTTGTCTGCATTCACCGCTCTTACTCAACATAGTAATGGAAGTACTTGCCACAGTCATGAGACAGGAAGAAAACAAAAGATATCCAAATTTGAAAGGTGGATGTAAAACTATCATTATTTACAGATGACATGATGTGGTACATAAAAAACCCCTAAAAACTCCACCAAAGTACTACTAGATTTGATAAATCAGTTCAGCAAGGTAGCTGGATAAAAAATTAACATCGGAAAATCAATGGCAATTTTATACACCAACAATGAACGCTCAGAAAGAGAAAATAAAACAACAATATCATTTACCACTGCAACTAAAAATATAAGATACCTAAAAATAAACTTATCCAAAGATGTAAAATACCTGTACTTGGAAAACTACAGGACACTTAAAAAAAAAAAATAGAGCAAGATATAAACAAGTGGAGGCATATACCATGTTCATGGATTGGAAGAATTAATATGATTAAAATGTCCATACTACTTGAAGCAATCTACAGATTCAATGCAATTTCTATTAAAATGCCAACAGCATATATCAGACCTGGAACTAATATTCCAAAAATTTATATGGAACCAAAATAGCCCCTGAATAGCTGCAGCAATCTTGAAAAAGAGGAACAGAGTTGGAGAGATCACAATACCTGATATCAAACTATACTCCAAGGTCACTGTAAACAAAACAGCCTGGTACTGGCATAAGGACAGACATATAGATCAATGGAACAGAACAGAGCCCCAAGAAATGAACACACACCATTATGGTCAGTTAATATTTGACAAAGAGGCAAGAGCATACAATGGAGTAAATACAGTCTTTTCAATAAATGGTGGTGGGAAAATTGTACAGGTACTTGCCAAAAAATAAAATTGGATCACCAAATTACTCCATGTACAAAAATAAATTAAAAATGGACAATATACTTAAATGTAAGTCTGAAACCTGGAAGAAAACATAGGCAATAAAGTCACAGACATCTCATGTAGTTGAACTTTCAACAGTACATCTCTTAGGGCAAGAGAAACAAAGGAAAATGTAAACAAATGAGTCTACATTAAACAAAAATCTACACAGCCAAAGAAATCAGCCTCAAGATACAAAGGAACCCCATGGTATGGAAGAACATGTTTGCCAAGGATACATCTGATAAGGGGCTAATTTCCAAAGTGTACAACAAACTCATACAACTCAACAAGAGGAAGACAATCAATCCAATTAAAAAATTGTAAAGTACCTGAATAGACACTTCTCCAAAGATGACATTCAGATGGCCAAAAGGCATACGAAAAAATGCTCAAGGTTGCTAATCATCAGAGAGATGCAAATTCAAACCACAATGAGGTCTCACTTCACCTCTGTCAGAATGGTTACCATCAAGAAATCATCAAATGACATGTGCTGGCAAGGATGTTGAGAAAGGGGAACCCTAGTACACTACTGGTGGGAATGCAGACTGGAGCAGCCACTATGGAAAACAGTATGGAGGTTCCTCAAAAAATTTAAAATGGAACTGCCATTTGACCCAGTGATCCCACTTCTAGGAATATATCTTAATAATTCTGAAACTCTAATCAGATAGAATATATGCACCCCTATCTACATAGCAGCACAATTTACAATAGCTAAGACCTGGGAACAGCCCTAGTGCCTAGTAGTAGATGAGTGTATAAAAAATCTGTGGGGCATTTACACCATGGAATACTATTCAGCTGTTAAGAAGAATAATCTCTTACCCTTTCAGGAAGCATGGAAGGACCTGGAGATTATTATGCTAAGCGAAATAAGTCAAGCAGAGAAATACAAATATCGCATGATTTCACTTATGTGTGGAATCTAAAGACCATCATAAAGTGATAAACAAAATAGATTCAGTGACATAGAAGCATGAAACAGACTGACTTATCTCAGAGGGAAGGTGGGCGTGGGTGGGTATTTGGGGAGAGATTAACCAAAGAATTTGTATGTATATATGCACAACCCATTGACACAGACAATAGTGTTGTGAAGGCCTGAGGTGGGGAGTGGTTATGGGGTGGAAGGTATTAAGGGGGAAAAATGGGAACTTCTGTTATATTTTCAACAATAAATATAAATTTAAAAATAAATTAAAATAAGTATATAAAAATAGAAGTGATTTCTAGATATTTATTTTGTATCCTGCTACTTTACTGAATTCATTTATCAGTTCTAGTAGTTTTCGGTTAAATCTTTAGGATTTTCTATATACTGTATCATGTCTTCTGGAATTAATACCGGTTTCACTTCTCTCTTTCCAATTTTGATGCATTTTAGTTTTCCTTCCTGTCTGATTATTGTGGTTAGGACTTCCAGTACTATGTTGAATAAGAGTGTTGAAAGTAGACATTCATGTTTTGTTCTTGATCTTAAAGGAAACACTTGTAGTATGTACCCATTGAGTATGATGTTTGCTGTGGGTTTGTCATATATGGTCTTCATATGCTGAGTTATGGTCCCTCTATTTCCACTTTTCTGAGAGTTTTTATCATTAATGTGTGCTGGAATTTATTGAATTTTTTTCTTCATCTATTGATATGATTGTCTGATTTTTATTTTTACTTTGTGTGATGCATCACATTTATTGATTTGTGAATATTGTGACAACCTTGCATCCGCAGAATAAACCCCACTTGATTGTGCTTTATGATCATTTCAATGTATTGCTGGATCCAGTTTGCTAATATTTTGCTGAAGGTTTTAGCATTTATATTCATCAGGGACATTGGCTTATAATTTTTTGTCTCTGTAATGTCTTTTTCTGGTTTTGGAATTAAGATAATACTTACCTTGTCAAATGAGCTTGAGTGTCTTTCCTCCTCTTGAATTTTTTGGAATAGCTTAGTTTGAGAATAGCTTAGTTCTTCTCTGAATATTTGGTTACATTCACTTGTGAAACCATTGGGTCCAGGACTTCTATTTGTATTGTATTGATTACTGCTTTAATTTCTTTACTTATAATCTGTCTATTCAGATTTTCTTATTCTTCCTGATTCAGTTTTAGAATATTGTATATTTCTAAGAATTTATCCATTTTATTCAGATTGTCTGTTTTGTTAGCATATAGCTGTTCATAATATTTTCTTACAATCTTTTCTCTTACTTTGGTGTCAGTTTTTACTGCTCTTTAATTTCTGATTTTGTTTATTTGGGTCCTCTCTTTTTTTCTTGATGAGGTTAATTAAAGGTTTGCCAATGTTGTTTATCTTTTCAAATAACCAGCTCTTGATTTATTGCTCTTTTGTATTGTTTTTTAAGACTCCATTTAATTTATTTCTGCTCTGATCTTTATTATTTCTTTTTTCTTCTCACTTTAGCTTTTGTTTGTTTTTCTTTTGTAGTCTCTTTAAGTGTAAAGTTAGACTGTTTACTTGAGATTTCTGTTTTTTTGTGGTAGGCCTGTAATAGTATGAATTCCCTCTAGGAATGCTTTTGCTGTGTCCCATAGATTTGCAGTAGTTGTGTTCTCATTTTCATTTATTTCATGGTATCTTTTGATTTATTCTTTGATCTCATTGCTAAACCATTCATTGTTTAGTGACATGTTACTTAGCATTTCTGTCTTAGTCTTAGAGTGTTTCATGTATGTGTGTGTGTGTGTGTGTGTGATTAATTTCTATTTTAATACTGTTGTGGTCAGAAAAGATGTTTGATATGATTTAAATCTTTCTAAATTTATTGATACTTGTTTTTTGTCCTAACATGTGGTCTATCTTTGAGAATATCCTATGTTCACTTGAGAAGAATGTATATTCTGCAGCTTGGGAGTGAAATATTCTTCAGGTATCAATTAAATCCATCTGATCTAGTGTGTAATTAAAGGGCACTATTTTCTTGTTGTTGTTTTTTGTCTGGAAGATCTATCCATTGATGTCAATGGGTGTTAAAATCCAGTACAATTACTGTGTTACTGCCAATTTCTCCCTTTATGTCCATGGAGATTTGCTTTAAAAATTTAGGTGCTCCTATCTTGGATGCTTAATAATGAGCATAGTTTATATACTCTTGTTGGATTATTCCCTTTATTAGGTCATGTCATTTTTGTTTCTTACTATACCTTTGTTTTAAAGTCTAATTTTTCAGATATAAGTATTGCTTCTCCAGCTTTTTTTCCACCTCCATTTTCCTAAAATATCTTTTTTCCACCCCTTTACTTTTAGTCTGTGTGTATCTTTTGTTCTGAAGTTGTGTCTCAGGAACCAACACATATATGTGTCTTGATTTCTTAATGTTCAACTACCCTATGTCTTTTGATTGAACATTTAAGCCATTTACATTTGAAGTGATTACTGATAGGTGTGTATTTATTGCCATTTTATTGTTTTATTTATTTATTTTACTTCATTTTATTTTTTTCATCACCATTTATCCCCTCTATGCTCTCTTCCACCTCCACCCACTATTCCCACACTGTTGTCCATGTCCATGAGTTCTCTCTCTCTCTTATTTCTTTTTTTTTTTGCCATTTTAATTCTTTTAACTATGTTCTGTTTTTTTCTTCTTTTAACAGAATAGGCTTTAACATTTCTTGTAATACTGGTGTCATGATACCAAGCTCCTTTAGCTTTTCCTTGTCTAGGAAACTATTTTTGTTCTATCTTATTTTATTTTATTTTTATTATTTATTTATTTATTTATTTATTTATTTATTTATTTATTTATTTAAGTTTTATCTTTTAAAATATTACAGATGTCCCTTTTTCTCCCCAGTGACCCGTTCCACCCCGTTCCTTCCCCCTCCCCAGTCCCTCTCCCCACCATTGTCGATGTCCTTGGGTTGTGCATATATGCACATAAATTCTTTGGTTACTCTCTGCCCCTCCACGCACCCGCCCTCCTCCATCCCTCTGACATTCATCAGTCTCATCTATGCTTCCATGTCATTGAATCTATTCTGTTCATCAGTTTATTAAGTTCCTTAGATTCAACGTATAAGCGAGATCATGTGATATTTGTCTTTCTCTGCCTGGCTTATTTCACTTAGCATAATATTCTCCAGGTCCATCCATACTGTCCCACAGGGTACGAGCTTCTTCTTCTTTACAGCTGCGTAGTATTCCATGGTATAAATGTCCCTCAGCTTTTTTATCCACTCATCTACTGATGGGCACTTGGGCTGTTTCCAGATCTTAGCTATTGTAAACTGTGCTGCTATGAACATAGGGGTACATATATCCTTTCTGATGAATGTTTCAGGATTCTTAGGATACATTCCTAGGAGTGGAATCACTGGGTCAAACAGCAGCTCCATTTTTAATTTTTTGAGGAACCTCCATACTGTTTTCCATAGTGGTTGCACCAGTCTGCACTCCTACCAGCAGTGTACTAGAGTTCCCCTTTCTCCACACCCTCGCCAGCACATGTTGTTTGTTGATTTATTGATGGCAGCCATTCTGGCAGGTGTGAAGTGATACCTCATTGTGGTTTTAATTTGCATCTCTCTGATGATTAGCGACCTTGAACATTTTTTCATGTGTCTCTTGGCCATCTGTATGTCCTCTTTGGAGAAATGTCTATTTAAGTCCTTTGCCCATTTCTTAATTGGGTTGTTTGTCTTTCCCTTGCTGAGTGCTATGAGTTCTTTGTATACTTTGGAAATTAGCCCCTTATCAGATTCATCCTTGGCAAATATGTTTTCCCAGACCGTGGGGTTCCTTTGTATTTTGAGGCTGTTTTCTTTTGCTGTGCAGAAGCTTTTTAGTTTGATGTAGTCCCATATGTTTATTTTTTCCTTTGTTTCTCTTGCCCTAGGAGATGTATCAGTGAAAAGTCCACTACGTGGGATGTCTGTGACTTTACTGCCTATGTTTTCTTCCAGGATTTTTATGGTTTCGTGACTTTTATCCATTTTGAGTTTATTTTTGTGTATGGTGAAAGTTGGTTGAGTTTCATTCTTTTGCATGTTTCTGTCCACTTTTCCCAGCACCACTTATTGAAGAGACTGTCCTTACTCCATTGGATACTCTTGCCTCCTTTGTCAAATATTAACTGACCATAGTGGCATGGGTCTATTTCTGGGGTCTCTGTTCTGTTCATTGATCTATAAGCCTGTTGTTCTATTTTAAATGATAGACTTGCTGGATAAAGTGAAGTCTATCTTTAGAATCATTTTTTTTTCCCCAAATCGATATCTGGTAAACTGTTTTCCTTCTTTCATTTAGTTCTTTTTCTCAAAATTTCCCATATTCTTTCATTTGGGTCATGCTTTTTTGACTCCCCATTTGGCTTCCTCTTTGTGTTTATTTCTGTTTATTAGGTATATCTGCTACCACTTACAGTCTTATTAAGGTGGCCTTATGTAGTAGGTGTCCTGTGGTACCCAGTGGCTCAATCTCTTTGATCACTTGAGTTGGGTACTCTGAAAATCTCCCCTATATGGGTTCTCCTGTTGTAACCAAGTTTTAATTTCTATAGGTCTGTTCATGTGTGGTGTTGACCCACAGTCTGGCTGACTGTGAGGATCAATCCATATCTCATTGTATGAGCTACTGAGCAGATGCTGAGCACACAAAGCAGAATTTGCCTCAGTAGGGTCTGGTGCTTGCCAAGATCTCCCTTTGAATATGCCATTTGTTAAGCTAATAAGATCCTGCTCTGATGCTTTAAGATGGCCACTCACTGTGTTGGTTATGTGGTCTCTTGGGGGGGACTCTGATGCAGACCAATGTCAAACACTGCTTGTAACTTTCCCTGGGCAATCTGTCTGGAGCTATAAAGCAACCCACAGTGTGTAGCTTCCTCTGCTAGGCTTGGGTGTGCATGAGAAGGACAAAACTACAAATTAAGGCTAGCCTTTATCAGCACCAGGCCCATGGGCTGTTCAGCAAAAGTTTCTGTTCGTTACCTGTTAGGTTCACTTACTGAAAGAGACTCTGGTGGTAATGGAGTTGCATAAGGTAGATTATCAGTGAGTCAACAGGTTGGGATGAGTGGTCACCAGATTGTTCCAAGTTCAAACTCAGTGCCAGTGCTGCATCTGAATCCACTCGCCAATTATCTCACTGTATATCAACTCTAGCTGTCACTTTCTGAGTGTTTGCACACCTTTGTGGTGGGGTTGGGTCTCAGGTAATTATCAGGGTGAGGCATGCAGAGTTTATCAGGCCCAAACAGGCCAAGATTTTGCTGTGTGAAGGGAGGTTTCTGCATTGCTTAGGTGTGCAAGAGTAAAATTTTCTCATTCCTAGAGCCAAACAACTCAGTCCAGATTCTGCCAGGATCCTGACCTAAACATGGCAGGGCCACCAGGAGTTGGGAGAATGGACCCAGTGGATCTCCAGTGAGGGTGAGAAGTTAATCAGGTTAACAGGAAAGTGGGAGTAATGGCCCCAGCTTAAAGTCACACAACTCATTCACTGACACCCCCTGAGTCTGCACAGACATCTATACCCTGTCTCAAACAGCTGACTCTGAAGCAAGGTGCCAAATCCACAAAGTAGGGCTACAGAGACTACAGAAGGTGGAGATATTGCTTTCCCCCAGGTTGATGCCTTATGGGGGAGGGTTGCTCCACCCAAGAAAGGTGTTGACTGTGGTGTGGGAGTGGGACTCAGTACAGTTCTCCTGGAGCCTCTCCCTTCAGATCTTTTTCTAGAGCCACAAACCCCTGTCTCCCTTAGTGTGACTCTAGTTCACTCCACTCTCCCTTTACCTGAACCCAGGTTGAGTGGCTGTGAACAAGGTTTTGTGGGTTGGTCCTGTAAGGGTGTGCCTGTGTCTCTAGCAGACTCCTGTCTCTCCCTGGCAGACAGATATCCTGCTGAATTTCACAGGTAGATGTTATGTGAATTCCTTTTATTAGCTCTGGTGCACTAAGCTAGAGATTTTGTCTTATGGTTGAGACCCCATGCTTTTCTAAGGGAACCTTTGCAGTTGAGATATCCCTCTGGAATCTCAGCAATCACCCATGGGAGCTGAGCCAGCCTTTTTTGCATGTCTGCCATTTCTGCTGTTCTCCATGTGGCTGCTTCTGAAAATCCTTGGTTATAAGACTTCTCTTCAGCTAGTCTTCCATTGGTTATTTAGGTTGATTGCCCTATATTTTAGTTGTAATTCCAGTTCTGTTGGGAGAGAAGGTGAGTATAACATCCACCTCTACTGTTGCCATCTTGGATCTCCTACGGGTCAGTTTTTCTGCTAAATTTATTTGCTAGTTTTAGCATGCTTTTTTTGTGGGGTTTGTAGCATTTTCTATATACAGTGTCATCCACGAATAAAGATAATTTTATTTCTTTGATTCTGATTTGGATGATTTTTATTTTTTCCCCCAATTCCTCTGACAAAGACTTCTAGTACTGGGCTGAGTAAAATTGGTGGGAGTGGAAAATATTATTTATAAATTTTAAAAATAGCAAATCCATTGATAAGCATGCTATATTAATACTATTTAAGTAATATTTTATAGCTCCCAAGGTGTTTTTAAACATATTATTATATCATTTGACTGTTTAAGTTTTTTTAAGTTGATATTATTACATTTTTATTTTATAAATAAGGAAACTAAGTCTTACATTTTCATATTTTTAGGACACATCAACTTTCAGAAATTTCTGGAATCCAGAAATCTAATATCACTAATTTAAATAATTGAAATGATACCAAATATGGTTTCCAAACACAGTGTAATGAAATTAGAAATAAGTAAAAGAAATAAATTGACAAAATACACAATTTGTAAAATTTTAAAAACACAGTCTTAAATAATCAATAGATCAAGAAATAAATTACAAGGGAAATTAGAAAATACTGTGAAATGAGTGAAAATAAAGGACAACATTGCAATATTCAAAAACAGCTGCCACATTAATGTTTAAAAGGAAATCTATAATTACAATTTTATGTATTAAAAAAAGATGAAAGACTGCAAATCAATAACCTGAAATATCTTCAAAAATTAGGAAAAGTAGAGTAAATAAAATGTAATCAATTGGATGAAATAAAATAAATATTAGAGCAAAAATAAATGAAATAGATAATTTAAAAAAACATAAAAATTAACAAATAAACAATGGTAATTATACTTTCTTCAAAAACTTGACAAACTTTTTCCTAGATTGATCATAAAAATTAATGGAAGACTAAGGCAAATAAATAAAATTCGGAATAAAAGAGTAAGTATAACTACCAAACTGACAGCATTTATAGTATTATATGGAAATAATATGAACAAATATGTGACAACAAGTTGCATAACCTAGATTAAATAGATAAATTTCTACAGATTTATAAACTACCAAAGTTGATTTTTAAAAATGCAAAATATAAACAAACCCATCAGAATGAAAAGGTTAAATTAGTAAATTTTAAAAACTTTCTCACAAACAAAAGTCCAGGTTTACATTTCTTTACTGATAAATTCTACAAATATTTAAGAAAAAATTAACATGAATCATACACAATTTTTTTTTCTACACAGCAGGGAACTGGTATTAAGAACCAGATAAACACATCATGAAAAGTAAGCCACTGGACTTTTGATAAAGATTACATTGAATCGATATTTTGCTTTTGGTTGTATGGATATTTTAACAGTACTATATCTTTCAATTTATGAGCATAGAATACTTTTCCATTTATTTGTGTCTTCTTCAATTTATTTTATTAATGTTATAGTTTTCCATATTCAGGTATTTTACTGCATTTGTTTTATTTATTTCTAGTTATTTTATTATTTTAAAATTTTATTTCTATTGTTGAGACTATTACAGATGTCCTCATTTCCCCCCTTTTTAAATTATTTTACTATTTTTAATGCAATTAAAAATGGGATGGCTTTCTTAATTTCTCTTTCTGACAATCATTACTAATGTACAGTAATGCAACAGATTTTAATGTATTGACTTTGTATCCTGCAACTTTACTGAATTTTTTTATTAGTTCTAACAATTTTTTGATGAAGGGAATCTATTAAAAACTCACAGCTAATTTCATAATCAATTATGAAATATTGAAAAGGTTTTTTTAAAAATCAAGAGCAAGATTAAAATTTCTGCTCTCACCATCTATTCAGCATCATACTGCATGTAAGAAAATTAAATAAGAGGCATCAGATAAATAGTGAAGTTGCTATTATATTTAGATAATCTGATCTTGTCTGCATAAAAACCTAACTACACAGACACATACACACACACACAGAAACACACACACAACTAGAGTAAATAAGTTGAGGAAGTTTGCACAATACAACATCAGTATACAAACATTGTTTTTCTAAACATTAGGAATAAACAATGCAAAATTAAAATTGAGAGAATTGTATTTATAATAACATCAAAGAAACATGAATTAAAAAATAATCACCCATCTAAATTGAAATACTGAGTCAGGTGAAGAAAAAGAGGCAGAAAAGTTATTCCATTATTGGTATTATTATCAGATGACTTTGCACTCTCTGGTTTGGCAGATATTGAAAGCCAAGTCATTCTTAATGATGGCTTTATAGGTTCTTCAGAGACTTTCCCTCCAACTAAAACTTTCATGACATAGGTTATTCTTTCTGTATGTATAGCTACTGATCCACCCTTAGCTGCTACTTGGTACAACAGCCTAGTTCTCAGATTCTCAATTGGAGACCATTACCATTTCAGGCAAACTTCTTGGAAAACATGTTGCTATGTGAAATTATACATTTGCCTTGTTGTTTAAGTCAATCAAGTCATAGTTTTAGGTTTTCTGCAACCAAAGCACTTTTATTGAAAACTGTGACTTAAATTTTATTCTTCTCTTCCTTGAAAACAAAACAAAAAAAGAACTGTGACACATAATATGGAAGCTATGAAACATTGTCTCAAGAAGTTAAGTAAGTAGGACTTAAGTGAAAATATAACCAAAATTTATGGATCTGAAGATTTACTATTAAGAGGGCAATAATCTCTAAATTGACCTCTACATTTAATGTATTTCTGATCAAATTGCACATGTCTTACTTGCAGAAATTGCCAAACTAATCTTAAAATCCATATAGAAATGCTAGGGACCCAGGATAGACAAAGCAATTTAGAAAAAAATAGCAAAGTTAAAATATTTGTACTTCCTCAACTCAAAATTCACCACAAAAGCCACAGACACCAACAGAGTGTGAAAACAGAATAATGATATACATATATATTAATAGATTTGAACTGAGAGTTCAGAAATAAACCCTCCCACCTGGCCGGACATGGCTCAGTGGTTGAGCATCGACCTAGGATCCAGGAGATTGGGGTTCGACCCCCGGTCAGGGCACATGCCCGGGTTGTGGACTAGGCAGCTGATCAATACCTTTCTCATCATTGATGTTTCTCTCTCTCTCTCTCCTCTCCTTTCTTCTCTCTGAAATCAATAAAGATATGTTTTTTAAAAAAATAAAGAAATAAACCCTCCTAATTTTGTCAATTAATTTAATTTTCAATATGTTTTCTTTTTAAATTAAATTTATTGAAGTGACATTGGTTACTAGTATTACATAGGTTTCAAATGTAATTTCTATGATAAATGATCTGTATATTGCATTGTGTGCCCACCACCTAAAGTGAAATCATCTTCAGTCACTATATATTCAATTGATGTTTAATAATGGTGTCAAGACAATTCAATGGAAAAAAAAATAGTTTTTTCAACAAATGGTGCTGGATCCACATGCATAAGACTTAAGTTGAACTCCTTCTATACATCATATGCAAAAATTAACTCAAAATAAATTATAAGCCTTAATAAAGAAGCTAAAACTCAAAAAGTCTTAGCTAAATATGTGGGTATCAATTTTTTTAACTTTGGATGAGACGATGATTCTTAGATGCAACTCCAAAAGCCTGAAGGTCAAAAGAAAAATTATACTTCATCACAAACTGAAAAAAAAATAGGTGATGTCAGAAGAATGGTGGTATGAGAGGTTCCCTTTGTTTCACCCCTTAAAGTTACAAGTTGAACAGCTGTAATTCAGCAAAGGATTCCTTGCTCCACCCACAGGGACACAGTTGAGAGATCTATGCATTGAAATACCTGAAGGTGTCCAAGTCTGAGCAAACAAGAGGAATGACAGAAGGGGAGATGAGATTTGTGCCATGGACACATGCTGGAGCTCACTGCAGGTCTCCGGAGAGAGGAGGAATCAGTTTTCCACCTGCACTCCCTGCAGCCTTGAGGAGCAGAGATACAGTGAACGTTCTTGCCTCAGAACCTATTAAGTGTCACAAAGGAGCCCAGTGCCTGAGTCATAAAGCACAGAAGTGTGGCTGAGGTTCTCTGGCAGCCACCAGTGCCAGGCAGAAAAATAAAGCCATAGAGTCTGGTTGCTTTCCCTCACCCTACCACAGCTCACCTTATCTCACCCTCTTAAAGGCAGCAGTGAGTGGTGAGAGACAGATCATATTATCTGCAGCCTGTGAACTGAAGAAGCAGAAGAAATGTTTTTTTTTTGAGCAGCAGTTGCATGCTGTGGCTAATTCTAGTAACAACGATGTTGAAACAGAACTGAGGCGACTGAGGTCTGGCAGTCACCATTACTAAAAGGAAAACAGTCACAAATGCACCATTTAGCTACTCACTTCGCACCCACCCATCCTGACTGAGCAGAGTGGGAAGGCAGGGACACATACGTGGGACACATCCTGCAGTGCAGCACAGCCTGCAAGGTCTGGGAGTAGGGGACCATGCCGAGATTTCATGGGCTCAGAAACTCAATGTTCACCACATTTCTTCACGCGCGTAGTGCCCTGAGACTGAGGTGGACTGGTGAAGGGAAAAACTGACCTCCCTTGAGAATACTGAGCATTTTTTGTATGGCTTTGTAGAGATCCCAAAAGCCAGAGCAATGCAACAGAACTAAAACCTTGCGCTTCAGCACCACCTACTGGAAAGCAAAGAAAGACTTGTTATCTACCTAATAAATAGAGAACTGTAACTCTTAAAAAAAAAAAAAAAAAGCAGATGTTATTCTCATAGATGCATAGGCAGAAAGAGAAACCATCCAATACCATGAAGAACCAAAGTAACAAAGCATCTCAGAAATAAAGTTTAAAAAATCCCCCCAAAATAATTTAAAGACATGGAAATATGTGATTTAAATGATGGAGAATGAAAAATGACAGCTCTAAAAAAACCTCAATGAGCTAACTCCTAAGATGGCTGCAGTCTAAGGAAGTTCCATGTGCTTGCTCCCAGCATCAGACTGGACTTGTAGCTAAACTGCAAAACATTTAACTTGAAAAACCAACTGAAAAATAGCTGATCTGAAATACTGTGAGCAGGGAGTGTGGAGAAGTGACAGGAGAAGACACAGAGTGGCTGAACCAACTTGTGCAGCTGTGCAGTGCAGCTGGGAAACCAGGAGCAAGTTGCTTCAGTGCAACTCCTGACCTTTGGGAGCTGGGCTCTTAACCCCACCAAGGATTCCAGACCAGAGCAACAGAGAAGGGAGAAGGAGACCAAGTAGCATTGGATACTGGGAATCAGTGATGATTTGGTCCACCAGGGGAATTCAGACCTCATTGGCTTAAACAAAAATAAAGTGCTTGGTTACAACACCAGCGTGGGAAATTCATCCAGATTGGTGTCTGTGGGAGGGGCCACTCAGCAGAACTCCTAAGCGCTGGAGGAGTCTGAGCAGATCACCCAGCAGTCAGTCTGAGGGGCTGATTATTCTCTGAAAGAACTTTCAGCAGAGAGCAGGATGGGGGACAGAATGCCCTGGGAAAGAGGCATGATCCTCCCCAACTCCAGTGAAGAGGAGGTGCTCCTTTTTCCACCTGTGGAATGGCTCTGGACTGGAAATCTGCATCCATGTGGCTGGGCTTGGTGGCGTGGGGGACTCAGACATCTGAACTGCTGGGAGTCTGGGCAGAAACCCTGCCAAGCAATGCCCAGCCATGCTGAAAGATTGAAGAGCCAAGTGGGGCTGGATTGTTTGTTTGTTTGTTTTATGTTGGACTTTTAAAATTCCTCCCTCCTTGGGGTGGTGACAAGGGGATGCCAATGACCCAGGTAGAGCTGAAGCATTGGAAGGAGAAGTGCTTGCCTGCTTCTCTTACAAACTAAGGGCACCACCCTCAACCCTGAGTCAGGATTGGTTTAAACTATCCTGACCCAGAAGGATATTCCCCAGAGCCCAGCTCCATGGGGGAAGGGAAAGCAACCCAGAACAAGTACATTCACGGGGAGAGTCTCAAAGCAGACACAGCCTCTGGGCCACGGAGGCCTTGCTTACCAGACTACTTGGGGATCTGCTCTGCAGGGCTTCAGACAGGTTGCCAAGGGCCAGGCAGGGACAGTGACTCACATTGGCATGCACCAGAGAACTGCCCAGAAGGCCTGGGCAACACACACCAAAGGGCCAGGTCCAACAATATCAGAGCAAAATTCAGACAGTTTCGTAAATAACAGATCTAAAGGTTTTTGTTTTTTGGTTTTGTTTTGCTTGATTTTTATTAACCTTTCTTCTATTTTTTTCATATTCTTATTTCTATCTTTCATTTTAGTCTATTTTTTCTCATTCACTGAACTTTTAAAAAAATGTTTAATTCAGTTTTTTTCTTCATTTATTTTCTCTCCCCCCCCATTTTCTTTGCCTACTTTGTATTTTATTTTATTCAGCATTATGACTTTCTAAAACTATTATTAATATTTCATTCATTTTTTTTCTACATTTTGTTTTTATACTTATCCTATTTCTGGTCTCTTCCTTCTTTGTTTTTGTATTCTCTCTTTTTTTAATCCCCTAATTGTCTTGGTATCATGTCTTTTAGTATTTATGAGTGTGTGCTTTGTTTGTTTGATTGTTTATTAGTCTTTTTGTTGTGACTGTTGTTTTTATTAATGTTGTGTTCCTGTTTTTCATGTTGTTTTTAGTTTGGTCTGGTTTTGTCTTGTTTTGTTGTCAGCACTTGTAAAAAAGTTGGCATGACTTGCTCAGGGTTGTGACTCACAGCTAACAAGCCTGAAGAGTGAGCCCACCCACAGACAGGACAACAGCAATCAAGACCCAAAAGCAACAAAGGAGCCCACATAACCACACTAAGGTCATTTCTAGAGCAACCGGCTCAAAAGATCAAGGAGACTACACCGCTGGGTCCCACAAGAAGGCCATCTCACCAAGACGGGGAAGCATAGAAGTCTTATCCGACACACAGAAACAAACACAAAGAAACAAAAAATGGGGAAACAAAGAAAGAAGCCTCAAATGAAAGCACAGCAGGAATCTCCAGAAAAATAACTAAATGAAATGCAGGCAAGCAATTAATTAGATCTAGAGTTCAAAGTAATGATTATAAGGATGCTCTAACAACTTAGTAAGAATAACAAGCAACTTAATGAGACCTACAAGAAACTGAGAACTGCATCAGTGTGAAAGCAGATATAAAAATGATGAATGAAAACCAATAAAAAATGAAGAATGGCATAGCTGAAATAAAGAATATCTTGGAAGGAAGCAACAGTAGATTAGAGAAATCTGAGGATCGAATCAGTGAATTAGAAGACAAGGTTGAAAAAATCATTCAATTAGAGCAACAAAAAGAAAAAATACTTTAAAAAGATGAGGCCAGTTTAAGGGGACTATGGGACAACATGGAATTGAGCAACATCCACATCAAAAGGGTACCAAAGAGAGAAGAAAGCAAACAAAAGATAGAGAACATGTTTTTAGAAATACTGACAGAAAATATGCACTAACTTAGTGAAGAAAGAGTGATGAAAGTTCAGGAAGCACAGAGAGTTCCAATCAAAATAAAGCACAAAGATAACCACAGCAAGACATATCATAATTAAAATAGCAAAAGTTAAAGACAAAGAAAGAATTTTAAGGGCAGTAAGACGGTGACAGTTATTTATCTATAAGGGAGATCCCATAAAGCTTTCAGCTGATTTTTCAACAGAAACACAACAGACTAGAAGGGAATGGCATGAAATATTCAAAATAAGGAAAAGCAAGAATCTGAAACCAAGACTACTTTACTCAGCAAGCCTGTCATTCAAAATTGAAGGTGAAATAAAGGGCTTCAAGGACAAAAAAATAAAAGGATAAAGGAGTTTATTACCACCTAACCAAGACTGAAAAAAAGACTGTTATAAGAAGAAGAAATAACGATAGAGTAACATAGGCATAAAGAATAAAAATGGCAATAAATAAGCCTGTATCAATAATAACCTTAAATGTAAATTGATTAAATTCCCCAATGAAATAATGCAGGGTAGCTGAATGGATAAGAAAACATAACTTATATATATATATGCTAACAGAGACTCCCCACAGAACAGAAAACTCACACAGAATGAGAGTGAAGGGTTGGAAAAAATTTTTTCCATGGAAATGAAAATGGAAAGAAAAAAAACTGAGGTAGTGACAGTCATATCTGACAAAATAGACTTCACATGAAGGCCATGAAAAGAGACAATGAAAGTCACTACATAATACTAAAGGGGATGATCCAAGTAGAGGGTACAACCTTGATAAACATATATGTACCCAATATAAGATCATATATATATATATATATATATATATATATGTGTGTGTGTGTGTGTGTGTGTGTGTGTGTATAAATTCTGGAGTACTTTAAAGGAAAGTTTGACAATACAATTATAGTAGATGACTTTCATACATCACTGACATCACTAGATGGATCTTTTAGACAAAAAATTAAAAAGAAAACAATGACCCTAAAAGACACGCTAAATAAGATAGATTTAATTTATAGTTACAAAACATTTCACTTCAAAGCTGCAGATTATACATTCTTCTCAAGTGCGCATTGGGCATTCTGAAAGATAAACCATATATTAGGACACAAAATAAGTCTCTACAAGTTCAAGATGATTGAAATCATACCAAGCATCTTCTTAGATCACAATGGCATGAAACTAGAAATCAACTACAATAAAAACACTAAAAAACATTCAAACACTTAAAGGCTAAATAACACATTATTAAATAATGAATAGGTTACCAAAGAGATCAAGGAAAACATCAAAAACTTCCCGGAAAGAAATGAAAACAAACACACAACAATCCAAAATCTAAGGGACACAATAAAAGCAGTCATAAGAAGGAAGTTCATAACACTATAAATCTACTTCAAAACCAAGAAAAACTTCTAATAAACTATCTAACCCTAAAACTTAAAGACTTAGAAGGAGAACAAGAATGGCACAGAGTAAGTAGAAGGAAGGAAATAATAAATATCAGAGCAGAAGTAAATGACACGGAGACTAAGAAAACAATACAAAAGATCAATGAAACCTAAAGTTGGTTCTTTGAAAAGATAAACAAGATTGATGAACTTTTAGCAAGATGCATCAAAAAATAAGAGAGGAACCAAACAAAGTCAGAAACTAAAAAATTGAAGTAACAACTGACACCCAAGAAATACAAAAGATTGTAAGAAAATGCTTTCAACAACTATATACCAAAAAACTGAACAACCTGGATGAAATGGACAAATACCTAGAAATATACAATGTTCCAAAATGCAACTAGGAAGATTCAGAAAATCTAAATGGATAAATAACAACTAATGAAATTGAAGCAGTGATCTATAAACTCCCAGGAAACAAAAGCCCTGTTCTGGAAGGCTTCCCAGCAGAGTTTTACCAAACATTCAAAGAATAACTAAAACCTATCTTCCTCAAACTATTCCAAAAAATTCAAGAATGAACACTTCCAAGCTCTCTTTATGAGGGCAGCATTAACCTAATTCCAAAACCAGATAAACACACTAAAGAGAAAGAAAATTACAGGCCAATACCCCTGATGAACATAGATGCCAAAATTCTCAACAAAATATTTGAAAATCAGATCAAGCAATATATTAAAAATATTATCCATTCTTGACCAAGTGAGATTTATCCTAGGGATGGTAGGATGTTACAATGTTTGCACATCTATAAATGTAATAAATCACATAAACAAAATGAAAGGTAAAATCATATGATCATATCAATAGATTCAGAAAAACCATTTATCAAAATCCAGCACCCATTTTTGACAAAAACTGTCAGCAAAGTGGGAATAGAAGGATCATACCTCAACATAATAAAGGCCATATATGACAAACCTACAGCCAACATTATACTTAATGGGCAAAATATAAAAGTGTTTTCCTTAAAAACAGGAACAAGATAGGGATGTGCGCTTTCACCACTCTTATTCAATATAGTACTTGAAGTCTTAGCAGGGATCAGACAAGAAGAAAAAAATGAAAGCATCAAAATTGGAAAGGAAGAAATGAAACTGTCCTTATTCTAGATGACATGATATTGTGCATAGGAAACACAAACGACTACACACACACACACACACACACACACACAAACTGGATTTAATAAATGATTTTGGAAAAGTAGCGAGATTCAAAATTGAAATTCAGAAATCAATGGTTATTTTTATACACCAATAATGAACTCTTATAATGAGAAACTAAAAAAACAATTCCATTTACCACTGCAACAAAAAATTAAGAAGCCTAAGAATAAACTTAACCAAAAAGGTAAAAGACGTGTACTTAAAAAAGTCAGGACATTGAAAAAAGAAATAAAGAAAGATACAAACAAGTGGAAACATATACCATCTTCATGGATTGGAAGAAATAACATCTTTATAATGTCCATACTACCAAAATTTATTTATAGACAAATGCAATCCCTATTAAAATACCAACAGCATATTTCACAGATCTAGAACAACCACTCCAAAAACGTATATGGAGCCAAAAATGACCCCAAATAGCATAAGCAATCTTGAGAAAGAAGAACAAATTTGGAGGTATCACAATACTAGATATCAAGTTATATCACAACGCCATTGTAATCAAAACAGCCTGGTACAAGCACAAGAATAGGCATATAGTTCAATGGAACAGAACAGACAGCTCAGAAATTAACCCACAACTTTATGCTTAATTAATATTTGACAAAGGAAGCAAGAGCATAAAATGGAGTAAAAACAGTCTCTTCAATAGATAGTGTTGAGAAAATTGAACAGGTACATGAAAAAAATGGAACTACACTACCAACTTACACCATATATAAGAATAAACACAAAATATATAAAATACTTAAATGTAAGTCATGAAACTATAAAAATCCTGGAAGAAAAAGTAGGCAGCAAAATCTCAGACACCTCTTGTAGCAGAACTTTCATGATACATCTCCTAAGGCAAGGGAAACAGTGGAAAAAATAAACAAATACGATACATCTGATAAAGGGGTAATTGCCAAAATACATAAAATACTTATATAACTCAACAATAGAAAGACAAACAATCCAATTAAAAATGGGCAGAAAGCACTTGCTGCTGTTCCTCAAAGGTTAGAGCATCGGCTTATGCACCAAAGAGTTCAAATTTGATTCCCAGTCAAGGGCACATACCGCAGAAGCTGGTTCATTCCCCTGGCCCCAGTCGGGGAGCATGTAGGATGCAACCAATTGATGTGTCTCTCTCATGTTGATCTCTATCTCTATCTTTCTCTATCATCTCTATCTCTATCATCTCTATCTCTATCATCTCTATCTATCTCTATCTCTATCTCTATCTCTATCTCTATCTCTATCTCTATCTCTATCTCTATCTCTATCTCTATCTCTATCTTTATCTATTATCTCTATCATCTATCACCTCTATATCATCTCTATCACCTCTATCTCTATCTCTATCTCTATCTTTATCTCTACCTATCTCTATCTCTATCATCTCTATCTCTATCTTTATCTCTATCTATCTCTATCTCTATCATCTCTATCTCTATCATCTCTATCTCTATCATCTCTATCTCTATCATCTCTATCTCTATCTCCATCATCTCTATCTCTATCTCTATCTCTATCTCTATCTCTATCTCTATCTCTATCTCTATCTCTGTCTCTATCTCTATCTCTATCTCTATCTCTATCTCTATCATCTCTATCTCTATCTCTATCTCTATCTATCTATATCTATATCTATATCATATATCTATATCTATATCTATATCATATATCTATATCTATCTATATATCTATATCATCTATCTCTATCTCTATCTCTATCTCTATCTCTATCTCTATCTATATCATCTATATCTATATCTATATCATCTATATCTATCTATATCTATCTATATCTATATCTATATCTATATCTATATCATCTATATCTCTATCTCTATCTCTATCTCTATCTCTATATCTATATCTATATCTATATCTATATCTATATCTATATCTATATCTATATCTATATCTATATCTATATCTATATCTATATCTATATCTATATCTATATCATCATCTATATCTATATCTATATCATCTATATCTATATCTATATATCTATATCTCTGTCTATCTACCTCTCTCCCTCCTTCCTTTCTTTCCAATTTCTCTTTAGAGTCAATGGAAAAAATACTCTCAAGTGAGGATTAACAAGAATAAAAAATGAGCAGAAGAACTGAATTGATACTTCTCCAAAGAGGACATACAAATGGCCAAGAGGCATATGAAAAAATGTTCAATGTCACTAATCATCAGAGAGATGCAAATTAAAATGACAATATGGTATCATCTCAAACTGCCAGAATGACTACTATCAAGAAATCATCAAATGACAACTGCTGGTGAGGATGTGGAGAAAGGGGAACCTTAGTACACTGCTGGTGGGAATGCAGACTGGTGCAGCCACTATGGAAAACAGTATGGAGTTTCCTCAAAAAATTAAAATGGGGGACACACATCTGTAATACTCTCAACAATAAAGGTAAAATAACTCAATTAGATAAAAAGCAAAACACAGATAAGCAGTTTAATAAACTCTAAAACAAAATCAATGAACAAAAAGTGTACTTTACTCATGAGACTGAAACTTTATAAATGAACCAAATAGAAATTCTGGAGATGAAGAACTCAATAAAAGAGATTAAAAATAAACTAGCAAACTTAGAAAACAAAACTAACCAGATTGAGAAAAGAATTAGTGATAGGGAAGATAGAAATCTAGAAATGATGCAGATGGAAGTAAATAAAAAACTATATAAAAGGACTGTATGAGAATTCTCTGACTATCAGAAAGAACAACATAAGAGTAAAGTGTATACCAATATAAGAAGAGAGGGAGAAGGAAACAGAGATCTTATTCATACAAATAACTGATGAGAACTTCCCAAAACTATAGAAAGAGCTGAATCCTAAAATCCATGAAGCAAACAAAACACCTAATTATTTCAGTACAAAGGCTTCTCCATGGCACATTATCTTAAAACCGTCAGACATTTATGACAAAGAAATAATTCTCAAGGCAGTCAGGGAAAGGAAGACAGCATCCTAGAAAGGAAATCCCATTAGAATGTCATTGGATTTTTCAGCAAAAACTGTACAACCTAAGAGAGAATGGAACCAAATATTCAAACTATTGAAAGAGATAATAATCAGTCAAGAATAATATATCCATCAAAGGTATTCTTTAGATATGAAGGAAAATAAGGGCTTTCCAAGACATACAGAAGCTGAGAGAATCCATCACAAGACTTCTGTTACAGAAAATGTTAAATGGAGTTATTCTACCTGAAATAAAAAGACAAAAGAGTACAAAGCTAAGAGTAGGATGACAGACAGACAGAAGCAGAAAATTGCGACCCTTTTTCAGAATATGGTACTATACACTAAAACATAACATAAAGGTTAAAAAAGAAAGAGAAGACAATAGCTACTGCAATTTAAAAATCAAATCACAGCATAAATAAGAACAGTTTGTGACAACAAAACATAAGGGGGTAAAAGTATGAATTTTGCGATGGTGGATGGAGATTAGATTTATTTTGAAGACAAAGTGTTACCAGCCAGGGTCTGGCATGGAGCAGGTCTGCCTCAGGCCGGCCTGTAGTGTGTGGGTCCTTGACTTCATGTAGGAAGTATTTCAAAATACAAGTCCAGATGGGTTTTAGACTATGTTTATTAATGCTGGGGACAGTGAAACAAAGGAAAAAGTTAGGATAGAAGAAACAACAGCGGAGAGCCTAGGCAGTGCTTTGTTTTGGCTCCTTAGAAATGTTATAGGAAAGAAGTGAGCCAAGGCCAGGCTGCTGTTAGTTCACTGAGAAGTGAAGGTCACAGTAATAGAAATGAGCCTAGGCAGGGCTGCTTTAGCTTACTGAGAATCACAGAAAAAAAGGGTCTTTGAAACAGGATCAGGGGTTAATTCATGTTGAGCTGCCTCTGCTCACCACTCCCCTGGCTGCAAGTCTCATGGGGACCCATAGAAATTTGGAAGAAATAAAAAGTTCATGCCCAGGAAGGTGCATGGGCATGCTCTAGATTGAGCCCACACTGAGTCTTTGTCTTGAGGGCTTTTTATTTATTGTTTTTCTCTGTAGGCAAGAATCTTAGCGGAGGGTTTCTGTAGAATATTAATCAGCTTTTCAGGTCCATTTTTAATATGCTGATACATTAAAATAAGTGTACAGGGGAGTCTTGGGTAATTCATTGGTCTGTTTTACTTTTATCTTAGGTCTGCCTGGCTTTAGTGTGTTTTTTGTTATTTTTTTTGCCAACTTCATCTGTCCTTGAGTTTAGCTGGCACAAATGGGATTAAATGGTTCTTTGTTCTCTATTTTCCCAGGCCAGGGTGATTTAAGCTATGTATTCTCTGGTTAGGGAGGAGAGATAGTTACCATTTGCTCTCAGGTGTCCTTAATTAGGGAAGATAAGGTTTTGCAGTTCACAATCTGTCTGCAAACTGCCCAAACTGTTGGCCTTGTTTAATTTTCATATCTCAGTTTCCCCATTCCACTTCCTCAGGGATTTCCCTAGCTTCTTACTATCCTGCTACATTTAGAGCACGCCCACTCCCTTTCCTGGGTACAAACTTTTTGTTTAATCCTAATTTCTATGGGTCCCCATGAAACTCGCAGCCAGAGGAGCAATGGGCAGAGGCAGTTCAACCCGGGCTCACCCCCTGATCCTGTCTCCAAGACTCCCTTTTCTCTGACATCCCAGTGAGCTAAAGCAGCCTCTCTTAGGCTCACTTCTTTCCTATAACATTTCTAGAGAGCCAAAGCAGAACACTGCCTAGATTCACCCCTGTTGTTTTTTCTACTCCAATTTCTTTCTTTGTTTCATTATCCCCAGCATTAATAAACATACACTCAAACTCATCTGGACTCATGTTGCAAAATCTTTCCTACATGAAGTAAAAGACCTACTCACTGCAGGATGGCCTGAGGCAGACCTGCTCCAGGCTGGACCCTGTCCCATAACAAAAGGACTACTGTATATATAAACATTTACTTTTTACCACATACACACACAAATAAAACTTGGATACATAACTTAAGGAAAAAAGAAACAGAGGAAAAAGCATGGAATACCACCAAACAAAAAAATAAGAGACAGAACACACACAAAAGAACCAATGGCTATAGGAAATCCTCATACATCAATAATTACCCTAAAGGTAAATGGACTGAATTCACCAATAAAGAGGCACAAAGTAGTGGACTGGATTTAAAAAAAAAAAAAAAAAGTTATGATGCCTTCAAGATTCACATCTCAGCTGCAAGCAAAAATATAGACTCAAAGTGAAAGGGTGAAAAATGATTCTCCAAGCAAATGGCATCCAGAGAAATGTGGGAATAGCTACACTTACATCTGACAAAATAGATTTCAATATAAAAAAGGTAACAACAATAGAAATGGACATTTTATAATGATAAAGGGGACAATATATCAAGAAGACATAACACTTCTCATTATATATACATAGGCAATCAAGGAGCACCAAAATATATAAAGCAACTACTAACAGAACTAAAAAGACAAACTCAAAAAACACAATTATAGTCAGAGAAATAAATGTCCAATTAGATTTGGATATGGATAGGTTATCTAAACAGAAAATCAATTGAAATTATTGGCTTTAAATAACACATTAGACAAAATGGACATAATCAACATAAGAGAGGCTTTCTTCCCAGAACATCATATTACACATTCTTTTCCAGTGCACATGGAACATTCTCAAGGATAGATCATATGTTGGGACACAAAACTAGCTTCAACAAATTTAAGAAGATTAATATCTTACCAGGCATATTCTCTGACAATACTGCTTTGAAATTGTAAATCAAGTGCAAAATGAATGTGTTAAAAACCACAAATATGTGGATATTAAACAACATGCTATACAGAATGACTGGGTCAAAGAAGAAATAAAGGGGGAGTTCAAAATATACATGCAAACAAATAAAAATGACAGTGTGAGATATCAAAATTTTTGGATGCAGCAAAAGTGGTAATAAGAGGAAAGTTTATATTATTATAGGCCTAACTCAAGAATCAAGAAAAATTCTAAGTAAACAACCTAACATTACATCTTAAAAGCTAGCAAAAAAAAAAAAAAAAAGAAAGAGAGAAAGGAAGGAAGGAAGGAAGGAAGGAAGGAAGGAAGGAAGGAAGGAAGGAAGGAAGGAAGGAAGGAAGGAAGGAAGGAAAAAAAAATTTAACCCTAAGTCAGCATAAGAAGGGGAATTTTAAAAATTACAGCATAACTTAATTAAATAGAAATAAAAAAGGGCAACACATAAAAATAATGCAACAGAAAGCTTGTTCTTTGTAAAGATTAATAAAATTGACATATCCCTGGCTAAACTCTCTAAGGCAAAAAGAGAAAAGGCTCATATAAACAAAATCAGAAATGAAAAAAATGGATAAGTTCCTAGAAATATATAACCTTCCTAGACTGAATCATGAAAAATTGGAAAATCTAAATAAATTGTTTGACTGTGAGAAAATTGAAACAACCATCAAAAACTTCCCAAAAGATAAAAGCCCAGGACCAGATGGTTTCACTATAGTTAATTCTACTATACATTAAAAGAAGATTTGATACTTATCCTTCTCAAATTCTTCCCCCCAAAATTGAAGAAGAGGCAATACTTTTTTTTCTAAAATGATTATTGTTTATTTTTTAAATAATACTTTATTACATTTATTGGAGTGACCATGGTTAATATGAACATATAGGTTTCAGGTGTGGGTGTCTATGTTATGAGATCTGTATATTGCTCTATGTGCCCAAAGGCATACATAACCTTTCAAGAATAACACACAGAAAAAGAAACCTGCAAGCCAATATCTCTAATGAATACATATTCAAAACTCAAATTTTGTACTAGAAAACTGAATACAATGAGACCATAAAGCAATAACACATCACGTTCAAGTGGAGTTCATTCCAGGTGTACAAGAATGGTTCCAACACATGCAAATCAACCAATGTAATATGCCACATTAACAAAAGAAAGAATAAAAAATATATGATCTTATCAATAGATGCAGAAAAAGTATTCTACAAGATAGGGCAGACATTTATGATTAAACCACTCAATAAAATTATTATAGAAGGAAAGTACCACAACATAATAAAGACCATATAAGAAAAACCCTCAGCTGATATCATATTGAGAAACTGATAGCTTTTCCTCTAAGATCAGAAACATGACAAGGATGGCCACTCTCACCATTGGTATTATTCAACATAGTACTGGAAGTCCTAGACAAAGAAATTAGGCAAGATAAAGAAATAAAAGGCATCCGAATTTGGAATGAAGAAATAAAATCATCACTTTTTGCAGATGACAAGATTTTTTAAAAATGTATCATTATTGTTGAAAGAATTACAGGTGTCCGTGTTTTCCCCCATTGACTCCTTCTACCCTGCACCCTACCCCCAGCTCGAAGCCTTCACCACACTATTGTCTGTGTTCATGGGTTATGAATTTATGCATATAAACTCTTTGATTTATTTCTCCCCTCCCCACCCAACTTCTCTTTCCCTCAGATTTGTAAGTCTGTTCCATGCTTCTATGTTACTGGATCTAAGATTTTTTTATACATATAGCAAATGCTAAAGAATCTTCAAAAAACTATGAGAAACAATAAACAAATATGGTAGAGTTACAGGATACAAAATCAATGTACAAAACCCATTGCATTCAATTATATTAACAATGAAATTTCAGAAAAAGAAATGAAACAAAAAACAATTCTCCTTGCAATTGCAACAAAAAGAATAGAATACCTAGGAATAAGCTTAACAAAGAATGTGAAGGACCTATACACTAAAATCACAAGACATTAGCAAAAAAAATTGAAGAAGACACATTAAAATGGAAATATATTCCATGTTCATGGATTGGAATAATAAATATAGTTAAAATGGCCATATTATTTAAAGCAATATACAGATTTAATACAATACCCATCAAAATCTCAATGGCATTTTTCAAAGAAATAGAATTTAAAAAATCCTCAGATTTTCTGGAATCACTACAGACCCCAAATAACCAAAACAGTCCTGAAGAAAATGAGCGAAGCTAGAAGAATCACACTCCTTGATTTCAAATTATGTTCCAGAGGGAAAATAATTAAAACATCATGGTATTGACTGAAAAACAGACACATACAGACTAATGGCACAGAATTGAGAGCCCAAAAATAAAGCAACATTTATAAGGAGAAATTATTTTTTTACCAAGAGCCAAAACATACAATGGAGAAAATAATGCCTCTTCAATAAACAGTAATAGGAAAATTGGAAAGTCAATTCAAAAGAATGAAACTAGACCACAGTATGGCCCCATCTACAAAAATTAACTCAAAATGAATCATAGAACTATTTATAGGACCTGAAACAATAAATTACAAGGAAGAAATCATAGGTAATAAACTTATGGATCTTGGTCATGGAGAGGAGTTTAGGAATTTGACCTCAAGAGGGAAGTAAAAGTGAAAAGAAATGAATGAGACTCTTGAGATGGCAGCACTGTGAGAAGAAGCAGAACACCCTTGGTTCCAGCCATGGACTCGATTTACTGCTAAAATATGGTGTAACCAGCTTGGAAAGACCAGAGAAATATAACGGAATGGACATATTTCTATTTGGGAGCACTGGAGAAACATTATAGAGCCTGGTAAGAGAGGTGAGGCATAGAAAATGGGAGTCCTCCCTGAAGCCTGTGCTGAGCTCTGAGCCCCAAGGCTTATTGGCTGCAAAGCACTCTCCCCTTGGAAGTGTGGACTGGCCTCCAAAATCTGGGATGTAAAACCAGAGCAGAGGAGAAGGAAAGGAGTGCCTCACATGGAGGGCAGAGGGACCCAGGGGAACTGTGTGCCTGAGAGGAGGGGGACCTCATCTTCCTAGTAAAACAAAGGTACTAATGGCAGCTGTGACAGGTGTCTTATGCACAGAGTGCTGACCATAGAAAAGGCAGTCTCAAAGTGTGTGGCACCCAAATAGAAAGGGACAAGAGGTCTGCACTGAGCTGCCACATACAAGGACTCTCTGCCTTCCAGTAAGGCATTGTGTTGAGCCTCAAAAAGTACTTAACCTGTGTGGCACAGGGAAGGGAAAGAGAGCTTTCCCACTGTCAGCGACAGACTAGAGCTACCTCTGGGAAGGAGTTTTCCTTCAGCTGCCTGGGCCCTCATTGCAGTGATTCTGGGATTTTTGACCAACCGTGAAGGGTGCTGTGGTGGCAGACATGGAGCTGTCCCAGCTTTACTGAGATCAGTTGCACAGAGGAGCTCAGGGGGCTTTCTGACTCATGCTTGGTGACCAGGCATGAGGGAGGCAAGAAATGGTTGGGTGGAATCTGTGCTTGTGATTGCTTTGTGTGTTTTTGAGTTTTTGATTGCTGAATGGGCATCCACCTTCCTGGCTTGCATTGGAGAGACAGACCAGTGGGAGCTGGGATTTGTGTCTGCATAGTAGAGTGTTTGAAATACTCAACAGGTGCGACCAGCCAACCAGGTCTGGGAAAGGAGGGGTGGAGCATGCCTACCTCTCCTGTAGTCTATGAGCACCACATTCAAGAGGAAAGGGGCTGGTTCAACTCAGTGAAGCCCCAAATATCTCCTGTTGGCCACAGTCCTGAGGAGGAACGGAGAACAGCTCATAGGATGACATTACAAGTATAAGACTCTAAGGGACTATTGTTTGGGAACTGGAGGAAAAGCTTAAAACCCCTGCTGGGGGCTAGGCAGGCAAAGGGCTCATTGGAATATTTTTTAATCTAACCCACTGAGCCCAGGCTGCTGAAATTGCTCATACAGAAAGGGCAACAGACTGAAGTCAGTCGGAAACTGCAGCAGGCCATTGTATGGGGAATTAGAATAGGAAGATAGGGTATAGACTGAGGAGCTGGCTTTGAAGCTGAGACTAAATTCCCCATCGTGAGTGCCTGACAGCGAAACCTCGAATTAAAGGGAGAAATATCCCGAACTATACTAGCTGGCTTGAACCCTAAAGACTCTTTAGAAAACTCTGGAGTTAGACCAGGCAACCAAAATGGTGAGGCAAAGTAGCTGACAAGTGGAGGTGGGCCACCGAGAACCTCAGATCAACCAACTACCTAAGGACACCAGAGCCAAACCTGGAAAGCTCCTGACATTGGCTGATACACAAGTACCTCCCAGTAGAACTGAGACCAGCATACAAAACAGTGAGCTGCAGACAGCATAAGCTGCCCAGATGGAACTCATCTGATTGACTTGTTTTTCTTAGAAAAAAGAGAGAAAGGAAAGAAAAAATTATTTTTAAAATTTTAAATTACTTTAAATTTTTAATTAATTATTTTAATTTTATTTTTTTTCTGCTTTGTTTTGTTTTATCTACTGTTCTAATATCAGGATTTTTTAGTATTCTTTGCTTAATTTCTGGGATAGTATCATTAAAACCAATAAGTTTACTGTTTTCTCTACGGTTTCCTCCATATTTCTTATTGGACTCCTGCCATAACCTTGCTTTATCTCTCTCTCTCCTTGTTCCACTGGCATAACTTTTTTTTCTCTTCTTGTTCTTTCTTTTCTATTTCTCACTTCTGTCTTCCTGTTTTTTTTTTGTTTAATTGTGGTTTTTTTAATCTACTTATTGTATTTTTATTTTTTGATTTTCAAATATTATTGTATTCCTACATACTACCCTTAATTTTTTACTGGTCCTTCTTTCAAAATCTTTTCTCTGCCCCTTTTATGTCCCAGTAGCTTCTCTATTACTTACATTTTATTTTAGTTTATTATTATTTTTATTTTTCATTCCAATTAGCAATAATATCCTTTTCTCTCTCTCTCTCTCTTTCTTTTTTTCTTTTTTTTTTTTCTTTTTTGACTTAGCACTTGTGTACTCACTTCATTCTCCCAGTTCTATTTCCACTTGGGATGTTTTCATTGTGATTGTCAAGATATTTTGTAAGATACTGCTTGTTTCCTGGCAGTTTGGTTGTGTATTGTCTTGCCTTGCAAGCACGTGTAAGACAGCACATGTGACATGGATGGGGCTGAGATGCACAGTTAGCCAACCTGAGAGAAGACTCTTCCAAAGAATGGTCAACAAAAATCAATACCCAATCACAACAGGAGAGCTCAAAGAACCCACAAAAGGGACACCCAGAAAAAGGATATGCCTAGAGCAAAGAACTCAGAAGTATAAGAAAAACAGACCTCTAGACGCCACTGGACACACAGTATAAAATCCCACCCCACAAGACTGAGAGACAATAAATATATCTAATATATATATATAGATACAAACACTAAGAGCCAGCAAAATGGGGAGACAAAGAAACAAACACCAAACTAAAGAAAAAGAGAAATCACCAGAAAAAGATCTTGATGCGATAGAGTTAAACAAGTTATCAGAAATAGACTTCAGAGTAACGGTTATAAACATGATCAAGGAAATTAATGAGAACAACAAAGCACTAGATGGGAAGGTCGAGAAACTTAGTGAAAACATGAAAAAAGATAAATACCATAAATAAGAATTAGGCAGAAATGAAGAATACGTTCACTGATATCAAGAATAAACTGGAAGGAATTAAAAGCAGGGTCAATGAAGTAGAGGATAGAATAAGTGACTTAGAACATAAGGTAGAAAACAACATTCACTCTGAACAGTGAAAAGAAAAAACTTAAAAAACCTGAGGACAGTCTAAGGGAGCTTTGGAACAACATGAAGAGAAACAACATTCACATCATAGGGGTACCAGAGGGGGAGGAAAAAGGGAAAGGGATAGAGAACATGGTGGAGGAAATAATGACAGAAAATTAGCCTATGCTGACAAGGGAGAAAGCCACACAAGTTCAGGAAGCACAGAGGGTTCCAAACAAGAGACCCAAAGACACCCACTCCAAGACACATAATTAAAATGGCAAGTGTGAAAGACAAAGAGAGAATATTAAGGGCTGCAAGAGAGAGACAAGCAGTGACCTATAAGAGAATTCCCATAAGGCTGACACTAGATACTTCAACAGAAACTATTCAGGTCAGAAAGGTGTGGCATGAAGTTCTCAAAGTAATGAAAAGCAAGAACATGCAACCAAATCTGCTATATCCAGCAAGGCTATCATTTCAAATTGAAGGTAAAACAAAGAGTTTGCCAGACAAAATAAAAGGCTAAAGAAGGTGAGTATCACCAAACCATCACTGGAAGAAATGCTAAAAGGTCTGCTCTAAGAAAAAGAAGAAATACTGAGAGAAAGCTACGTCAGCATAAGGGTAAAAAGGGCATTAAATAAGTACATATCAGTAGTATTCTTAAATGTAAATAGAATAAATAGTCCAATCAAAAGTCATAAGGTAGCTGAATGGATAAGAAAACAGGACCAAAATATATGCTGTCTACAAGAGACCCACTTGAGAGCAAAAGATTTACACATCTAAAAGTGAAGGGATGGAATAAAATATTGATGCAAATGGAAATGATAAAAAAAAAAAAAAAAAAAAAGCTGGAGTAGCAATACTTATTTCTGACAAAATAGATTTCAAAATAAAGACTATAACAAGAGACAATGATGATCACTACCTAATACCAAAGGGATCAGTCAATCAGGTGGAAATAACCTTTGTAAATATATATGCACTCAATTTAGGAACAAATAACACATAAAAAATTTCTTGGTGGACTTTAGGGGGAGATCAACAGCAACAGAATCATAGTGGAAGACTTCTACACGCCACTGTCATCATTGGACAGATCATCAAGACAAAAATTCAACAAGGAAACACCGACCTGAAATGACACCCTAGGTCTAATGTCTAATGGACTTAATTGACATTTACACAACATTTCATCCCAAAGCATCAGAATACACATTCTTCTCAAGTGCACATGGAACATCCTCAGAAATAGACCACATGATAGGGCACAAGGGAAGTCTCTACACATTCAAGAAGACTGAAATGATTTCAAGTATCTTCTTGGATCACAATGCCATGAAACTATAAAGCAATCACCATAAAAAAACTCAAAAATATTCAAACACATAGAGACCACATAGCATGTTATTAAACAATGAATGGGTAACAAATTAAGATCAAGGAAGAAATCAAACTCTTCCTGGAAAAAAGAGAAAATGAACACGAAAGAACACAAAATCTATGGGATACAGCTAAAGCAGTACTGAGAGGAAAATTCAGAGCATTACAGGTATACATCAAGAAGCAAGAAAAAGCTCTAATAAGCCATCTAACACAACAGCTAAAAGAAGTAGAATGAAAGCAGCAAAAAAAGCCCCAAGGAGTAGAAGGAGGGAATTAATAAAGATCAGAGCAGAAATTAATGACATAGATACTTAAAAAACAGTACAAAAAATCAACAATAACAAGAGCTGTTTTTTTTTGAAAAGATAAATAAGATTGATGCACCTTCAGCCAGACTCACCAAGAAACAGAGAGAGAAGACCCAGATAAATAAAATCAGAATGAAAGACACATTATAACAACAGACACAAAAGAAATACATGAGAATGTAAGAAAATACTATGAGCAACTATATGCCAACAAACTGTACAATGTGGGTGAAATGGAAAAATTCCTAGAAGCAAACAATCTTCCAAAGCTGAATCAGGAAGAGGCAGGAAATATGAATAGGCAAATTACAACTAATGAAATTGAAGTAATAATCGAAAAATTCCCAGCAAACAAAATTACTGGACCAGATGGATTTACAGACCAGTTTTAGCAGACATTCAAAGAATTAGCAGCTATTCTCCTCAAACTATTCCAGAAAATTTAAGAAGAAAAACTCCCAAATTCTTTATGTGGCCAGCATCATCCTAATCCAGATACTAGATAAAGACACTACAAAGAAAAAAAATTACATGCCAATATCCCTGATGGACATAGGTGTTAAAATACTCAACAAAATAATAGCAAAACAAATTCAGGGATACATTCAAAAGATCATACTCCATGACCAAGAGGAATTTATTCCAGGGATGCGAGTCTGGTATAACATCTGCAAATCGATAAATGTTATACATCACATAAACAAAATAAGGGACAAAAATCATATGATCATATTAATAAATGCAGAAAAAGCATTAGACAAAATCCAGCAGAAATTTTAGGTAAAAACTCTCAGCAAATTGGGAATAAAGAGATCATACCTCAACATAATAAAGGCTATATATGACAAACCTACAGGGAACATCATACTCAATGGTCAAAAACTAAAACCATTTCCCCTAAGAACTGGAACAAGACAGGGATGTCCATTTTTACTACTCTTTTTCAACATAGTATTGGAAGTCCTTGCTACAGCCATCAGACAGGGAGAAAACATGAAAATTATCCAAATTGTATAGGAGGAAGTAAAACTGTCACTATTTGCAGATGACATGATATTGTACATGGAAAACCCTAAAGACTCTATCAAAGTACAATTAGATTTGATAAATGAATTCAGCAAGGTAATTGGATAAAAAATTAACATCTGGAATACTGACAAAAATTTTATACACCGACAATGAACTCTCAGAAAGAAAAACTGAATAAACAATACAATTTACCATTGCAACTAAAATAATAAGATACCTAGGAATAAGCTTCACCAAGGATGTAAAAGATCTCTACTCAGAAAACTATAGGTCACTGAAAAAAAAAGTAGAGGAAGATATCAACAAGTGGAAGAATATACCATGTTCATGGATTGCAAAAATGATTATCACTAAAATATCCATACTACCCAAATCAATTTATAGATTTTATAGATTCAATGCAATTCCTATTAAAATACCAATTGCATATTTCACAGAACTAGAATAAATATTCCAAAAATTTATATATGAGACCAAAAAAGACCCCAAATAGCCACAGTCATCTTGAGAAAGAGGGAAAGAGTGGGAGGGATCACTTTACTGGATATCAAACTGTACTACAAAGCCATTGTAATCAAAACAGCCTGGTATTGGTACAACAGACATACAGGTCAATGGAATAGAACAAAGACCCCAGAAATAGACCCACACAATTATGGTCAGTTAATATTTGATGAAGGAGGCAACTGCATACAATGGAGTAAAGACAGTATCTTCAATAAATGATGCTGGGAAAATTGGACAGCTACATGCAAAAAAATTGAAACTAGACCATAAACTTACACCATAGGCAAAAATGAACTCAAAATAGATAAATGACCTAAATATAAGTCACAAAAGCATAAAAATCACTTCTCTTTGAGCAACAGAAACAAAAGAAAAATAAAGAAATGGGACTACATCAAACTGAAAATCTTATACACAGCAAAAGAAATCAGTCTCAAAATACAAAGGAACCCCAGGGAATGGGAGAACATATTTTCCAAGGATGTATCTGATAAGGGGCTAATTTCCAAAGTGTACAAAAAAATCTCATACAATTGAACAAGAAGAAAACACACAATCCAATTAGAAATTGGTAAAGGACCTGAATAGACACTTCTCCAAACAGGACATAGAAATAGTCAAGAGACATATGAGAAAATGCTGAACATTACTAATCATCAGAGAGATGCAAATTAAAACCTCAATGAGGTATCACTTCACACCTATAAGAATGGCTGCCATCAACAAATCAACAAACGACATGTGCTGTGTAGGATGTGGAGAAAGGGGAACTCTGTTACACTGCTGGTAGGAATGCAGACTGGTTCAGCTACTATGGAAAACCATATGAAAGCTCCTCAAAAAATTAAAAATGGAACTGCCTTTTGACCCAGTGATTCCACTTCTAAGAATATATCTTAGGAATCCTGAAACACTAATCAGAAAGTATATATGCACCCCTATGTTCATAGCTGGGTAATTTACAATAGCTAAGATCTGGAAACAGCTCTAGTGTCCATCAATAGATGAATGGATTAAAAAGCTATGTTACATTTACACCACAGAATAGTATGCAGTTGTAAAGAAGGAGGATCTCATATCCTTTGGGACAGTATGAATGGACCTAGAGAATATTAGGCTAAGCAAAATATGCCAGGCAAAGAAAGACAAACATCACATGATCTCACTTATATATGGAATCTAAGGAACTTAATAAACTGTTGAACAGAGTAGATTCTATGGAATCATGGATCAGGCTGATGAATCACAGAGAGAAAAAAGGGGGTGGATGGGAGAGATTTACCAGAGGCTTATATGCATATATGCATAACCCAATGACACAGACAATGGTGTCGTGAGTTATTGGGGAGGGCAGTAAGGTGGGGTGGAATTGTTCAGTGGTGAGAAAAAGAGACATCTGTAATATTTTGAACAATAATAAAAAAGAAATAAATCAATGAAACTATATTAAAGTAAAAGAAGAAACAAACTCCTGCATAGCTAAAAGATATCACTAAAACAAAAATGCAACTAACTGAATGGGAGAAGATATTTGTAAACAACACCTCTGATAAGGACATAATATTCAAAGTATATAAAGAATTAATACAGCTCAATAGCAACTGCTAAAACTAAGCAATGAAATTAAAAATGTTTGGAGGACCTGAACGGACTTTTACCTAGAAAACATACAAATGGCCAAGTGATATATGAAAAGATGATCAACTTTACTAGCAATTAAGGAAATGCATATCATAACTACAATGAGATACTACCACACACTTTAGAAGGGCAATTATCAACAAGACAAGGAATAACAAATGTTGGAGAGGTTGTGGAGAAAAAGGAACCCTCATTTACTGCTGATAGCAATGTAGACTGATACAGCCCCTTGAAAAACAATACAGAGGGTCCTAAAAATATTATGAACTGAGTTACCACATGACCCAGTAAACCCTCTTCTGGGTACCTATCTGAAAATTTTGAACACATTTATTTGCAAAAGATATATGCACCCTTATGTTCATTGGAGCATTCTTCATGGTGGCCAAGACATGGAAACAACCAAAGTGTTATTTGATAAGTGACTGGATAAAGAACACGTGTTAGACATATACAATGGAATACTACTCAACCATAAGAAAAGATGAAATACTGCCATTTGCAACAACATGAATGGTTCTTGAGAATATCATGTTAAGCAAAATAAGTCACATGGAAAAAGTCAAGAACCATAGGATTTCACTCATTTTGGGGAAATAAAAGTGGAAGAAACAAATGAACAAACTAGACAAACACACAAACAAAAACTCTTAGACACAGACAACAATATGGTGTTTATCAGAGGAAAGTGAGGTAGGAGGAGTTAGTAAATGGTAAAAAGACATGAAATATATGGTGATAAAAAGAGATTCAGCTACAGATGTTGGACACACAATGCAATATACAGATGATGTATTATAGAACTGTATACTTGAAACCTATATAATTTTCTTAACTGATAGCCCCAATAAAGTTAATTGAAAAAATCTGCAAAAATGTATACTTTTTCTCCTTCAATCCAATTTCTATGAATCTGTCTCAAAGATAAACAAATTACTACAATACATGTGTAAGACTATTTACTGTGTTCTTATTTATAATAGCAAAGAACTAGAAACAACACACATAACCATCAATAAGAAACTGGTTGAATAAACCATAGTATTTCTGTAAAATGAAGTCATTCAGCCATGAAAAATAGGAAGATACCTAGGTATTCATAAAGATTATTACCTCCCATAAATATAAAAAAGATAAAAAATTAAAAATATGTATTCATCAAAGAAAACTCAAAACTTGAAAAAAAACACAGAATGGGAGAAAATAATTGCAAATAATTTACCTGATAATTGTCTTTTATCCACAATATATACAGAACCCTTTCAACTCAAGAATAAAAAAACAGCCTTGGATGGTTTGTCTCAGTGGTTAGAGTGTCAACCCATGGCCTGAAGGGTCCCAGGTTCGATTCAGGCCAACGGCACATACATCAGTTGCAGGCTTGATCCCTGGCCCCTGTTTGGGTGATTGCAGGAGGCAACCAATGTGTCTCTTTCACATTGAAGTTTCTCTCTCTCTCTCTCTCTCTCTTCTACTCTGTCTTAAAAGTAATGGAAAAATATATCCTCTCCCACCCAGACATGACTCAGTGGTTGAGCATTGACCTAGGATCCAAGAGATCGCAGTTTGATGCCCGGTCAGGGCACATGCCCTGGTCGCGGGCTCTATCCCCTGTAGGAGGCATGCAGGAGGCAGCCGATCACTGATGACCCTCATCATTGATGTTTCTATCTCTCTCTCCTTCTCCCTTCCTCCCTCTGAAATCAATAAAATTATATATATATATATTTTTTTTAAAGAGAGAAAAATATATCTTCAGGTGAGGATTAAAAATAAAAAAAGACAACTCAAATTAAAATGAACAAATGAAAAGATACTATCACTAGTCATTAGGGAAATGCACTTCACACCAGCTGTAATGGCACTATATATAACCTACTTTATTACATTTTATAAATGTATATTTATTATCTATATTCCTATATGGAAAGATGTAGATATAATGGTTTGAGTGTTGGCAAGAATGTGAAATCAATATTTTTATACACTATTGGTGGGGATATAAAATGCTGTAGCTCCATTTGGAAAACAATCTGGCAGTTTCATAATATGTTAAACATAGAGCCCTGGCTGGTGTGGCTCAGTTGGTTGGACATCATCCCATGCACCAAAAGGTTGCAGGTTCAATTCTCAGTCAGGGCAAAAGCCCAGGTTGCAGGTTCCATATCCAGTAGGGGCATGCAGGAGGCAGCCGATTGATGTTTTGCACACATTGATGTTTCTCTTTCTTTCTCTCCCTCTCTCTCTAGAAAACAAAGTTACTATGAAAAAATAACTTCTAAGTATATATCCAAGATAAATGATAATATATGCCTCCCCAAAAAACTTTTGAACATGAATGTTCATAGAATAGCTATTATTAAAAATAGGCAAAATGTCCATAAATGGATGAATGGATTAAAAATGTAGCATGCCCATATGATAGATTTTTGTTACTAAAAATAAATGAAATAATGATGCATAATACAACATGGATAAACCTTGAAAACATTTTGTTAATCAAAAGGAGCCATACACAAAAGGTATGTAAGTTATAGCTTAATATACTTTAAATTTTAAAAGGATAGGGTGTTGAGAATAATGTTCAGTAATTCCTCACTTAACATTGTTTTAGGTTCTATGACTTTAAGCAAAATAATATGTAATAAACCAATTCTACCATAGGCTAATTTTTGTATACAGATTTAAGTTTCTACAGCATCTCATCAACATTATAAAATGATGTTGAACAAAATAACATTGTTCAAGGGCCTGCTATATATAAAACCCAATTTTTATAGCTTTTATTATAAATATGCAAATGCTTGCTATTATTATAGTTATATAAAATACTTTAAAGGACATCGTTAATTTGAGCATAAGCAATTTAGCCTAGGTTTGATTACTGATTCAGATTTGGGATGTAATTTTAATGTGGAAACCTGTTGTGGCCTTGATTCTAACTTCAAGCCAATCATTACATAATAAATAGGGTGATGAAAGACGTAAAATACTCTATGACACAGTAGTGCAGTAAGTTTTTAGAGAAATAGTAAGTTTCTGAGGTTAGGAAAATTCTTAGAATAACAGATAATAGTACTTTTTTAAATCTCCCATGATATAGATTTGGTAGTCACCGTAGTATTAACAATGGGTATCCATTAGTAGCACTATAGATATTGGCACTTGTTTATTTCTCATTTACCAAGCCTCTTTTTCTTCATGATCTTCTACACTACAGTTTAGTACTTGAAGTAAAAATATGTTTACATAAGTTAGGAAAACTATCAATCATATTTAAAATTAAAATGCTTGTTTACAGGTTAGAATTGCTTGGTGACTTAATAATTGAAAATAGGCACCAGCTATTAAGTGTTTACCCAGGGGACTGTGGAATTGGGTTAGCATATTAGAGGTCACTTTTACAAATTGTCTTAGAGTCAGGGTTATATCTACCAAAAATACCTTAAAACTTATGGAGCTTGTGCTGTTGGACTAAAAAAGTAGTATAGCCCACTGCCACAGAACACCTTAGGAATGGGAATAATGTTAGTAAATTGCAGCTGACAGCTTTGAAGATTTGATCAGGGAGAAGCTATGTGGGATAGTAAGAAAGTACAACAAACTAAGATTCAGGAACCTTGGTTCTAGCCTGGGTTTTGTTGATTATTAGTTGTGTGACCTAGGTACTTTCCTTTCTCTCTGGCACAGTTTACTCATCTGTAAAAGGGGATTGTTGGACTGAATGGCTTCTGAATTATATTCCAGCTCAGTATATAAAACATTTAAAAATATTTTCTCACTTTCTACAAAGGACTTGAAACAGCAATACTTTATGATTCTTGGTGCAGGTCCATAAGAAAATCAGAGAGGAAATTGAGGAAGAGAAATGTTCTTCTTTGCCTTCTTTGAAACACTATGATATACCTGATAGCTATCAAAAGGGTGACATTTTAAGGAGAACACTTTTATCACCATCTTCTTCCTCCTCCCTTTCTCATTTTTTAATCTCTAGGTACTCTTGAACTTCTGAAAATTAGCAAGACTTGATTGTGGGAAAACTGTAATTGAGATAAAATATTTGCCTTTGCTACCTACATCTCCCCCATGCAGGCCTATTTTATCACATCTAATGTGATAAATGGTATTTTTATTTTCTAGTGTCTCAACCCTTCCCCAAACTGCTCCCAGGATAAGCTCTAAATTTAGTTTTCCCCTCAGTGTTTAAGTCACTATTCCTAATATTCTAAGCCTGTATTCCTATCATGAAATGGAAGATGCTGACGCTAGCAATAAATAGGGATGATATCCAGCTAATATGCATTAGTACAATTAAACTTATTGCTAAAATAATTTAAAATACTTTTGTACTAGTTGATGAACACTCAATTCTCTGAGTCACCCAAGTATTGTCCAGATCAACTAAGGCCTTCACCTGGGCCACTGGAACTTACCAGGATCCAGCAACAAAAGGAGAAATGTGGAGCAAGCTGGTGGTATTCCAGAACCCAGTTCCAGATGTATAGTCTATGTAAGATTCTTTATTTTTGGCAGGTGTCTGCTTCTTACCTGTTGCAAATATTTGTAATATCACTTTGGGGACAGACATAGGAAGTGAAACAGGAGGGAGAATTTCTTAGCAATTAATTAAAAAATTTCCAAATTACACTATGCATAACTATTACCTCACCCTGTATATATGTTAGGCCTTATGTAAAATGAAGAATAAAGATATACTTCTGCTGATTCTCACTTATATAGGAACAAGAGAAGAGCCTGCTTCATCTCATCCTCTCTGAGCCCCTTAGTAACTGAAGTCTAGTTCACAATCAGCAGTATAAAGTTTATGGATGTTTATTGAATACAGCAACTCCAGGCATTTTTTTTTATGTCAGTTCATCCATCCATCTACCTATCCTTCCATCCAGCTTTTTATCTATTCATCCATTTATCCACCCATCTATTTATCAATTAACATTACTAAATCTGTAATAAGAGTTTGAATTCTCTACTTTTGCAGTTTCTTAGCTAAGTTATTTAATATCTATAATCTCCAATTTCCTTCTCTATTTAGTTGCAATAAAAATGGTATCTTCCTCATTGGGATTCTGTGATAATTAAATGAGGTCATGCATTAAAATGAGTTGCATAGTGTCTAGGACAGAAAAGGCTCAACAAGTGGTTTATAATAATAATAATAATAATAATAATAATAATAATAACAATAATAGTAGATATTATTATAAGTAGTAGTATCCACAGAGATTTATAATTTATTTTTAAAGTTCCATAAGTATTTTTTGTCTTGAGGTGATATCACTGTCAAATTATTTAAGAACATGATTTTTCAGAAATGTTATGACAATCAGCAGAACATTTTCTTAACCTATCATCAAACCAAGATAGCAAATGTTTTCCTTTTTAGAAGTAAAGGTCGTAGATTAAAGCAATTTTAACACACTGAACAAATATTATTGTCTTGAAAGAGATTCTGACAAGATGTCACGGTTCCATCCTAAGAGAGAATTTGATCTTGAGAAAGTCATTCAACTTTTCCAGGCCTCATTTTTTAATCTGGAAAATAAATGATAAATAACATCATATATAAGATCTATTCTAGCACTGAAACCCTTGAAGCACATATAGGGTGTATCTGCCTATTATAGAGTGAAAATTGAAAGGTCTGTTCTCTACTGAATGTATGACCTACCAGACACAGAGTTATGTGCATGATGTGCTGGGGTACGGGCCAGATTTTTAATGTTATGAGGTGTTAGATGCTTTGGATCTAATACCTATTCGCATTCTCATTTCTTCTAGGCTAAGAGATAATATTTCACAATTGGCATTTTGGTTATGGAATGAGTCACTCCCAGAGCTGATCTCTGAGTACCAAGAAAAATAAATTGCCTCTTTGGGGGACAGGCTAAAAAAAATGAATTAAAAAGGCATTGCATAAGAATAGACTAATGCCCGGCCAGGCGTGGCTCAGTGGTTGAGTGTCGACCTAGGATCCAGGCGATCGGGATTCAATTCCCGGTCAGGGCACATGCCCAGTTGCAGGCTCGATCAGTGACTCTCTCATCATTGATGTTTCTATCTCTGTATCCCTCCCCTTTCCTCTCTCTGAAATCAATAAAGATGTGTGTGTTTAAAAAAAAAAAAAAAAAAAGAATAGACTAATAATAGTAATCTGATCACACAGTAATATTTGTTTATAAAAATATTTTTATATATATTATTTCATTTTTATGACAATTCAGGAAGATTAGTTTTTTCTTTTAATTTTTAATGAATTTATTGGAGTGACTTGGACTTATGATTACCTTTTACACAGGAGGAAATTCATGTTCATGCAGTAAAAGAAACATTACACAACTAAAAATTACCCAGCTGTGAGGCAATGAAACTGTGATTAAAAATTGATTTTTTTTACTTTAATTTAATTATTTTGTTGATATTTTATGTTGAGTGATTATGATGTGATTTTTAGGGAACCAAGAAAGGCTTTCTGAGGGCAGGCACTTTTGACACAAAATATTTCTTACATTTTGGGACTGAAGCTTCTGTACATTGAAGTTCCTTGCAGTTCCAAAAAACTGTTTTTTGTTTTTGGAGAATGGCAGCTGGTGAATCAATTATGTTATTTTTAAGCACTCTGAATCAAGAAGAAGGTTCATTTGAAGGCTCCATTTTCCAATGTAAAGAATATTAGAGTAAAGGCATTGAGGCCTTAACTGAACCCAGTTTTTTCCCCATTTTATGCCATCAAATAGTTTTGTAGGCAATTATTCACACCTTTAAAATAAGATACAAGTGGGCAATTTTACCCTCAAAGCCCTTAGCCGATACTGTTTACCACTTGTGAGTGCAGTTAGTCCACTACACCAGTAATTAAAGCCATAGACATGACATGCTTTAAAAAATTTCCCTGGTCAAAATTTTAAAGTAAAATTTACTTCTTTTATGACTAAATTGGAGCAAACTGTAGATTGAAAAAAATAATAAGCAGCATTTACATAAAACAACACTTTACAGAATGTTTTTAAACACATTGAATTTATTTAATTTTCATAAAAAGTTTGAGGTAAGTTGGCTTATCACAACTATTTTTAAAAATCAATCATGGTTGAAAGTATTACGGATGTCCCCTTTTTCCCCCCATTGACTCCCTCCACCCCACACCCACCCCTTCCCCTGGCCTTAAACACACTATTGTCTGTGTCCATGGGTTATGCATATAAACAAAAGAAGAAACAAAAGATTATAGATTTGCTATAATTTTCTCAATTAACATAAAGAAATGAATATGAAATGTGAAAGCTTTGTGTCTTGCTCCAAATCCTGATTTTTTACTATAAAATGTTGCTTCTCTAAGTTTTCTTTAAAACATCTCTAGCATTTGAATTTATATTTATTTATTTAATAATTTATTAAATGTGAAACTCAGACAAAAGTTTTAGAGTGAAAATAGATATTTGGGTTCATTGCATTTAAATGGTATTTGAAATCATCATATTGAAGGATATTGCCCAAGGACAACATAATGTGATAAAAGCTATAGTTAGGAGATGCAACATTGAAGATTAATTCCTCTTTGTTCATTTTGTGTGTGTTTTTTACAACTTATGTAACTATGATACACTTATCAAAACTAAGAAATTGATATTGGTTTAATACTAGTAACAAAACTACAGACTTGATTTGTTGTTGTTTTTTAATTTAACTTTATTGTTGAAAATATTACAAATGTCCCCCTTTTTTGCCCATTGATCTCCTCCACCTTGTACCCCTCCCAGAAGGCCTTCACTCCACTATTATCTGTGTCCATGGGCTATGTAGATATGCATGTAAATCCTTATGTTAATCTCTCCTCACCCACCCATCCTCCCCAGCTTTCCCTCAGATTTGTCAGTCTGTTCCATGCTTCTGTCTCTGGATCTATTTTGTTCACCTGTTTATTTTGTTCATTAAATTCCATATATGAGTAAAATCATGTGACACTTGTCTTTCTCTGACTGACTTATTTTACTTAGCAAAATACTCTCCAGGTCCCACCATGGTGTCTCAAATGGTAAGAGATCCTTTCTATTTATAGCTACATAGTATTCCATGGTGTAAATGTCAGAGAAGGTGCTTGATATGATTACAATCTTCTTGAACACATAGAGACTTGTTTTGTGTCCTAATATGTGGTCTACCTTTGAGAATGTCCCATGTGCACTTGAGGAGAATGCTTATTCTGCAACTTTGGAGTGGAATGTTCTGTAAATGTCAATTCAATCCATCCAGTCTAGTGTGTCATTTAGAGTCACTGTTTCCTTGTTGATTTTTCGTCTGGAAGATATATCTGGTAAAGTCAGCGGGGTGTTCAAGTCCCCTACTATGACTTTATTGCTGTTAATCTCTCCTTTAAAGTCCTCCAGAAGTTTTTTTATTGTCCCCTCCCTCCCAACCTGTGTGAGTCTTTTGTTCTGAGGTGGGTCACTTGCAGACAGCATACATATATTTAGGTCTTATTTTCTTATCCATTCAGCTACCCTGTCTTTTAATTGGGATATTTAATCCATTTTTAAGGTTATTATTGATAGGCACTTATCTATATTGCCATTTTATTTCTTTAGGCCTGTTTCTCATTCTCTCTATTTCAATGTCTTATTACAGCAGTCCCTTTAACATTTCTTGCAATGCTGTTTTGGTGGTGATAAATACCTATTGCCTTTTTATGTCTGGAAAGTTCTGTATTTCACCATCTATTTCGAATAATAGCTTTGCTGGATAGAGTAGCCTTGTTTTCAGATCTTTGTTTTGCATTACCTTGAACACTTTATGCCATTCCCTTCTGGCTGTAAAGGTTCTGATGAGAAATCAACTGACAGCCTCATGGGAGCTCATTTTTAGGTAACAGCTTGCTTTTCTCTTGCTGCCTTTAAGATTCTCTCTTTGTCTTGAATTTTTGGCATTTTAAATTATGATGTGTCTGGGTATGGGCCTCCTTGCGTTCTTGTTGCTTGGGACTCCCTATGCCTCCTGAACTTGTGTGACTTTTTCCTTCACCAGGTAAGGGAAGTCTCCTGACATTCTTTCTTCAAACATGTTCTCTAAATCTTACTTACTTTCAACCTCTTCTGGCCTTCCTATGATGGGAATATTGCTACATTTCATGTCCCACAGCTCGCTTAAACTGTCCTTCTGTTTTTTAATTTTTTTTTTTCTTTTTGGTTCTCCGATTGAATGATTTTTTCCTACCCTTTATTCTAATTCACTGATCTGATCCTCAGCTCCCCTTAACATGCTGTTCATTCCTTCTAATGATTTTTTAAAATTTTTTATTTGTAGTATGTAATTCTTAATTTCCTTCATAGTTTCTATATCTTTTTTCATGCTGTTGAGCATCTTTATGATCAGTATTCTCAACTCTATATCTGATAGATTGCTTATCTCAGTTTCATTTAGCTCTTCTTCTGGAGAATACTTTTGTTATTTCAATTGGAGCTTATTTTTTTTACTCCCCATTTTGGCTGCCTGTTTGGATTTGTTTCTGTGTATTAGGTAAACCTACTAGGACTCCCAGTATTTTGGATGGTCTGTGGTGCATGCCAATGTCAGATGCTATTTGTTACTGTCCTTGAGTACCTTGCTTGAAGTTTTTTGCACTCAATAGCTTCTGGTTTCCTCTGCTGAGGCTGGGCGTGTTTGGACAGGACCAAGATGTGCACCAAGGTCTTCTTTTCCAAGGCCTGGTTCCAGAAGCAAATCAGGCAAAAACTCAAAGCACCCAGAGGCTGTTATTCAGTCTCTTAATGAGACTCAGGCTGTAGAAACTCCATGGGTTAGGGTGAGAGGTTTCCCAGCAGGAAGGGGACATTACTTCCCCTCCAGGCAAAAGCTGCATGGAAGATAAATGTCTGCCTGAGAAAGATGTTCTCTGCTGTATGGGGGAATCACTCTTTCCTGGGGTCCAGAGGGGTGCCCTCTGAAATATATTCCCCCAGCTAGCCCCCTCAATTCTCCTCATACTGCTCTAGTCACTCCACCTCTGTTGCCAGAGCCCAAGGTGATTGGCTGCACACAAAACCTTGTGTATTGCCCCTTTAAGAGAATGCCTGCAGTACCAGCCTTCTCTCTGTGGTAGACAGAAACCCTCCTTTTCAAAGCCAGATGTTATGTGACCACCTTTCTCAATTCTTTGCTCTGGAATGGGGAGCACAGCTTGGGATTTAGATCTTAGAGTTCTCATTGGGAACCTCCAACAGCTGAGATATCCCTCTGTAACTTCAGCTGCAGCCTGTGGGCTCCAGCTAGCCCTCTCACACATATGCACTTCCTACCAGTCTATGTGGTTCTCACTTTTTGTCCTTGGTTGTGAGGGTGCTCCCCAGCTAGTCATCAATTGTAGTTGATTATTCCGGGTGTTTTTTCTGTATTTTAGTTGTAATTTAAGTTTTGTCCTGGCAGAGTGTCAGTGTAGCTTCCACTCAATCCCCCATCATCTTAGATCTCCCCAGACTTGATTTGAATTCCACTATTTTTTCTTTTACTATTGTCTCTTTTTCTGTTGCAGGTTACAATACAGGATATTTCCCACATTGTTTTTATTTTTCATATCTACTTAGACTCCTTTAATCTGTGATAGTTTCTGTCTTTCATTTATTATAACCTTGACAATTTTGAAAAGTCCTTTATAGAATATTCCTCATTTTCCCTTTGCGTTTTTCTCCCTCATGATTATATTTGATTTATGGATATTTCATTAAAAAGTACCACATAGGTGGAGTGTTTTCTTATCATGTAGTATCATGAAATACATGATATCAATATGACATAACTTTATGTTAACAATCTTTATGAAAGTGCTGATGTGTGTCAGATTTCCCCACTGTAAACTATTTTCCTTTTATGTATTTTATTATTTGAAAGCAAGTTAACTAAGTTCTTCTACACTCAAGGGAAAACAATTAAGCTCTACCATGTAGATGGAGGAGAACCAAATAATTTTGAGACATATATCAAAAGCTTCCAGTAATTAGTAAATATTTTGAGAAAGATACAGTGAGACTATGAAAATATCCTCTCTACTCTCTATCTTCTTCCCTTTATATGTTTATTTCCCAAACACACACACATACACATATACACACACATTTGCCCACACATACACAAACATACATATTTGATAAAAATGGCAAAATGGCTGTTTTTGTAGAGGTCTACTCACAACACAGGAAGAGTCAAAATTGTGGACTGCATTAATAATTTGGAACGATAATATCTTTGGAAAAATGTAATATTACATAAAAACACACTTTTAATTTTTTTAAATGTATCTTTATTGTTGAAAGTATCATAGATGTCCCTTTTTTCCACCAATTGACCCCCTCCACCCCACTCCCACCCTCTCCTGGGGTGTCACTGCACTACTGTCTGTGTCCATGGGTTATACATATATGCATTTAGGTTCTTTGGTTAATCTCTTCTGACCCATCCCCCCCACCTTCCCTCTGAGATTCCTCAGTCTATTCCATGCTTTCATGTCTCTGAATCTATTTTGTTCATCAGTTTATTTTGTTCAATAGATTCCACATATAAGTGAGATCACGTAATATTTGTCTTTCTCTGCCTGGCTTATTTTGCTTAGCATAATACTCTCCAGATCCCTCCATGCTATCTCAAAAAGTAAGGGATTCTTCTTCTTTAAAGCTGCGTAGTATTCCATGGTGTAAATGTCCCACAGCATTTTTATCCACGCATCTACGGATGGACACTTGAATTGCTTCCAGATTGTAGCTTATGTAAATTGTAATGCTATGAACATGGGGGTGAATATATTCTTTCTTATTGGTTTTTCAGGGTCCTTAAGGTATATTCCTAGAAGTGATATCACTGGGTCAATGGCAGCTCCATTTTAATTTTTTGAGGAAACTCCATACTGTTTTCCATAGTGGTTGTATCAGTCTGTATTCCCACCAGCATACTAGGGTTCCTTTTCTCCACATCCTCACTGGCATTTGCTGTTTGCTGAATTACCAGTGGTAGCCATTCAGGCAAGTGTGAGGTGTTATCTCATTGTTATTTTAATTTGCATCTCATTTGATTAGTGACCTTGAACATTTTTTCATGTCTCTTGGCCACTTGCATATCCTCTTAGGAGAAGTATCTATTTAGGTGCTTAGTCCATTTTTACTAGATTGTTTCTTACTTTTGTGAAGTTCTATGGGTTCCATATATATTTTGGAAATTAACCCCTTATTAGATGTATCATTGACAAATATGTTCTACCATACCTTGAGATCTCTTTTCATTTTGTTGACAGTTTCTTTTGCTGTGCAAGAGCTTTTTAGATTGACATAATCACACTAAATATTTTTTCTTTGCTTCCCTTGTCCTAGGAGATGTATCGGCAAATATATTGGATGAAAGATATCTGGTATTTTGCTGCCTATGGTTTCTTCTAAGATTTTTATGGTTTCATGACTTACATTTAAGTCTTTTATCCATTTTGAGTTTATTCCTGTGTATGATCTAAGATGGTGATTTAGTTTCATATTTTTGGATGTCCTTGTACAGTTTTCCCAACACCCTTTATTGAAGAGAGTGTCGTTACACCATTTTATGCTCTTGCTTCCTTTGTCACATATTAAATGAGTGTAATGGTTTGGGTCAATTTCTGGGTTCTCTGTTCTGTTCCATTGATCTATATGTCTCTTCTTGTACCAGTACTAGGCTATTTTGGTCACAATGGCTTTGTAGTACAATTTGATGTCAGGGATTGTATTCCCTCCAACTCTGCTGTTCTTTCTCAGGATTGCTGTGGCTATTTCAGGTCTATTTTGTTCCATATAAATTTTTGGAGTATTTGTTCTAGATCTCTAAAATATGCATTGGTATTTTAATAGCAATGACATTGAATCTATAGATTACTTTGGGTAATATAGACATTTCAATGATGTAAATTCTTCCAATCCATGAACAGGGAATATTCTTCCATTTGTTTGTATCTTCTATTTATTTTTTTCAGTGTCCTGTACTTTTCTGAGTCCAAGATTTTTACCTCCTTGGTTAAGTTTTTCCCAAGGTGTCTTATTTTTTCATAATTGTAAATAGTTTTGTCTTTTGGTTTCCCTTTCTGAGAGATTATTCACTTATAAATATGCCATCGATTTCTGAAAGTTCATTTTGTATCCTGCTACTTTGCGAAAATAATTTATTAAATCTAATTTTTGTTGGTTTTTTTTTGCTGTTTGTTTTTGTTGTTATTTGTGTGTGTGTGTGTGTAGTCTTTAGGGTTTTCTATGTACAATATCATGTCACCTGTGAATGAAAATTTCATTTCTTCCTTTCCAATTTGGATGCCTTCATTTTTTTTCTTCTTGTCTGATCACTGTGGCTAAGACTTCCAGCACTATGTTGAATAAGAGTTGTGAAAGTACACATTCCTGTCTTGTTCCTCTTCTTAAGAAAAACACTTTTAACTTTTCTTCATAGGTTTGTCATACATGGCCTTTATTATGTTGAGGTATGATCCCTCTATTCCCACTTTGCTGATAGTTTTTATCAAAAACAAGTGCTGAATTTTGTCAAATGCTTTTTCTGCATTTATTGATATGATCATATGATTTTGCCTTTCATTTTTTTTTTTGATGTATTATATTTATTGATATGCAAATATTGCACCAACCTTGCTTCCCTGGGATAAATCTTACTTGGTCAAGACTAATGATTTTAATATATTGCTGGATCAAATTTGCTAATATTTTGTTGAGGATTTTGGAATCTATGTTCATCAGGAATATTGGTCTGTAATTTTCTTTCTCTGTAGTGTTTTTACCTTGTTTTGGAACGAGGGTAATCCTGGCCTCATAAAAAGAGCTTGAAAGTCTTCCTTCCCCTTGAAAGTTTTGGAATAGTATAAGGAAGATAGATTTTAGTTCTTCTTTGAATGTTTGATAAAACTTCCCTGTGAAGCCCTCAGGTCCCACATGTTTTATTGCTGGGTGGGTTTTTAGGTTTTTTCTTTTTTATTACTTCAATTTTATTATTTGTTATTGACCTGTTCAAATATTCTGTTTCTTCCTGATTCAGTTTTGTTAGATTGTATGTTTCTAGAAATTTGTCCAGGTTGCCCAGCCTCTTTGCATATAGTTGTTTGTAATATTTTCTTACAATCTTTTGTGTCATTGTAGTGTCAGTTGTTACTTCACCTCTTATGTTTCTGATTTTATTATTTGGGTCTGCTCTGTTTCTTGATGAGTCTCACTAAAATTTCATCAATCTTTTTTATCTTTTCAAAGAATCAACTCTTGGTTTCATTGATTTCTGTATTGTTTTATTAGACCTTATGTCATTTATTTCTGCTCTGATCTTCACTATTTCCTTCCTTCTACTTACTCTGGGCTTTTCTTGTTCTTTTTCAACTTTTTTTTCCAAGTTGTAAGTTTACATAACTTATTAGAGATTTTTCTTCTTTCTCGAGGTAGGCCTGTAGTGCTATGAACTTCTCTTTCAGCTATCTTTTGCTGTCTCCCATATATTTGGGGTTGTTGTGTGTTCATTGTCATTTTTTCCAGGAAGTTTTTAATTTCCTCCTTGATCTCAGTATTAACCTATTCACTGTTTAATAGTATGCTATTTAGCCTCCATGTGTTTGAATATTTTTGAGTTGTATTTATTGTGGCTGATTTCTAGTTTCATGCCATTATGATCCAAGAAGATGTTTGATATGATTTCAACCTTTTTGAACTTATAGAAATTTGTTTTCTGTCCTAACATGTGGTCTATTTTTGAGAATATTCCATGTGCACTTGAGAAGAATCTGTATTCTGCTGCTTTGAGTCTCTGTTTCCTTGCTGAGTTTTTGTCTTGATGATCTGTACAACGATGATCGTGGGGTGTTAAATTCCCACACTATGATTGTTTTGCTGTCAGTCTCCCCCTTAAAGTCCACCAAGAAATTTTTTAAATATTTAGGTGTTCTTATATTGGGTGCATATATATTTATAAGGGGAAATATCCTGCTGTTGGATCAAAACCTTTAGAATTATGTAGTGACTTTTTTGTTTGTTGTATGGTCTTTATTTTGAAGTTTATTTTGTCAGAAGTATCTCTATTCCAGCTTTTTAAAATTTCCATTTATATGGAACATTTTTTTCCATACCTTCACTTTCAGCCTGTGTGAATCTTTTGCTTTAAGGTGAGTCTCTTGTAGACAGCATATATTTGGGTCATGTTTCCTCATCCATTCAGCTACCTTATGTCTTTTGATTGGAGCATTTAATCTATTTACATTTAAAGTTATTATTGATATAGTTATTTAATGTCATTTTTTCACTTTATGCTGATGTACCTTTCTCTCAATATTTCTTCTTCTTAAAACAGTCCTTTTAGTATTTCTTCCAATGTTGAACCGTTTGGTGGCACTGAAATCCTTTTGCTTTGTTTTGTCTGGGAAGCTCTTTATTTCACCTTAACTTTTAAATGATAACCTTGCTGGATAAAGCAATCATGGTTGCAGGTCTTTACTTTTTATTATTTTGAAAACTTTCTGCCAAACCCTTTAGGCCTGAAGTGTTTCTGTTGAGAAATCAGCTGTCAGCCTTTTGGGGGCTCCCTTGTAGGTCACTGCTTGTCTCTCTCTTGCAGCCCTTAATATTCCTTCTTTGCCCTTAACATCTGCCTTTTTAATTCTGATGTGACTTTGAGTAGGTCTCTTTGGGTTCCTCTATTTGGAACCCTCTGTGCTTCCTGAACTCATGTGGCTTTCTACTTCTCCAGTTTAGGGAAGTTTTTGTCATCATTTCTTCCACCAGATTCTCCACCCCTTGCTGATGTCCTTTCTCCTCTGGTAACCTTATGATGCGAATGTTACTTTATTTCATGTTGCCCCAAAGTTCCTTTAAACTATCTTCATGCTTTTTAAGTGGGTTTCCTTTTTGCTGCTCTGTGTTTTTTTTTCTATCTCATCTTCTAATTCACTTATTCTATCCTCTGCTTCATTGAGCTTGCTTTTTATACCTTCCAGCATATTCTTGATATCAAATATAGTATTCTTCATTTCTGCCTGGTTCTTATTTATCTTATCTACCTCTTTTTTCATCCTTTCACTAAGTTCCTGAACCTTCAAATTAAGTGTCTTGTGGTTATCATTAACTTCCTTGGCATATTTATAGCCATTACTCTGAACCCTATTTCTGAGAACTTGCTTAACTTCATCTCATCAAGGTCTTTTCTTGGTGATTTTTCTTTTTCTTTAGTTTGGTGGCTGTTTTTTTTGTCTCCCTATTTTAGTGACTCTTAGTGTTTATATCTGTATATTAGATGTATTTGCTGTCTCCCTATCTTGTGGGGTAATACTTTGCAGTATATGTCCAGTGGGGCCCAGAGATGTGTTTTCTTTATACTTCTGAGCTATTTGCTCTAATCCTGTCCTTTTGTGGTTGCCCCTTTTGTGGATTCTTTGGGCTCTCCTGTTGTGATTGGGTCTAGATTTTTGTTGACACATTCATAGGAGGACCCTTCTTCCAGGTTGGATAACTCTGAGAATCAGCCACAATCATGTAGTATGAGCTGTTGTACAGGTGCTGATAGATCAAAATAAAACACAGCTAAAGTTCCAGGAAACAAACAGAACTTACAAAACATCTTGACAATCACAATGAAAACCAACCAAGAGAAGGTAAAATTGAGAGAGTAAATTGAGAACACAAATACTAAAGCAAAAAAGAGAGAAACAGATATTATTGCCAATAGTAAATAAAATAAAATAAAATCATAAAATAAAAATTAAAAAAAAAATAGAAGCTACTGGGATATAAAAGGGCAGAGAAAATATCCTGAAAAGAAAGTAGGGCAAGCAAAAAAAAAAAAAAAAAAAAAATAAGGGCAGAGAGTAGAAATAGGAAAAGGTTTTAAAAATAAAAAGATAAAAATGAAAAGACAAACACAAACCCAAAGACAGCAAGACAGAGACTAAAAGTGAGAGAAAAAGAAAAAAAAAAGTTATACCAATGAAACAAAAAGAGAGAGTGGTAAAGCAAGGGCAGGGAAGGAGGTCTCTAAGAGACATGGAGGAATAATAGAGAAAAGCAACAAACATTGATTATAATGATAATATCCTAGTATTAAAGCAGGCAATACCAAGAAAATCTTGATAATAGAACAAAAAACAGAACAAAAACAAAACAAAACAAAACAAAACAAAAAAATGAGCAAAGGAGACAAAAAATATCCTAAATATCCTTAAAAAAATTATTAAAAAATTAAAATCAATTAAAAAATTTGAAAAAAATATTTTTCCTCTCTTTTCTAAAATAAAATTAAAAATAAATATAACAAATTTAAAAAGTCAACTAGGTGAGTTTTGTCTGGGCAGCTTATGTTGTCTGAAGATTACTGTTTTGTGTGCTGATTTCTGGTCTTCAGGGAGGTACTTGTGTGTCAACCAATGTTAGGAACTATCTAGGTTTGGCACTGGTGGCCTTATGTAGCTGGCTGATCTGAGGTTGTCTGTGGACCACTTCCTCCTATGAGTTATTTTCCTTCCCCGCTTGTGGTTGCCTGGTCTTTCTCCAGAGTCTTCTGAAGAGAGTCTAGGGTGTAGTCTGGCTAGTATATCTTGGGCTACTGTTCCCCTTACTTAGAGATTTCCCTGTCAGGCACTCACTGTGAGAAAGTTAGTCTCTGATTCAAAGCCAATTCTTCTTTTTTTATTTTTATTTATTGATTTCAGAGAGAGGAAGGGAGAGGGAGAGAGTGATAGAAATGTCAATGATGAGAGTCGTCATTGATCGGCTGCTTCCCCCACCCACTGGGGATTGAGCTCTAAACCCCCACATATGCCTTTACTAGGAATCAATCTGCAATCTCCTGGATCCTAGGTTGATGCTCAACCACTGAGCAACACCAGCAGTGAAAGCCAAGTCCTCTGTTTCTACCAAATCCTTCCATTCTAGTTCCCCATACAATGACCTGCTGCAGTTTCAGAATGAATTCAGTCTGTTGCCTTTTCTGTATGGGCAGTTTCAGAGGCTTGAGCTCAGTGGGTTTGATCAAAAGAGACTCTGGTGATCACATTTTTTGCCCAGCCTCCAGAAAGGGTTTTATTCTTTTTCTCCAGTTCCCAAACAACAGTGCCTGAAAGTCTTACCCTTATCTTATCTTGTGAGCTGTTCTCCCTTCCTCCTCTGAACTGTGCCCTGTGTGGGGTATCTGGGTTTTCAGTGAGTTGAAACAGCCTTTTTCCTGTTGGGGGTGACTCTCCTAGCCTGAGGGAGTGGTAGGTGTGCTCTGCCACTCCTTTCCCGGTTCTGGTTGGCTGATCTCACAGGATGCTCAGTTCAAACTTTCCACAATTCATGAACAAATCCCAGCTTTTGCAGGTCTGTCTCCCCAGTGCAAGCCAGGAAAGGTGGATGCCCATCCAGCAATCAAAAATGAACAAAGCAACAAACAGAGAGAAAACTTGCTTTGGGAGTATCTGGCACCCTTGTGATTCTGATCCAAGCAGGAGGGCTTACATTGTCAGCCCCACACAGGTCTCTTGCACAGCTGATCTTCAAAAAGCTTGAGTAGCTCCATGTACTTTATCCTGGCTCTCTTCAGAACATATCAAAATCCCCAATTCAACACACCAGCAGCTCTGGTCTCTCTCTCTCAGTTGGTGGGAGGGCTCTCTTCCCCTTCCCTGTACCACACAGTTCAAGTGATCTCTGGGGATCTACACAGTGCCTTACAGGAAAGCAGAGGGTCCCTTTAGGTCACTCTTGAGTGAAGCTCTCTGGCCACTTTCTATTCAGAAACCACACCCTATGTGACAGCATTTCATGTTGTCAGCACCACAGATGAATTTATCCTGCTTGCACTGCTGCCATTAGGCTTGTTTCACTGGGAAGATGCAGTCCCCTCCTCACAGGCATACTGTTTCCTTGGCTCCCTCTGCCCGATGTGCACAGGCCCTCCTTCCCTTCTCTTCTGCTCCAGGTTTGAGATTCCAGCATTTGGATGCCAGTCCACACTCCCAAGGGGAGGGAGCTTTGCATCCTGTAAATCTCAGGCCTCTCAGCTGAGCACTGGCTTAAGGGAGACTCCTTCTTTTTATGCCCCCTTCTCTTACCAGACTCTATGATGTTTCTTCAGTGGTCCTTACTCGAATTATGTCCACTTTGGCATATTTTCCTTGTTTTGCCAAACTGGGTACACAGTATTTTAGCTGTAAATCCAGTCTGTGGCTGGGAGCAAGGGTGTTCTTCTTCTTGTCAGAGTGCTACCATCTTCCCTTCCTTAATTATGGCTTTTCTATTGGAATTGCTTTCTGAGAGTCTGAGCAAAAAAACTTCACTGTATAAATGAGAGCTGAACTTGTTCAGCTCTGAAGGCTTAGAAAATTTGGTCAGAGACTTTACAGATATCCAAAATATATAAAATTAAAATAGCATTGGGAAATTGTGTCCCCAATGCTGAAAACTCTTAGACTCTAGCCCTCACTAATACTCCTGTTAGGAAGTCTTTACTTGCTAGTGCGTTACAGAAATGGGAAGATTTAATTAGAAAATATCAACTTAAAAATGGCCAAAATGCATTTGTCTTTTGTTACCTAAATTAATATTTTGCATGCAAAAATTAGAAAAAAAAGCCAGCTCTAAAATTAAACTGAATAAATGAATGGTCTGTTGTGTGCACAAGTAAATATTGTATATAACACTATCTCTGGGGATTGTTGTTTTGTGTCTCTTTGTTGTTTGGTTGAATTTGTCTAAAGATGGGGGCATAGCACACTTTTCTATAGGCCTCAGCTGCTTGTGGCATGCTTTACCTCTCAAGGCATCAGCCACCTGAAATGCTTAACTATTGAGAGTTTTGTTCATCTGTAATGTGTCTTTGTTTACAAGTGTTCTTTGTTTACTTTTTTAGGTACTTAATTTGTTTTTCACCTTTTATGAACACAAGGAATCCTTTGTCTGCTGTTTTGGTTTTGCACTGCTCAGACTGAAGGTCATTTGCTGTGCTGGGTTAGTGTGAAATAAAAATGCTAAGGCTAATGTCCCAGTCCATTCGTTGAGGGTACTCATTTATTCACTTTAAAGATTATTTTATTTCTGTTTTTAAATAAGGTAAGATCTCTTCTTATATACAAGGTTTCATGTTATTACATTCTATTCATAAAGAAAACCCTCCAAATATTGTGTTTTTTTTCTCCTACAGCAGCAGTGGTCACATTCACTTTTTAAAGGAAAAAAAAAAAGGTACTTTTGAATAAAGTCACTAGAGGCCAAGGAGTTGCTGCCATCTTGGGCAAGATCATGTTATCCCTGTTACAAAAAAATTGCCAAGAAAATGCCTGAGGAAATAACAATTAGCTTTAAAAATCTCATAAAGTCATTAAGACATAATAAATAGATATAACTAAAATGAAGGATTTTTATAAAAATTTTCAGTAATAATTATATATATCTAAATGTAGTTTTCCAAAGTCTTTAGTAACTTAAAACTTTGGAGTTTTGCTAGATTAAATAGTAAAAATTATTAAATATCTAGGTATTTTTGAATAAAAGAATACTGAAATATTAATTAATTTGAGTTTGTTTTCTTTGGCTTCTTATTACAGAGAATCTAGAGGATGATTTATATCTGTTAACGAATATGTTTTGCATTTTATTTGAAATATATCTTGTAAGAAGGTGAATATATTGGCATTCTGAGGAATGTTAATTACTACTTGTCACCTAAAAATTAAGGTTTCTAAGAGTTAAGAATTCTAACTAATTGGAAAGAAATTGTATGGTTTTCATAAAAGAAGGCATGAGGTATGGAGATGTATTTTTAAGAAAAAGAAATAAACTGAGCTGTTCTAAAGCTGGTTATTTCTGAATAGGTAAGAAGGTTTCTGAAGGTTATAGAAGGGTTGTGAAGAGAAATCTTAAAGGGAAATTATAGGCAATGTGAATAATAAAATTAGATAAATTAAGTTAATAGACATTTTGTTTGGTCCTTTTCCAGTCTGTTACAAGGAAGAAAGTTTTTCCTGTATTTGCCTAGTAGGTAAAAGTTTTATAAATTATTGAAATGATTATATTTATCATGTTATATTAATCAGGTACTTGATTACTTAAAAAAAGCCATCTTTAATGATGGGAACTGAAATTTTGCTATTCTATGTTTGTGTTTAATATCTTTTATTTTTACTTTGAATGAACAAATAGTCTAATACTGTTTCATAATAATAATGAAATATGTCTTTTGGTTAAGTATATTTGATAACTTTCCCAAAGTTTAAATTCTAGGAGGCTTTTTAACTGAGAGATGACTTTGAGTCATTCCAATGGGACCTGGAATTCCTCAAAGATTTATTCTCTCTTCTTATAAAAGAAATGTTTTTTAACTAAATTAGGCTTATTTGATTAACTTAAAATTACATACGAAGCTTTGTCACGTAAAATTTAAAAATAATAATATTAACTATGTTATATTTGTATACATATATTTTATTAAAATGGATGTTTTAGAAATTTCAGTCTCCTCTAGAAAAGAACTTGCAAATATTTAGATCAAAGTTCAAACAAGAAGCTCTCAGGGGTGGCAAGTGTCCAGTCAGAGACACTGGGCAAACCAAGGGTGATGGTTCTCTCTAGGGTCATCTGACAGTGGTACTCTGGATGTTTGTGGTCCATACATTTGCAGTTTATGAATTATTTCCAGTGCTCAATACACACTTTTAATAAGCCATGTGCAACATTTAAAAATCTTACATATTATAGGAAGAAGGAAGATGGCGGCCCCATGAGAAGCAGCAGCACCCCTGCTCCCAGCCATGGACTTGATTTCCTCCTAAAATCCTATGTAACCAGCTTGAAAAAAACAGAGAAACATACCTGAGTGGACGAAGTGTGAGTGGGGAGCACTGAAGAAACATCACAGAGTCTGGTTGATGAAGGAGAAAGCCACACAAGTTCAGGAAGCACAGAGGGTTCCAAACAAGAGGGACCCAAAGAGACTCACTCCAAGACACATCATAATTAAAATGGCAAATGTCAAGGACAAAGAGAAAATATTAAGGGCTGCAAGGGAGAGACAAGCAGTGGCCTACAAGGGAACCCCCATAAGGCTGACAGCTTTCTCAACAGAGACTCTTCAGGCCAGAAGGGAGTTTCATGAAGTTCTGCAAGTAATGAAAAGCAAGAACAAGCAACCAAGATTGCTTTGTCCAGCAAGGCTATCATTTAAATTTGAAGGTGAAATAAAAAGCTTCCCAGACAAAAAAAGGCTAAAAGATTTCAGTACCACCAAACCAGCTTTGCAAGAAATGCTAAAAGGACTGCTTTAAGAAAAAGAAGGAATAGTGAGAGAAAGGTACATCAGCATAATGGGGGGAAATGGCATTAAATAACTTGATATCAATAGTAACCTTAAATGTAAATGGAATAAATGGGCCAATCAAAAGACAAACGGTAGCAGAATGGATAAGAAAACAGGTCCCAAATATATGCTGTCTACAAGAGACCCTCCTGAGAGCAAAAGACTCACACAGGATAACAGTGAAGGGATGGAGTAAAATATTCCATGCAAATGGAAAGGAAAAGGAAGCTGGAGTAGCAATACTTATTTCAGACAAAACAGACTTCAAAATAAAGACCATAACAAGAAACAAAGATGGTCACTAGATATTACTAAAGGGATTAATCCAACAGGAGGAAATAACCCTTATTAACATTTATGCAGCCAATACAGGAGCATCTAAATATATAAAAAATTTCTTGGGAGACTTCAAAGGGGAGATTGACAGCAACACAATCATAGTGGGGGACTTTAACACCGCACTGTAAGCATTGGACAGATCATCAAGACAAAAAATCAACAGGGAAATGCAGACCTTAAATGAATCACTAGACCTAATGGATTTAATTGACATTTATAGAACATTTCACCTGAAAGCAGCAGAATACACATTCTTCTCAAGTGCACATGGAACATTCTCAAAAATATACCACATGTTAGGGCACAAGGCAAGTCTCTACAAATATAAGAAGATTGAAATCATATCAAGCATCTTCTCGGATCACAATGCCATGAAACTAGAAATCAACCACTATAAAAAAACTCAAAAATATTCAAACACATGGAGGCTAAATAGCATGTTATTAAACAATGAATGGGTTACCAAGGAGATCAAGGAAGAAATCAAACACTTCATGGAAAGTAACGAAAATGAACAGACGACAACCCAAAACTTATGGGACATGGCGAAAGCAGTCCTGAGAGAAAAATTCATAGCATTACAGGCCTATCTCAAGAAACAAGAAAAAGATCTAATGAATGATCTAACACAACAACTAAAAGAACTAGAATGAGAACAGCAAGGAAAGCCCCAAGGAAGTAGAAGGAAAGAAATAATAAAAGTCAGAGCAGAGATTAATGACATAGAGATTAAAAAAAAAAATACAAAAAATCAATGAAACCAAGAGCTGGTTCTTTGAAAAGGTAAATAAGATTGATGTACCTTTAGCCAGACTCATTATGAAACAAAGAGAGAGGACCCAAATAAATAACATCAGAAATGAAAGAGGTGATATAACAACTGATCCAACAGAAATACAAAGGGTTGCAAGAAAATATTATGAGCAACTATATGCCAACAAATTGGACAACATAGGGGAAATGGACAAATTCCTAGAAGCATACAACCTTCCAAAGCTGAATCAAGAAGAGGCTGAAAACCTGAATAGGCCCATAACAACTAATGAAATTGAAGCAGTAATAAAAAAAACTCCCAGAAAACAAATGTCGTGGATCAGATGGATTTATAGGAGGGTTTTATCAAACATTCAAAGAAGAATTAACACCTATTCTATTCAAAATATTCCAGAAAATTCAAGAAGAGGGAAAACTCCCAAACTCTTTTCATGAGGCCAGCATCACCCTAATCCCAAAACTAGATAAAGATACTACAAAGAAAGAAAATTACAGGCCAATATCCCCGATGAACATAGATACTAAAATCCTCACTAAAATACTAGCAAACCGTATCCAGCAATACATTAAAAAGATCATACATCATGACCCAGTGGGATTTATTCCAAGGATGCAAGGCTGGTACAACATCCACAAATCAATAAATGTGATATATCACATAAACAAAATGAAGGACAAAAATCATACGATCATATCAATAGACGCAGAAAAAGCATTCAACAAAATCCAGCACCCATTTCTGATAAAAACTCACAGCAAAGTGGGAATAGAGGGATCGTACCTGAACATAATAAAGGCCATATATGACAGACCTACAACCAACATCATACTCAATGGGCAAAAACTAAAACCATTTCCATTAAAAACAGGAACAAGACAGGGATGTCCACATTCACCACTCTTATTCAACACAGTACTGGAAGTCCTCGCCATAGCCATCAGACAGGAAGAAAACATAAAAGGTATCCAAATTGGAAAGGAGAAAGTAAAACTGTCATTATTTGCAGATGACATGATATTGTACATAGAAAACCCTAAAGACTCCATCAAAGTACTACTAGATTTGATAAACAAATTTGGCAAGGTAGCTGGATACAAAATCAACATCCGGAAATCAATGGCATTCTTATACACCAACAATGAACTTTCAGAGAGAGAAACTAAAAAAGCAATACCATTTACCATTGCACCTAAAAAAATAAGATACCTAGGAATAAACTTAACGGCCTGGTATTGGTACAACAACAGGCATACAGATCAATGGAACAGAACAGAGACCCGAGAAATAGACCCACGCCATTATGGCCAGTTAATATTTGACAAAGGAGGCAAGAGTATCCAATGGAGTAAGTACAGTCTCTTTAATAAGTGGTGCTGGGAAAATTGGACAGATACATGCAAAAGAATGAAACTTGACCAACAACTTTCACCATACACAAAAATAAACTCAAAATGGATAAAAGACTTAAATGTAAGTCATGAAACCATAAAAATCCTGGAAGAAAACATAGGCAGTAAAGTCACAGACATCCCATGTAGTGGACTTTTCACTGATACATCTCCTAGGGCAAGAGAAACAAAGGAAAAAATAAACATGTGGGACTACATCAAAGTAAAAAGCTTCTGCAGAGCAAAAGAAAACAGTCTCAGAATACAAAGGAACCCCACGGTCTGGGAAAACATATTTGCCAAAGATGAATCTGATAAGGGGTTAATTTCCAAAGTGTACAAAGAACTCATAGCACTCAGCAAAAGACAAACAACCCAATTAAGTAATGGGCAAAGGACTTAAATAGACACTTCTCCAAAGAGGACATACAGATCGCCAAGAGACACTTGAGAAAATGCTGGATGTCACTAATCATCAGAGAGATGCAAATTAAAACCACAATGAGGTATCACTTCACACCTGTCAGAATGGCTGCCATCAACAAATCAACAAACGACATGTGTTGGCGAGGGTGTGGAGAAAGGGGAACCCTAGTACACTGCTGGTGGGAATGCAGACTGGTGCAACCACTATGGAAAGCAGTATGGATATTTCTCAAAAAATTGAAAATGGAGCTGCCTTTTGACCTAGTGATTCCACTCCTAAGGATGTATCCTAAGAATCCTGAAACATTAATCAGAAAGGATATATGTACCCCTATGTTCATAGCAGCACAGTTTACAATAGCTAAGATCTGGAAACAGCCCAAGTGCCCATCAGTAGATGAGTGGATAAAAGAGCTGTGGGACATTTACATCATGAAATAGTACGCAGCTGTAAAGAAGAAGAATCTTGTACCTTTTGGGACAGTATGGATGGACCTGGAGAATATTATGCTAAGTGAAATAAGCCAGGCAGCGAAAGATAAATATCACATGATCTCGCTTATACGTGGAATCTAAAGAACTTAATAAACTGATGAACAGAATAGATTCAAGGACTTGGAAGCATAGATGAGACTGATGAATGTCAGAGGGATGGAGGAGGGCGGGTTCGTGGAGGGGGAGAGAGTAACCAAAGAATTTGTATGCATATATACACAACCCAAGGACATGGACAATGGTGGGGAGAGGGACTGGGGAGGGGGAAGGAATGGGTGGAAGGGGTCATTGGGGAGAAAAAGGGACATCTGTAATATTTTAAACAGTAATAAAATTTAAAAAAACACACAAAAAAATAAAAAAATTAAAAAACATAATTCCTTCTATAATATTGAAGGAAGAGCATTTTACTGAAGTAAATGAAAGTCAGTAATAAATATTAGTTTAAAAAAAACACACAGAAGGAAATGGAAGGAAAAGAAAAAGAAAGGCAAATGGTAATGTAGGAAACATTTTTCTAAATATCTTAATATAGTCTATTCATTGTATTCAATGCTTTAAGCCTCACTACTATTCTTTGACGTGGATAATATTATCTCCATTTAACAGATGGACATATTCGGCATGAGTTTGTCAAGGATTACACATCTAATAAATAATAAAACTTGAAAGGGAGACTGAACTTTTAATCATTATATTGCTTTAATTTTTTTTAAAAAAGAGTTTAATTTCTCCTTAAGTATTAATCAAATAAAGCAAAACATTTTTTGAGTAAAAAAAACAAACAACTCTTACATATTATTTATTCTTTGTATGTTGAAATTGTGTATTGATCTAAATATATATACACTTTTATATGATGTCATTTTACAGTAATTATTATTTACCAAGAAATATCTGTCTTGGAATGTTATATCTTATAAAAAAAGCAAATTTTTTAATCAATTGTATTATAATCAAATCCCTAACTATGCCACTTTATGTTTTATAATTTATAGGTAGTCATCGTTTTACTTTGATGCATTTGCAGATGTGTTACATCTTTAGAAAATTCATGAAAAGGACTCTGACTTACTCTACATTACAAGTTTCTAAGCAGCTAATATCTTTGAACTGGATGAAGATTTATAGAACTCTAAGGTATAAGTGAATTCATGAAAATACTGGCAAATAATTAGGATAAACAAAAATTGATTATAAGACTAAATGAACTGTGAATAATTATTGTTTTTATGACTCTGACTAAAATATTGTTAATTTTTATATCTTTTTGTCTTTCAAATATAAGGAAAACAAAAAGCAGATTTTCTGCATTATCAATGACTCATTAACAAGGTTAGAGAGACTAATGAATTAGAAACATTCATTTCACAGTATACTCTCAGGAAACAAAGACTTCAAAGACCACAATTCACAACCAAGAGATTTTTATCCATTGGGAAAGACTTTGATTAAAGACTCTCTCTAACAGTGTCAAAAGGGACCTTACTTTATCAGGTGTCTAAAGTTAAATCTACAGTGGAGATCAAAGACTTCTCAAGGATGAGAAGCAGCTGAACACGGAGGCAGACAGCTATCCCAAGTCATCTACAAAGCCTGTATGCTCACAAATTGATGCTGCTGAAACCTTCTTATATCACCTAATTGTTATTGACTGAATGTATATAATATGATTTTATATTGTTACTGTCCTCTGTATGGTTTCCTAGTGAAAACAATACCTGTCTTCCCAGTCCCTCTACTTTATTAGATGTGAAAAATTTAACTTGGTTACCTGCTAACCATTCCCACCTACTAGATAATAATATTCTGATTATCAGCTATGATAATGAAGTTAACTTTTTGTAGCCACCTATTGGTCTTTGCCTACTATCAATATAAGCTTTGGTACACTTTTTTTCTGGTGATATTTATTATAAAGAACCCATCTTGGGCAAATAACTCCAAGACATTTTCTGTTCCTAATTGGTATTACTAGTTTAATACTATTGCTTTTGTTTCTGGTATGTAAATGTTATACTAGATGCAGAAAAACAAAACTTAAGCAGCAAAAAGACTTGGACCATGGTAGCTCAAAAATTAGAAATTATCCAGAATATTTTTTTAACAAAGACATATAAGATCTGACTGCCTTCCATTCACCTGCTTTTTTATTTTGAATAATAATAATAATTCAATTCTGAATGCCATCTAAGGTTATGATCTTGCTCCATCCCCAGTGGTTCACCCTGTTCAGCAAGACAAATGTTGATACTGAGACTTCCTAAGAATGAGCCTTCTTAGCTCTGTGGGACCCATTTATCCAACCAAAATTTTGCTCATCAATGTATCCATTGGATTGATTTATGACAAAAAGAAGATGTGTGGACCAAAAAGGGCCACATGCTAACCTGACTAGCTCAGGGAAGGCCTGTGTGGCACCCTTGCAAACTCAGAGACCTAAAGTAAAAACAAAGGGTGATCTGAAATTAAAACTTTTTTAAAACTAAAAAATAGTTTATTGTGAGTAGTTATGTCACAGGCTAATATCTTCCCTGACAAATCTATCTTTACCTTAATTGAGCCTGTCAATTGTCATTTTGCATCTATGATAACATATTTTTGGAATGTCAAAGTAATTTTCCCTTTTTTGGAACACTCAAAAGCACAGGCAGTGCTCTGTGGAGACCACAAATCCCCTCATTGCTATTGAGTTAATTGTTGACTGTTAACTATCCTGCACCCACATAAGTAAAAGAAGTGTGTGTCCATCATTTTACTTTTTATCCCATCCCAGAGATTTTCCCACTTTGCTTTCTCCTGCTTCCCTAATCTATCACCAATGGATTTTAGGTAACCCACTTATGTCTCCTCTTTTGATTGTAATGTATAAAATTAGGTGTAAAGTTGACATTCTCTGGAGCATTATCTCAATCTGTTGAGATTTTGCTTACTGGCAATTGTCAACAGTGTGGCTCAAATAAACTCACAAAAATTCTTCACAGGCTTGAATGTTTCTTATATTGACAAAATTTATCAAGTTATAGCCTAATATGCTCTGTGTATGCAGAAAAGGATATCTAACCCAACAGTATAAAATGTATCAGGAAAGTCTTTCTGGAAGTAAAAAAAGATTTTGTAAAGACTTGTTAAAAAGAATTTTTTCACAGTCATCCTTGAATTTACTGTATTTCCTAATGTAATATCCTGTAGACAGCAGGTACTTCTGTAATATTCTCAACAATAAAATATATTTTTAAAATGCTTTTTCTAAATAGAGTCAAATATCTTTTAAAAAAACAAAATGTGTCTTTATTAACTTCAGAGAGAGGGAGAGGAAGAGAGAGATATAAATGTCAGTGATGAGAGAGTCATTGATCCTCTGCTTCCTGCATGCCCCCCACTGGAGACTGAGCCTGCAACCCAGGCTTGTGCCCTGACTGGGAACTGAACCAAGATCTCCTGTATCATAGGTCAATTCTCAACTGCTGAGCCATGCCAGCCAGACTAAAAAATACTTTTTTGAGTTAGATCAAATGGTGTTTTCTTTCCCTGAGATTTTTCACTTGGTGTTTGAACTTTGACTTTTATTTGAATAACATTTCTCTCTATGTATAGATTAGTATCAGTACCAGTCTTGTAGGAAATGTCAACTAAGATAAATAAATATCCCACTTGATCTTAATATAGCCCCAATCAACTCAAGAGGTCTGTTGTGCATATATTGATTTGTAATTGATTCCAAACTTTTTGTAGTACAGAGTCTTATACTGGGGAGCTTGGAAACTTTTAAAAACTACAAACAACAATGTTATATCACTACAAACCAATTAGATTGGCTAAATTTGAAACTGGACAACAATGGGTCCAGCCTGTCCATCACCACTTGAGCCAATTAAGCAGAGACAGGGCTGAATCATATATGAGCATTTATTTCAATATTGCCAGCAAATTGGGAGAGCAGCAGGATTTGTCAACATAAAATCTCTGCTGCCCCCCACAAGCCAGGTGCTTATATTGGGTAGAAGAACAAAGATTACATGGGAAAGTAGGAATTAGTGGCATGGGGAATTAGGGAAGGTGGGCTGGGGGTCGCAAAGGACAGGTGCCTCTAGGATTCCATCACTTCGGGAACAAGGTTGTTAATCTTTCCATGACAATAGTTCTCGAAAAAGGAGACTGGACGACATTCCAATGGTTATTCTCATGTCCTGAGGCACACAACTCCCAGCCAGGTTAAAAAGTGCTTTTTCTAATTAGAACAGAATAATCACAATTAACAGAACATGATTAATATTTCTTATAACTATAGTTAACAATCACAGTCAACAGCATGATCAACATCTCTGCCCCTAACAAATACATACAATCCATAATATCATTTGCTGAAAAAAATGTGTACCTACAGGAACTTTGTTGTTTGTGGGAATGTAAACATTACAACTACTTTGGAAGACAATTTAGCAGTTCTTTATGAAGTTAAGCCTCATATTATGATATGACCAAATAATCCCACTCATATGTCTTCACACAAGTGAATTGAAAATTTGTTAATACAAAAACATGAACACACTAAGCTGCTGTTAATAGCAGCTTTCTTATCACCAAAAACTGAGGGACAAAAATCCCACAGGATTCCCAGGTGAATGAGTAAACAAACTGTAATATATCCATACAATGGAATACTATTCTGTAATAAAACAGAGTAAACTATCAAACTGCATAAAACATAAATGAAATTTAATTGCTTATTTTTAATTGAAATGAGATACTCTGAAAATGTTACATACTTTTATTTTATTTGTATGTGATAAACAAAAAAATATGGACAGAAAGTTTTCTGAAAGAAAGGGTGATTAAATCAATTGTTAGAAAAAAACATGGTCTTGGGGAATCAAGGGTTGAAGCCACAGGACTGTAAGCAGTAAATAGTAGCTCTATTTTATTAGATTTATTGGGGGGGGGGGCGTTGTTTAATAGGATCATATAGGTTTCAAATATACATTTCTATAATACAGTATCTGTATATTGCATTGTGTGCCCACTAGCCAAAGTCAAACCAACTTCCATTACCATATATTTGGCCTGCTTTATATTTTATTACACCCTCACCCCCTTCCCTCTGTTACCATCACGCTGATGTGTGTGTTTATGAATTTTAGTTTTATATTCCACATAAGAGTGAAATCATATGGTCCTTAGCTTTTTCTGACTTATTTTGCTTAGCATAATATTCTCAAGTTCCATCCATGTTGTCACAAATGGCAGTATTTCATCTTTTCTTATGGCTGAGTGGTATTCCATTGTGTAAATGTTCCACATCTTCTTTATTCAATCCTTTATCAAAAGACATTTTGTTTGTCTCCATGTTTTATCCACCATGAATAGTGCTTCAATGAACATAGAGGTGCATATATCTTTACAAATAAATGTTTTTGAGTTTTTTGGGTAGGTACCCAGAAGAGGAATTACTGGATCACATAGTAACTATATTCTTAATTTTTTCAGGAACTGCCATACAGTTTTCCATAGTGACTGTACCAGTTTACATTTCCACCAGCAGTGAATGAGGGTCGTTTTTCTCCATAACCTCTCCAGCACTTGTTATTACCATTATTATTGATAATAGACATTCTAACAGGTATTAGTTGGTATCTCACTTCACTAGCTATTAAGAAAATGCAAAACAGTTTTGATTTGCATTTTCTTAATAGCTGGTGAAGTTGGAAATACTTTCATGTATCTGTTGGCCATTTGTATGTCTTCTTGGGAGAAGTGTATGTTCAGGTACTCTGCCCATTTTTTAATTAGGTTGGTGTTGAGTTGTATAAAGTCTGTACATATTTTGCATATTAACCTCTTGTTGGAGCTGCTGTTTGCAAATATCATCTCTTATTTGGTTGGTTGCTTCTTTGTTTTGTTGTTGGTTTCTTTTGCTGTGCGGAACCTTTTTAGTTTGCAATAGTCTTGTTCATTTATTTTTGCCTTTACTTCCCTTGCCTTTAGGGTCAAATTCAAAAAATATTCTCTAAGACCAAAGTCCATGAATTTAGTACCTGTTTTCTTCTATGTAAGTTATTCTTTTGGATCTTATATTTTTAACTTTGATCTGTTTTGAATTTTTGTACATGGGAAAAGTGTAATCTAGTTTTATTTTTTTGCATGTGTCTTTCCAAGTTTCCTATCACCATTTATTGAAGAGGCATTCTTTTGTCCATTGAATGTTTTTGCCTCCTTTGTTAAAAATTATTTGTCAATATACATGTGGTTTTATTTCTGGACTCTCAATTCTGTTTCATTGGTCTTCTGTGTTTGTTTCTCTGCCAATACCATGCTATTTTGATTACTGTAGTTCAGTAGTGTATTTTGAATTCAGTTAGTGTGAAAACTCCAGCTTCATTCTTTTTTTCTCAAAATTGCTTTGGATATTCGGGGTCTTTTGGGGTTCCATACAAATCCAATGATCTTTTTGTTCTATTTTTTTTTTAAATGACATTGAGATTTTAATGGAGATTGCATTGCATCTGTATATTGTTTTGGGTAATATGGCCATTTTAACTGTTAATTATTCCAATCCATGAACATGGAATATCTTTCCATTCCGTTGTATCTTTTCAATTCCTTTAATAATGCTTTGTAGTCTTCAGTATATATGTCCTTCTCATTCTTTGTTAACTTTATTATTTCTAGACATTTTATTCCTTTGGTTGTAATTGTAATAGGAATTGTTTCATTTCTATTATTTTTTTTCACATGCAGGAAAAGCTTTATTAAGTCACAGAACTATTATAGTTTTTATAAACTGCTATGGATTTTTCAACCATTTTTAAATGACATAAGAAATTGATGTATCTTTAGTAAGCACGTTCCACTTTCGTAATTTTCTCTGCCCCCACCCTCAATGCACAGCTATAGAATATTCATTTATTTATCTAATTTAGTACACCTGTCTCAGAGTCATTTAGCAAAGCTTTTGTTGCAGAAACACATTTCACTAAGTACACAATGTGAAGGTTTGGTTGGACGTTTACAGAACTTGAAATGTTTAACAATTAATACATAATAGGGTTATAATAAGGGCAGTGACATCTTTCAATTTTGTTATTCTTCATTCTCTTTTTCAAACATTAGTCTCTGAAGTCCGTCAAGACTTAGTCCCCCTTTTTTCCCTCCTCCAGTGTCAAATGTTATAACAATTTGCATTTTCTTGCCTGAGAAAAAGACAAATTACTAACTTACAAGGAACACATACGTCTAGCTGTTACAACCGAAACTACAGCATTAACATGTACGGGTGACACACTGCACTAGCATTGGTCAATGTTCTCTACACACTGAGAAGGTCCGGCTCTTAGGATCCAGGTTTTACATTATGATGCACTTACCCAACAGCTTCCCCACGATATTGGGCATCTGAGATTTCTTCTGGGTAGGCTGGGCACTGGCGGCGGGCTGCTTTTCCTCCGGGTTCAGCAGCAAGTGAAACATCTCCTGCACATTGATATCCATCATGGCAGAGGTCTCCAGGTAGGTGGAATTCCACTCCATGGCAAAGGCGACAGCATCTGCGGCGCTCAGCTCCCAGCGGTAGATGTCGTCACATTTGTTGCCTATCAGCACGAGAGGGTACTTACCCAGGTTTCTTCCTTTGACCTCGTGGATCAGCTCATAGAAGGGCTTCAGCTTTTCCAGAGTTTGCTTCCTGGTTACAGAGTAGACCAGGAGGAAGGCTTGGCCCCTGGAAATGGTGAGGCTCTGCAAAACCGGGTAGCGGTGACCGCCAGCAGTGTCGGTAATATGCAGCGTGCTGCTCACGCTGAGAGAGCTGCCAGCACATCCTGGTAGGTATCTTCCATAGTTGGCACATACTTTTCACGGAAGTAGCCGCTCACCCATCTCTTCACCAGTGAACTCTTGCCGACATCAGGGGAGCCGAGGATCACTATGCAGAGATCGTTGGGTTTCCTCTGGGGCATGATGAGCAGAGTGGGCTGAGGTCGCAGCAGCTGCAGCAGCTTTTCCTTGAGGCCAAAGCAGGAGTTGCCCATTGTAAGAAATTGGCACGAAGATAGGTGCGCAACTTCTCTGGCACTGAGCCTGAAGTAGGCAAAGCCTCACAAAGAAAGGAGGCCACCAGGTAAAATTCCACCAACTCCTGGCCCACACATACCCTCTCATTTTGATTACTGAAGTTTGTTAGTATATAAGAAAGCAGTGGATTTTTGTACATTGATTCTTATCCTGCAACTTTACTGTATTTGTGTATTTTTTCTAATAGTTTTTTGGTGGAGTCTTTAGGGTTTTCTATGTAAAGAATTGTGTCATCTGCAAAAAGTGACACTTTTACTTCCTCATTCCAATTTGGATGCCTTTCTTTTTCCCCCCTCTTACTTTATTGCTCTGGCTAGAACTTCCAGATCTATGTTGAATAAGAGTGGTGAGAGTGAACATCTTTGTTGTGTTCCTGACCTTACAGGAAAAGCTTTCAGTTTTTTACTATTGAGTGATATCAGCAGAGGCTTTGTTGTATATGACCTTTATTACAATGAGGTACTTTTCATCTATACGCTTTTTATTGAGTGTTTTAATCATAAATGGTTGTTGTATATTATCAAATGTTTCTTCTGCATCTATTGATAACATCATATTTTTATCTTTTATTTGTTAATGTGGTGTACTACATTTATTGATTTGTGTATGTTGAAATATGTTTGTGCTATAATGAACTCTTTTTGATCACAATGTTTTACTTTTTAAATACTGTTGTATTTGATTTGTTAGAATTTTGTTTAGGATTTTCGCACCTCTATTTATCAGAGATATTGGTCTTTACTTTTCCTTGAGTTATTCTTGCCAGGTTTTTTGTTTTTTTAAATCAGGTTTGTGTTGGCTTCATAAAATGTTTTAAGAAGCATTGTCTCTTCTTCAATTTTTGAAAGTGTCTGAGAAGGATAAGCATCAAATGTTTTTTAAAAGCTTGGTAAAATTCACTAGTGTAGCCATCTGTTACTTTTGGGGAGGTTTTTTATTGTTTCAATATCTTTGCTGTTGATATGTCTTATGAGGTATTCCAATTTTTCATTTTTTATTCTAGGAAGGTTATATATTTATCGGAATTTATCCATTTTTTCTAGTTTATTGAATTTGGTGATGTATAGCCTTTCACAGTATTCTAGTATGATCCTTTGTATTTCTGTGATATACGTGGTAATTCCACTTTTATTTCTGATTTTGTGTATTTGAGTCTTTTCTCTTTTTTCCTTAGTGAGTTTAGCCAAGGGTTTGTCAATTTTATTAATCTTTTCAAAGAGACAGCTCTTTGTTGTACTAATTTTTATTTTATTTTTTAAATTAAATATATTGGGGTAACATTGGTTAATAAAATTATATAGGTTTCATGTGTACAATTCTTTCATGCATCAACTGTATATTGTGTTGTGTGTTCACCACCCCAATTCAAGTCTTCCATCACCGTTTATTCCCTGTATACCTTTTTTATACATAATACACTTTGATTTCAGAGAAAGATAGAGGGAGAGAGAGAGAAACATCAATGATGAGAGAGAGTCACTAATCAGCTGCCTCCCGCATGCCCCACATTGGGAGATGGAGCCCACAAACCAGGCATATGCCCTAACCAAGAATCTAACTGTGATCTCCCAAATCATAGGTAAATGCTCAACCACTGAGCCATATGAGCGAGGTTCTATATCCTCTTATACTTCCCCTCATCCCTCTCCCCCTCTGGTAATCACCATACTGTTGTCTCTGTCTATAAGGACTTTTTTTCTTTTCATTTTTTGCTTAATCTCTTCACCTTTTTTACCCAGCCCCACAACCTTGCTACTGTCTGACAGCTGGAAGTCTGTTTTCTATCTATGAGTCTGTTTCCATTTTGTTTATTAGTTCATTTTATTCATTAGATCTGAAGATTTCTGAGGGTGAATTTTGTATCCTGCTACCTTGCAAAATTCATTTATTAAATCTAGTAGTTTTTTGGTGGAGTCTTTAGGGTTTTCTATGTACAATATCATGTCATCTGTAAATAATGACAGTTTTACTTCCTCTTTTCCAATGTGGATGCCTTTTATGTTTTCTTCTTGTCTGATCGCTGTGGCCAAGACTTCCAGTACAATGTTGAATAAGAGTAGTGAAAGTGGACATCCGTATCTTGTTCCTGTTCTTAGGGGAAATGGTTGTAGTTTTTGCACATTGAGTACAATATTGGCTGTAAGTTTGTCATATATGGCCTTTATTATGTTTAGGTATGATCCCTTTATTCTGACTTTGCTGAGAGTTTTTATCAAAAATGGGTGCTGGATTTTGTCAAATGCTTTTTCCATGTCTATTGATATGATCATGTGATTTTTGTCTTTCAATTTGTTTATGTGATGTATCACATTTATTAATTTGTGAATATTGTCTGGAAGAAACTCCAAACACTAATTTGAGAGAATATATGCACCCTTATGTTCATTGCACTCTTATTTACAATAACCAAGATTTGGAAGCAACCCAAGTGTCCATCAGTAGATGAGTGGATAAAAAAACTGTGATGCATTTCCACAATTAAATATTATTTGGATATATTCATTTTGTATATTCTTTTTGTTCTCTAATTTATTTGATTCTGTTCTAATTTTTATTAACTTTCTCAATCTGTTAAAGAAAGAACGTTTACCTGAAAGCTGCAGCTACCTGAAACCTACCTGAAACTTTCAATTTAATGGTGGAAATCTAAATAGATGCTCTCCATTTAGGATAGATTGTCCACTTGCACCACTATTATTGAACATAGTATTAGAAGTTTTTAGCCAGCACGAAGTGACAAGAAATGGTAAATAAAAAGCATATACATTGGAAAATAAATTAAATAGTTCTTATCTACATATAATATAATTGGATGTGTAGAAAATCTCAAGGAATCATCACATTATCAACAACAACAGAAAAGCTCTCTTAAAACCATGAAGATTTCAACAAAGTTGGAGGATAGATAACCAATGCAGAAATTTAACCACATTTTTATGTACTGACAATGAACAAGTAGAAACTGAAATCAATAATATAAATAGGAGAAAAACTTAGATATAATCTAGAAAAACATATAAGCATATGCATTTTGAACATTAGGAAATGTTGATTAAAAAAAATTTAAAGAAGACAATTAAATGGACAGATACACTGTGTTCATGGATTGAATAACTCAGCATAGGCAATATGTTAATTCTCCTCCGATTTACCTATAGCTTTAATGCAATTCTTGTCAAAATCACAAAAAGATTTTTGTAGAAATAGACATACTTATTGTAAAACTTATATAGAACTAACAGTACAGAAGATGGTTAAAACAATTTTTGGGGGAAAAAAAAATGAATAAAGCAAGAAAAAACTCTCTTTACCTGATACTTGTTTACTATATAGCAACAGTAACCAAGACACTGTGGCATATTGTCAGAGGGATAAATACATATATTAATGTCACAGGTTACAGAATACAGAAATAGGCTCATACAAATATGCCCAACAGATCTTTGACAAAGGAGAAAAATCAATTCAATGACAAAACGGTAGCTTTTTCTACAAATGGTGCTAAAGCAATTTGGCATCCATATATAGCAAGTAAACTTCTATCTTACCCTTACACCTATATACAAATGAACTCAAAATGGATAATAGACATGTAAAATGCAAAATTATAAAACTTTTAAATAAAATGTAATAACATCTTGAGACCCAGGGCTAGGCAAAGAGTTCTTAGATTTAACATCAAAAGCATGATCCACAAAAGAAAAAACTGATAAACAAAGCTTCATCAAAAGTAGAATTATTTCCTACATGCAAGCCCAAGTGAAGAGAACAAGACAAGCTACAGAATGGGGTAAATTTTTTTTGCAAGCTGTATTATCTAAAATACATTATAAACCCTCAAATATCAATAGGAAAAAAAAAGAAACAATAAAATTTTAGAAAGACAAATTACATGAATAAACATGTCATTGAAGGGAATTATATGAATAAAAACATATTTAACATAATTAGCCACCAAGGGAAAAATCATTAAAACTAAAATGAGATATCACTATATATCTATCAGGATGGTCAAATATGAAATAGTGATAAAACCAGATGCTGACGAGGATCAAAAAAGCTATTACTCATACATTTTTGGCATAAATAAAAAATGGTACAACAACTCTGGAAAATAATTTGCCAGTGTTTTACAAAACTAAATATATGCTTACCATATAACTGAGATTTTTGCACTCACTTTTGGTCATTTACGCCAGAGAAATCAGAGTAACTTTCACACAATTACTTGTACATGAATGATCAAAGTCTGATTTGTAATAGCAAAACAAAAATGGAAACAACATAAAAGTATTTTTTTAAAACAGGTGTAAAGAATCTCTGGCATATCCATATCATAGAATGTTTCTCAGCCACAAAAAGGAATGGACTCTAGATAAATTCAACATATTTAATGGTATCAAGTAAAAAAGTCAATGACAAATTTTACATATTTTATGATTCCACAGCATTCCTGAAATGATGAAATTATAGAGATGGAGAACATATTAGTGGCTGTCATTCATTAAGGAGAAGATATGGGAGGGAGGTGATTGAAGCTATAAAGTGTAGCATATGGGGTCCTTGTGAAGAAAATGTTCTGTATCTCTAATTTATTTGAAATCTAATTTACATACCATAAAATTTAACATTTTAAAATGTACAATTCAGTAGTTCTAGCACATTCACAAAGTTATGCATCCATCATCACAGAAATTTTAGAACATTTTCATAACCAAAGGAAGAAACATCCTACAGATTAGCAGTTACTTCCTATTTGCCTCTACACACACATCTCACCAAGAACTAGACAACCACTAATCGACTTACTTTTTCTATAGATTTGCCTATTGTGGACATTTTATGCAAATGGAGTCATACAACATGTGGACTTTTGTGTCTAGCTTCTTTCACTGAACATATTTTTAAGGTTCATCCATGTTGTAGCATGTGTGGATACTCCATTACTCTTTATGGTAACTAATATTTCATTGTATGTATTTGCTATCTACCTTCAGTATGGTGGTGATCACATAAATTTACACATGGAAAAATTCCATAGGCCCAATGCCTGAAACATTAAGTGAACAATAAAACATACAACAAAAACAGAATACCAAAATGAGATGTTCAAGAGAATAAGCTCTGCTTCAAACCTCTTCATTTTATTTATCTAGCTATTCCCTTTTAAGCCTTTTTGTTCTATCCTATAAAACTATCTTGTTTTTGTTTGTTTCCTGCATCAGCCCAGGCTTTCAAAATTAAAGCTTTTAATCTCACCTCTGGGGTAAATTAAGCTCTTGGAGTCCAGGATATAAGGTTATTTTTCTCTCTTCAGAAGCTGAAAGAGAAATTATTTTTATTCCTTTAGAGTGAGCCTGCAGTTAAATTCTCCATCTCCAAACTAGTGGTATCCACCAGGATGCAGTAGATAGTAGTAAGAAATCAAGCCTGGCAGGAAAAGTTAGGAGTTGAATAATATAGTGATTGATTAATGGTGTAGTAGAGTAAACATGGCCACAAATTATTTTCATCTTTTACCAACAGATTGTGAAGTCTATTTTCCTAAACTTTGAATCACATGACTTGACCAATAGAATGAAATTGAAATAATAATATGATAATTTTGAATCTAAGCATCAGAAGAACTTGTGGCTTCAGCTTACCCTCCTGGAACACTGTCATCTTGTGAAAAAGCCCTTGGTAGCCTTCTTGAGAATGAGAATTATCACATGAAGAGAAAGGCCTAGGTCTTTCAGTCATCCCAGCCCAGGCCCCAGACATGTAAATGAGGTCATACAGGACCAAACTGACTATAGCTGACTGACCAATCAGCTGATTGCATATAAGTAATTGAGCCTGATCATCACCAAGTACAGCAAAAATGACCAGTTACAACTGTAGCTTGCCCAAATTGCCAACCTACAGAATCAAGCAAAAAATAAATGTTGCTTTAACTTGCTAAGTTTCAGGGTGGCTCGTTATGCAGTAATAGAAAAGTGAGCTATGGAAATCTACATACATATATGAATGTATTTATTCAGGTATAGCATAGTAATGTCACATATGCAATGTATGGAGATTGAGCAAATAAATCAATATTAAGCCTTGGTCTGAAAGAGTACATACAAATAATTTAGCAGGGACTAAAGGTCAGTACTTTAGCCTTTGAAGGGATTACTAAAAACACTGCAAAGCTGTCTCAGGAATTGGGGTATGAGGCAAGTTATCAAAACCAGCTTTCAGGAATGGGGAATGAAGCAGGTACCAAAATATGGGAACTGAAGAACATTATTGGACTTAAACATAGGAACTAGGCAAATACCTAGATATAAATCAGAGATAAATACCTAGATATAAATACCAAGAAAGTAAATCAGAGGCAAAATTGCTTAACTGCTATATTTTCTGGGATACTGGACTCAAACTCCTTTAGATTTAAAGAATTAATTACTATGGAGCGATTAAGAGTTGAGCTTATAGGAAAAGGGAGGTAGGGGAGAATAAAGAATCATTGTCTCAAAGACAAGAAGAGGATGGATGTTGGGCATAAGAAATGAGAAAACAAAACCATATACTGCCAGATAATTTTGAAAAGCATGTGTACAATCATCAATATGGTGAAAAGTAGTCTGTCCAAATACTATCTTCATACTTTCCTGGTACCAATGTCTGATGTCCCCAGTCACAACTGTAATGTTTGCTGTATCTGGGGAAAAGTCCAAGTGGAAGTGCACATACAACATATCAATTATTTAAAAGTTATAAATAAAAAAAATGTTAAGTGAAGTATGTTCTATTTTCCTACTTTGACAAAATAAAAATATATGTAAAACTATGCACTTGAATATGACTAAAAGTTTAGACAATATCAAAGATAACTGAATTCAATTACTGCATATTTATGAGTATTCTTTTGATGAGCTAGCAAAGTTTGATGAGTTATAACATGAAGGTACATAAAATTCACGAATCACATATTTTTCTAAAAATATATTTTTGTTTGTATCATATCATCATTATATATACCTTAAACTTACCTAACATTATATGTCAGTTGTGTCTCAATAAAGCTGGAAAAAAATTGAATTATTTATTTATTTCAACAAAAATTACTAATTTCACTGTGAAATAATTTTCTTAAGAAAATTATTTGAAGATTCAAAAATAAAATATTACTATGTTCACAGTATGTGATATATCAAAATGTAAAATGTAAATCAAGTACAAAATACATTTAAAAGATTTTCATGTTTTCAAAAATGTTTATTTTTCTAATTTTTTTCAAAAGTAACTATTAAACTAAAAGGCAAATTATAATTATAAAATGTATATTTTAAGATAAAATTATTCAATTAAAAGTAAATTTTTAATTTAATTCTAGGAATTTTAATTAAAACTTACTAAATGTTTTACAGAAGTAAATATATAGAGTTTAGCATTCGATGTCCATATATTTGCAATATAAATAATTGGTATCACACTTCACACATAATGTCTGGAGGAGACTATATATATACAAATTTATGTGAATTATTCAATACTGCAAAATTGTCCTCACTTGACATGCACACCTGTTGTAAGTATACTTTGCTGTGCAAGGATGTCTTGCATTCCTACTATCTCATAGCAGAGATTTGGTAAGGTAGTATGTCCTTTCTTTCACATAAGTGTTTTCTCTGTTTCAACCTTCCCATGCTGCACAGCAATATCTGTTTTCAAATTCAGAGGCTGCACAATACCTCCTCAGCATTTGGATGTAATGGGCTTTTGTTTGAGAATAAAAGGCAAGAAAAATAGAGAAAAGAACAGATGTTCGAAACTACAGGTTCTACTGTGCTAGTGTTGAGAGCTGGATCCTAAAAGACAGAGACATCCTTGTGTTTAATAAATTTTTATTTCGTTCTTTTGTAATATGTGAGGCTTAGGACAAGGGTCCTTATTGCCTGGGTTTTAAGGTGATACAAAAAGTTGCTTGGCATTTACTCCTCCAAGCTAAGATAATGTTAATGTATTGCAAGCATATTACTGTGGTATATAAGATTATATAAGTGGTCCAAGGACAAACTTTAAAAATTAATTATATATTTAATTTTACAGTTATGTTATATTTATGGCAAGTAATATTGTTATTTTAATTTTAAGAACAACATTAAATTTAGCCATGGAACAACATTATGTGAAATATTTTTTAAAATAGTCAATCTATAGAATAAAACATATTTTAAGATAAAATTATTCAACTGAAAGTAAATTTTATTATTTACTATTATTTATCATTTATTATTTAAAATATTAAATAATAATGCAAGTGGTATGAAATTATGACATAAATTATGAATATATATTGCAAATGATACAAATGAGAGAAACATTGGTTTAAAATATTGATATCTGAATAATAAAAACCCCTGGAAATATAAAATGGATGATACATTAAAAGTCATCATCAATCATTACAATGTTCTCTCAAACTATTTTAACAGTTACTTAGGAACATGGTGGTTAAAAGCAGAGGCTTAAGAATTAGACCTGCTTTTTCCCTACAATATTGAACAGCTTTTTGACCCTGGGAATGTTGATTAACCTTCTCAAACTTTGATTTTCTCATCTAAGAAATGGTTATAATGCATATATCATGTGAGTGAGGATTGACTGAGATAATGTAGGTAAAAGAAATTAGGTCAGAGCTGGGTGGCATATAAATGGCATTGAATAAATGAGAGTTGTCATTATTATTGTGCTTTTATGTTGTTGTCTTAAGACAGAATTTTGACTGAATGTGGAGGGTATTAAAGATAAAATTCTTGAACTCATGATGGTGAGCCATTCAAAAGGAGCAGTGAAACAGGACAAATAAACAAAGAGCATCCTCTCTTTAAGTCTCCATTAGATTCTGAGCTACTTCTCATTGTTTCTCATTTGGATCCATGTCTCTTAGAGCTATGCTCCACTAAAGGTAAACCTCTGACCAACAGTTTAACATCATTTGGGAACTTTTTAGAAATGCAGATTCTCAGGCCCCACCACAGACCTACAAAATCAGAATTTTCATTAAACAAAAATGTCAATGTAAGTTTTATGCACATTAAATGTTGAGAAACACTATCTTAGAGCACAAACTAAACTGAAGGCTTGCTCATGCTTTATAAATATCTATTACTTAAATTGCACTTTAATCCACCATTATTTACACATAGTCAACATTTTCAGAGTCATAACCAAGGGGAGCTAAAAGTGTATTTGGATTTTTTAAGTAGGCTGTTGAAGTCATGCATATCTTTCAGAGGCTCTTCCATACCCTGTAGCCTCAAAGGACATCCAGAAGCTGACCAGGCCTATTGATTAGATGTTCCTAGCATATATAATATTTCTTTAGATACTTTGTCAGCTCTATATTTTATGGGTATCGGGAGAAATGAACTGATGCAGCCTTAAAGACGCTTGTGCAATGTAAAATTCAATCTTTTAACATACACTAAAAATAGTAAAGTTTCCTGAAACAGCACATCTGCAACACTTTTACAGATGTTATTCTGAATTACCCTCTAAATGTCCCCAGAGTTCAAGTAAAATTGATTTAGAGAAAAGAATTAGTCTGAAAGATGTGAGCACATCATAGTAATTGGATCAACATGCTCCAAAAGCTTTAAGCTACTTTGCCTTCATTTCTTCACTGACATATTTCTTTTGGAATTCTTCAAACCCTACACACACAGATTGATTACAATATGTGAAGCATTTGACCATCAGATCCTTGACAGACAATGTGCTTCAGGGGAGATTTGATAAATGTTGTCAAATTACTAGCAGCTATTCTAATATAAAGAGCTAGCACAAAAAGCATATCCTACTTCGACAGGCTCATAGACTTTAAGAATAGAAACAGGAGAATTTTTGAAAATAAGTTGTGCTGTAAAATTAAGAAATGTTAGCTAATATGGTGTTAATTGTAATTAGCTTTAGATTTGCAATTCCAGCCAGTATCCAAGGGGCTGTGTATTTTCTCTTGGGCATTTAATGCATAATTGAGATTTGCTGCCTTGTAATATCTCTAGCCTGGATAAACTAAAGATGAACAAATCGTGAATGTCCTTTGTGAAATGAGGATAATGATCCCAACTTTGCCTCCTCCTCAAGGTCATCTGTGAAATGAACATACATGAGAGCACTTTGTAAACTGTAAAGCATTATAGAAAGGCAAGGACAAATAATAATAATAAATATAATGATATTTATTTTATGTATATTTATATACATTCATTTATATTTAATTGATTACTTATTATTACTGTTATGATCAGAAGCACTACAAAAAGAGAAAAAATGATACACATCAAACTTCAGCCCTTTTCCTTTTGTCCTATCTCTATTCTTCCCTATTGGCCTCTATCCTCAGGTTCTAAGCCCCCAGGTTTCACATATTTGCCTCAATAAAAGTTCTCACCATCTACCTCAGTTCCTATCCTGCAGGAGCCCATTTCTCAGGCCATGGGAACCCGTATCAATGAGCTAACACTAGAGGAATCCCCACTTCCTCTGCTTAGTTGGTAGATTGAAGAGGTCAGCAAGGAGTAATGGTTTTCTCACTACCAGGACTGAAGTGGGAGATTATTTTTAAAATATTTCTTAAGTGCCTATTAAACTGTAGATATCATAATAAGATTAAAATGGACAAAACTAATGCTGCCATTGAGATTACAGGATATCATAGGTGACAGAAACTATATCTATAAAACATACAAAGTATAATGAACATAATTAAAGTAGTTTAGGGTGCTATGAGAACATATGGTGGGGATGGAGGTACTTGAGGATAACTAGATGTTAGGAAAACTTTAAATAATCAAACTCTATTTACCTAAAACCTGAAGAATGAATAGAAATTAATAACTGCATCAGTGTTCCAGAGAGAAAACAGCTTGTTTGAATCCCTGGAGGCCAGAGAGAGAAAGCTTGCTTTAAGAAATGTAAAAAGGATAAAAATTTGCAGGACCAAAAAATGCTGAGGAGAGAGTTGTATGACAACAGAATAGAGAGACAGCCAAGGACCAAATCAGAAAAATGTAATCCATGTGAATGATATTAAGTTAAATTCTAACTGCTGTAGGAAACTATTACAGGATTTTAGGTACGGAATGGCATGACTTGATTTACACTTTTTAAAGATGCCTCTCAATGGAAAGAAGAATGAATTATAGATGAATATGACTAGATTAGAAAAGCCAAAAGGTCGTTGACATAATTCACATGAAAGATGATGGTACCTTTGAGACTTGGCTATGGGAATAAAAAAAATACACAAATATTAGAGATATTGTCCACTGTTTTGGGGCTGGAGTGTATCCTTCCAAATTTTTTTCTATGAATTTACTTTTAGGTATGTAACTGCAAAAAAATATGGTATTTTTGTAGCTTTTTTACATAAATTATATACCACTTTATATATCATCCATGAAAAAAGAAATAACAGGTATTTTAGATTGCATTTGCTCTTCTAAGCGTCTAGATTAATTTGAGGGAAATATATTTATAATACTCTATCATCTTATCTATAAATAGGGTAGTATATTCTCTTATTAACGTCTTCCTTTATGTTCTTCATATGTTTTTGCATATTTCTTCTTAGGTTTATTTTTAAATACTTTATAGACCTTATTGTTTTTTATGGTGGTAACAGTGGCAGTTTATTTTTTCAGCTTTATTGCTATTATGAATAGGACATTTATCATTATTTTTTTTAATTACTCCTTGCTGGAGTATAGCTAGATTATTGATTAGGTGTATGTTCATCTTTTATCTAGTCTCATAGCCAAATGCTACAACTCACTCTTTTTAAAATGATTCTTTTATTCTAGCTAATCAAATCATCTTCAGAAAGGTGTTCACTCTCTTTTTTCTAATCTTTAAATTTTTCATTTAACTTATAATTTTATTGGCATTGGCAAGACCTCACTGTGCTGACACCTGAGTACTTTACTTAATTTTATCATGTCTTAGTATATAATCAGAAGAAACCCATACCCTTGTCCTTCTTTGGAAGTATTAGGACTACACTAGGCTGTTATATATAGTTTTGAAAATCAAGTTACATTAAAATCCTTATTAGAACACATATTTACTGCAGAGTAATATTCCATTCTGTAAATATACCACAGCTTCCAGAGGCTAGTGGGTTGAGAGGCTGGATGAAAGAAGGTGAGGGGATTAAGTAAAAAAAAGCTTATATAAATATATATAAAACTTTATATATATGATATCCCCAATAAATGTACACACACTTTAAGAGCTGATAGTTGTAGATCTTATTACATTTTGAAAATGAAATGTATTCTGCCTTCATAATTATTCAAAGTGTGTATACATTTTTTTGGTCCACCCCATATATATAACACATAGACACAGACAACAATATGGTGTCAGACGGGGAAAGGAGGGTGGGGATAGGTGGAGTTGGGCAAAGGTAGAGAAAATGTTCACAGAAAGATAGCATTGCTTGGGGGGATGGGAGCACATGCAGAATGCAGATGATGTTTTAAGTTGTACACTTGAAACTTGTATGGTTTTGTGAACCAATGTCAACCCAATAAAGTCAATAACAAAAGAATATATATTTAGATCACATTGAATTTGTAAAATATTTTAAGAAACAATTAACATCATTTTGATGTTGTATCTCCCATGAGCATAGGGTATCTTTATTTTGATTTAGATGTTATTTAATAACTTTAATAACTTTCAATAACTTTTAAATTTTCCCACTAAATTTCTACATGACTTTTGCTGTCTATTTAGAGTATTTCATTTTACTTTTTATTGATTTCAGAGAGAGGAAGGGAGAGGGAGAGAGAGAGAGAAACATCAGTGATTAGAGAGAATCACTTATTGCCTCCTGCAATCCCCTTACTGGGAATCGAGCCTGTAGCCTGGGCATATGCCCTGACTGGGAACCAAACCATGACCTCCAGGTTCATGGGTCGACATTCAACCTCCGAGTGACACTGGTGGGGCTAATTTGTTTTGTTTTATTTGGGCTATTACAAATGACTCTTTTATTTAAATTTTATTCTCAAAATGGTTGTTATTGTAAAAAAATGTAATACATTTCTGCACATTGACGTTACATCCAGAAAACTTTCAAACTACCTTAATTCTAATAACATTTTTTACAATTTTTCTCTCATAGTTTCAATATTTTCATCTCTTAATACTGCATTAGGTGGAATTTTCTTTTTTTGCTCAATTTTAAGCTGGATCCAGTCTCTTATTCTTTTATTTTTTATTATTCAGATTGATAAATGTTATTTTCTATATTAACCATAGGATTTATTTTTAATTGTAATCACATATATAGCCTATATACCATAGCCTTTACTTTTTGTGGTCCTCACTTCATTTTGCAATATTATTTTTAAATATTTATTTTCAATAAGTTAATATTTAATGTACTTTCTCAGTTTCTTTTACTCAACTAATTTTGTTGCCTCTGGTTTTGAGGAAACTAATAATCAACTTCCCTCATATTTTGAGTTTGTTGACTGTTTGGGAATTACTTTTTGTCAAATATCTAATGATTCTTAATAGTGCAGTGTTACTTATAGCTGTCATTCATGCTTTATCTATTTTTGTTTTCTGTTTGTGGCTTTAATTAATCTTTAGTACCGTACAGTTTGTTGTTTTCTTAAACTTTCATTATATTTACTTTACCAATCTCCAAATTCAATCATAACACACTGATTTATTATTCCCACTATTGGACAGTATTTCTAAATTTATATATAACTATGCTATTTGGATTTGGTTCCTCTAGAAAATAGTGTCCTCTGTTTTCAGCTGGGCTTTCATTACTGTTTGCCAAGTTATTCTTTTGCTCTCATGTTACTTTTCTTTTGAATGCCCCACAATAACATTCCATCAAATTTCCATTCTTTCGAAGCCCTTACAATTATCTCTGTTCCTGAACACTCAGTAGATTATCTAACTTCTCACTTTATTAAAGAGATAAAAGCTATGCCAATCATTCAAATGAGTTCTTAGAAATTCTAGTCTTTTATACCTCTGAGTTTCTTGTATCTTCTGTCACATTGACTACATGTCTTTTTTTTCTGCTCTTACAATTTTTTCTCTCATATTTTCTTCTCTCTTATATTTTCAACATGGGTTTTATCAGGTAAAACATGCATACTCTGACCTTATTTTAAAATTTACTATTTCTTGAATAGAGAAATAAACATTTTTTAAAAATCAGAGATGTATAAAGAGAAAACAATAAACAATTATAAGCCAGCCACCCAAATATAATTGGGAACTCATTGTATACCCAAATGTGAATCTTGTTTTTACATTTAACCTTATATATTTTTCTCTATCATTATATATTTCTTGTGCCGTTAGTTATTTTAACAACTTCATAAAGCTTCATGCTTTGAATGCACCATTATTAATATATGGGTAAACTGACTGAGCATTAGTGGAGACTAAATATTTGAAGCTGGTACTGCTTTCTTCCTAGTAACTGTTATCAATCAACTGTTTTTAAATAGTGTCAGTGATTGACATTCAGGTATATATGGACTTTTCCAATACACAAACAACTCCCACCCCTCAAAAAAGAAAGTAATAGAAAGTGACAACCAGTCTCTGAAAAATAATTTACTCAAAAGGAAGAAAGAGATGGCAAAATGATCTGGACTCACAAGAGTACCTATAAATTATAGGAAAGTAGTTATTCCAAATACGGCATACTAGTTATATTATAATATAGCTATGATGTGAAAGTAGGGTGTGAATACTTTCATGGATGGGAAAGAAAGCTTATATTGAATTTAGTAGAGAAAGGTTGTGTATGTATAATTCTTAAAGTACCACAGCATTTCAAGTATCAGGATAGCTTTGCTAAAACATTCTTTTAAGCATATCTAACTTAGGAGGAAAGAGTAATTCATTTTCACTTTTCAGTGGCACTTTGGACACTTGTTCTGAACAGAATAATGGTGATAGTAATGGGCGAACATACTGAGGTATAAGCAAAGAAGTAAGAGTGTCAGTACCTCAGTGGCTCAAGTAAATTAGTAAGCTGTGGTTCTAAGAACAGGAACAACACTATTGAAAGAAAGCCTAAACTATGGCGTGCACCTTAAACAATGAGGTAACAGTACTTGTGGCTCCTGGGAGGATGAAATAACTTGAAGGCAGATTACAGAACAATATGAGCAGAGAGGACTGATTAATAACTGCATCATTACACTGTTGGTAAGTAAGTAAGACAAGAGGAAGGAGAATACCTGAAAATTAGATGAGCAGTAGGAAGCTACTTACAATTCCATGGGTAAGGGTTATTAAAAAATTAAAGATAAGTGTACATGTTTTGTTAGGCATTTCTTATGTACTACCTCAGATTCTCTCAGGCTCACCTTCCTCATGGACTTCTGAAAACTATTTAATCCCAGGTACTACAGTGACTTGATCTGCATGTCCTTCCACCAACTTCTTGCTGGCCAAATCTGACAATATATTTGATGTCACTGTCTCTCACTTCCTATCTTGGGTCTGGTCTACCAAACAAGCTATTTAAATTCTAAAGCACAAACAAGAAGTGCAGGTGAGTAAGTCCCTGGGGGGAAAATTTATAATAATGAGAAGTGGAAGCCAACAGATCAATAATTATCCTATTCTTTCTATGCAGTAACTCCCTTGACCTACAGTAGTTCATAAAGAACCAGTGTAGATAATTCCCTGAGATACATCAGTGAGTAAAGGAATGTAGGCACTATTCACACATATTGGTTCTTTCTCCTTTTCATATTTTAATTCTCTTTTCCTTCACATTTGCTTAAATAATATTATCATGCCTAGCTAAGATGTAAGACATAGCCTCAGGCTCTGCCTTCTGGAGGACTTAAGTAAAACATAAATTACGTCATTTATAACCAAAAGTTGTTGTTCACTGCTAAAGTAATTTAATTGCATTTATTTTATCATTCCCCAATTTTTTTTATTTAAAGAGTTTCTTTATTGATTTTTAGAGAGAGGGGAAGGGAGAAGAACAGAAAGAAATACCCATGTAAGAGTGAAACATAGATCAGCTGCCAACTGCACACTGCCTACTAGGATCAAGCTAACAACCTGGGCATGTGCTCTTACTGAGAATAGAACCAGCAACCTTTCAGTGCATGGGACGATGCCCAACCAACTGAGCCACAGAAGCAGGGCATTTCCTCCACCATTTAAAAAAAAATAAGGATGCTCCTAAAATTTTGCTGTTATTGATAAACTTTTTAAAAAGAATTTAGCATTTTAATGGGTCTATTCCAGTGGTTTTCAACCTTGGCTATACATTTTTTTTTTTTTTTTGGCTGTACATTTTTTAAATTGAATTTATTGAGATGACACTGGTTAACAAAATCATGTAGGTTTCAGGTGCACAATTCCACTACACATCATCAGTATACTGTACTGTGTGTTCACCACCCCAAGTCGAGTCTCCATCTATCACTCTTTATCTCCCATACCTTCATCCACCTCTCCTCTTCTCTCTCCCCATGACAGTCACCACACCATTTTCCATGTCCATGAGTTTTTTCTCTTTTCTTCTTTTTTGCTCTTTTTATCGTTAGCTCTTTATTCTGGTTTACAAAGATTTTTTATGGTAAATTCTTACGATATTTATTGAATGAATATTGGCAGACTTTTTAGCCTCACCAACTCCTTTCCAAATTGATTTCCAGAAAGAGTGAGCCAATTTACATTCCAGAAAAATACAAATATTTAATAAATTACTTATGCTCAGATGGATTTGAGATAAGAATGAGATCACCATAACTATTCTTCTGGATATTTTTTAAAAGGATATGAATGCAGTAGGCATTGTGATATTTCAGTGATATTTAAAGACCTTATACCCTCAGCCACTGGGAGTTATGCTGTCAAACTGCATTCAGTTGTCACCCTTTTACAAGAATTGGCTTAGCTGAAGAGAGTCATGTAACCCAAGTTCATTCTCACTTTTATTTTTTTAAATTTATCTTTATTGTTGAAAGTATTACAGATGTCCCCTTTACCTCTCCCATTGACCCTCCCACCCTACATCCCCCCACTCCCAGGCCATCCCTATACTATTGTCTGTGTCCATCAGTTATACATTTATGCATATAAGTTCTTTGATTAATCTTTCCTCACCCACTCCCCCACCCCCGCCTTCCTTATGGCAGTCCTTAATAAATGTCCAGAAATGTGGATGTATGAACACTTAGTCCCCTGGTCCCAACTTGAAACAATTCTAAAAGAATATATCAGTTTACAGATTTGCCTGATGTGGCAAGTGTCTTCTCTGAGACTCCAATTTCTCCTAACTTTATACTCTGTTCAGTCAAGCATTCATTTCTCTTCCATAGGTTTTGATTGGCAAGAACTCTCCCTATTAAATTTCCTGCACAATAATATCTGTTTCATATCTAATATCTTCTTTTTGGAAATCCTAACCTTTGACAATGTTACCGAGAAAAATAATGGGGAACAGACATTAAGAATGAAATTTTGTATTTGGAACACTGGACATTTGACTGACAATGAGGATTCCCTTATTGATGTAAATGAAACAAATATAGAACATAGCTAAAAGTACCAATGAAACTAATAAGTTTTTTCCCAGTGAGGAAACTTCTGCTTATTGAAAAGCTGGAGTAGCAGGCAAGTCGTTGACCTACCTGCCAGAAACAAAAATAAAAGAGACAACGTATATGAAGGAACAATTTTCAAAACACTGAAATCAGGCAGCAAATGAAAGCAACTCCTTAAGAGATGGAAAACAAACTTGGTCAGTATTGTCACTGCCATGGATTACTGCCATGAGAGAATTAGAATACAGATATAATTCAATGAAAAGAAGAGAAAAAACTAACATTTTAAAAGAAATAAGAAACCTTATGATATCTACCAAATTTAATCAGAAAGAAAAATATAAGAATAATTGGTGTATCAGGAGAATTAAAGGAGAAAAGGGCAGAGAATTTATTTAAATAAATATTAGCTGATAACTTTCCAAACCTGTGAAAGTCCTTAGAAATAAATCCACAATACAATTAGAACCTCTTTCTATCTCAAGCAAAAAGACCTTCTCCAATTCATATTGGAAGAAAACTGTGAAGTCAATGATAGTTTTTTTTATAGTGGTTGATTTCTAGTTTTATGCCATTGTGATCCAAGATGCTTGATATGATTTCAATCTTCTTGAACTTGTAGAGACTTATTTTTTGACCTAACATGTGGTCTATCTTTGAGAATGTTCCAGGTGCACTTGAGAGAAATGTATCTTCTGTTGCTTTGGGAAGAAATGTTCTATATATGTCAATTAAATTCATTAGCTTTAGTGTGTGATTTAAGGACTTTGTTCTCTTGTTTATTTTTTGTCTGGATGATCTATCTAATGATGACAGTGGGTATTAAAGTTTCCTACTATGATTATGTTGCTGTTGATCTCACCCTTAAAGTCCACGAATTTTTAAAAAATATACTTAGGTGCTCCTATGTTGGGCTCACATATGTTTATAAGGGTTATATCCTCCAGTTGGATGGATCCTTTTAGTATTATATAGTGACCTTATTTGTCACTCATTATGGGATTTATTTTGAAGTCTATTTTGTCAGAAACAAGTATTGCTACCCCAGTTTTTTTTCCCCTTCCCACTTGCATGGAATTTTTTTTCCCCATCCTTTCACTTTCAGCCTGAGTGAATCTTTTGTTCTGAGTTGGGTCACTTGTTTACAGCAAAAATATGGGTCATGTTTTGTAATCCATTCAGCTACCCGATGTCTTTTGATTGGAGCATTTAATCCATTTACATTTAAGGTTATTATTGATATGGACTTGTTTAACACCATTTTCCCCCTTTATGTTTATGTGCCTAACTCTATATTTCTGTATGCTGGGAGATTTTTATTTTTTCCTCATATCCAAAAGATAACTTTGCTGGATATATTATTCATGGCTGGCAATTTCTTTCTTTCAACAGTCTAAATATTTGATTCTACACTCTCCTAGCTTGTAGTTTCTGCTGAGAAGTTTGATGATAATCAAATGGAATTTCCTTTATAGGATAGTTTTCTTTTTCCTGGATGCCTTGAGAGTTGTTTCTTTGTCATTAATTTTTCACAGTTTTCATATAATGTGCCTTGGAGAAGTTCTTTTTTGGTTGAGATAATTAGAAGTTTTGTTTGCTTTTAGGATTTGAGGTTCTAACTCTGTACATAAGCTTGGGAACTCTCATCAACTTTTTGTTTGAATAGGTTCCTTATTCCCTTATCCCTCTCTTCTTTTGGTATGCCTATTATTTTTGTGTTGCTCTTTCTGATGGATTCAGTTCTCATAGACCTCTTCTTTTTTTCCTACTCTCACATCTCTCTCTGCTTCCTTCTGCATCATTTCTAGATTTCTGTCTTTAATATCACTAATTCTTTCTTCCATCTAGTCAGCTTTATTTCCTAAGCCTGCTAGTTCATTCATTTTTATTTTTATTGAATTTCTTGGGGGTGACACTGTTTACCAAAATTATACAGGTTTCAGGTGCACAATTCTACAACACATTGTTTGTACTTATCTTTTTTATTGAATTTTTCATCTCCAGAATTTATATTTGGTTCTTTTTAAAAAATGTTTTTATTGACTTTTTTAGAGAGAGAGGAAGGGAGAGGGAGAGGGAGAGAAAGAAACATTGATGTGAGAGAGAAACATTGATCAGTTGCCCCCCATACACACCTTGATTGGGACTGAAACTGCAACCTGAGCATGTTCCTGACCAGGAATCAAACTGGTGACCTTTCAAGGCATGGGATGATGCTCAACAAACTGAGCCAAATTGGCCACATTGGCCAGGGCTATATGGTTCTCCTTAAAAGTTTTGACATCTTTGGTAAAGTACTCATTTTGTTCATTGATTTTATTTATGAGTTCGTTAAACTGCTTATCTGTGTTAATTTGTGTCATTGATATATTTAAAAACTGCAATAACAAATTTTATGTCATTTAAATCACATGTTTTCATGACTGTAAGTTTATTTTCTGCATATTTTAAATTTTCTTTCTGAGCTACCTTTTTACCTTGGTTAATCATGGTATAGTATGGATTGCTTCTCTGTCTAGGCATTTAAGAGTGGCATTTCTCAAGCAGGTTGAGAAGTCTTTCTTTTGTTTTCCAGTAAGTGGCAACATAGCACAAGTTTTTCTGTTTGTTTTGCATTGCTCTGGCTCCTCAAATCTTTGTGGGGCACTGAAAAATGTCCTGTATTCACTGGGGAAGTGGACAATCTTTTCTGTGATCAGATTATGTCCATCTGACAGCATGCAACTTGCAAGGGAATATTGTGAACAATGGGGTTATAAGTCTGCAAAATCCCAGTGCTGTCCTCAGCAACCAGACACTGCTAGCAGGACAGCCACAACGGGTGGAGTGGGGTGAGCTGGAGATGCTTGCTGGTAACTTTGTGGCTTTGTTCTACCAGTAATGGCAATTGCCAGACCTCAGTGTTCTAATATCTGTATCTCCACCAGGCACTGTAATTAGCTGGAACATGCATCTGCTACACAGGGGGAAAATAATTCTGTGGCTCTTGTTCTCAGTGTTGCAGAAAATGTGCCCTACAACTCAACACTTACTGCTACAGCTTCTTTGAGGTATGGCTGGTAGCTCTGGGAGGGTAAGAGGATGTGGGTTCTGGGAAAGTGTATGCATGTGCTGCTGTCAGTGAATGTGATAGGTTATTTTGTGGTAATATGAGAAAAGAATTCCAAATGCACAGGTGTGGAGAAGTTTAAAAGTGACAGTAATATTTTATTATGAATTAAGGGGAATTAATACTCCCTCAGAGATGTAGAGGATGGGTAGGCACAAAAACACTGCCCTGAGGTTACTGTTAATCTTCCATATATCTTCTTGGTTCAGGTAAAGGACAAAGACACATTCAAATCTTCCAACCCAAATTCTTAACTTTTCCCTGGCTTGGATTGGGCCTTCCTCCCATTTAATTCTGCTGAGGTTTCACGTCCTCTATTCAACCAGATTACCTTTCAGATTGCTCCAAGGCTAAGCCTTGGCCCTCTGTTTTCACACCCTGACTTCCATTGCGCATGTCCAAAAGTTTCATTACATCATGAAGTTCTTATTGTGCATGTGCCCAGCAGAGGAATTTCCTCCCCTCCTTCTGGTACCAGGTTTTCACAACTCCTAGAGAGATTACCTGTCCCATTCCCAGGATTAAATCTCTGGGCAGCAGTTCCCTGGTGTGTCTGAATTAGTCTGTTTAACAGTAAAATAGATGTAATTCTGCTCTGCTACCTGTTTCCGCTTCCCAGTTTATTCAGATTACTTAGTTTCCTTTTACTTTTTTCTTTATATTAATAACGCTATCTTCCTTATATCGATAACTAGCTATCTGCACTGACACAGCCAAGCTCCCTGACTTTGATTTTCTGTCTGGCAATGGCAACTGCCTGATAATTGTGGATGCACCTTTGTGCTCCATCTCTGCCCAGGTCACTGAGTTCAGCCACAGCATATACTTACCAGTCCCACAGAAATACACACTCTAACTCTGCTTTTTCTGGCTGGAAGGAGTGTCAGTGCCAACTTGATTTCTCTCCTCTAGAGCTCCAGACTGCTTTTGCAGCTCCTGTATCCATTGTTCTTTGTTCAGTCCTCTCCTCCCTGACTCCCTCCTACTTGTTTCAATTCATGAATCTCTCAGACATGTTTCTGTGTTGAACAGGGAATCCTTTGTTGAGTTATAGCTATTCAAATAGTTGTAATTTCAAAGGGAGAGACCAAGGGGACCTCTCATAATGCCATTTCTCTGACAAGAAAGTAAATCTTAGTTGTTCTTATAAAAAAGTTAACTGTGAGATGATGGATATGTTAACTTGATTTTAGACATTATTTTGTAATGTATACATATATCAAAACTCCCTCAGATATATACATTAGATTTTCAATTGTGACTCAATAAGGCTTGAAAAGAAAGCAAAACAAAAACTAAAAAATCCCTTTTTATAGTGACACCATTTATATTGAATTAGTACCACTCTCATGGCCTCATTTTTATTTGATCACCACTATATCATCTACCTCTACATAAGGTCAAATATTGAAGTATTATAGGTCACTATTCAACCCATAACAGTGTGTGTTTGTATTTATATATCCTACCTGGAAATGTTTATTAATCTACATGGTGATATTTTGTTTAAACCCAGAAAATAAAAGAAATACAAATAACTTATTGAAGTTCTCAAAGTGGAATTTTTAGAGAATAAAGTACTCTAATATTGTTTATTATTAATTTGTTCCCCAAATCAAGTTTGATGTTTGATTTGTATACTTGACTACTTGAGCTGACAGATTATTTTATAATTTTGACAATTTTTTTGACATATGGAGAAGCTTTTTCAAGATAAGGAGATAAAAATTTATAGAAGGAGAAAGGAAATTTGAAAATGGTAGAACATTAATTGTCCTTGAATAAAGCTTTGGGAAGGCACATTAGTAACAATAAGTCAAATTATATTAAAACATTACTATCATGCTCGCTTCGGCAGCACATATACAAAAATTGGAATGATACAGAGAAGATTAGCATGGCCCCTGCACAAGGATGACAATCAAATTCATTAAGTGTTCTATATTTTTTCTCACTTCGCTCGCCCAATTTTACTTTCACTGGGATGTTTTCATTGTGATTGTCAAGACATTTTGTAAGATACTGCTTGTTTCCTGGCAGTTTGGATGTGCACTGTCTTGCCTTGCCAGCACCCTTAGAACAACTTGCATGACGTGGTTGGGGCTGAGACACACAGCCAACATGAAAGGAGAGTCCTCCTAAGAACGGGTAAACAATAATCTAGACCCAATCACAACAGGAGACCTAAAGAATTCACAAAAAGGACGCAAACAAAAGAAACACTCCTAGAGCAAATAGCCCAGAAGTATAAGAAAAACTCACCTCTGGTATCCATATGACATACACTACAAAATTACACCCCACAAAACTAGGAGACAGCAAATATATCTAATATATAGATACAAACACTAAGATTCACCAAAATGGGGGCGACAAAGAAACACCACCAAACTAAAGAAAGGGAGAATCACCAGAAAAAGATCTTGATGAGATAGAGTTAAGTAAGCTAGCAGAAATAGAGTTCAGAGTAATGGTTATAAAGATGCTCAAGGAAATTAATGAGAACAACAAGACACATAAAGGAAAGGTTGAGGAACTTAGGGAAAACATGAAAAAAGAGCTAAATATCACAAATAAAAATCAGGCAGAAATGAAGAATACTATATCTGAAATAAAAAATACTCTGGAAGGTATTAAAAGCAGGCTCAGTGAAGCAGAGGATAGAATAAGTGAAATACAATATAAGGTAGAAAAAAAAATCAGTGGAGCAAAAAGAAAAAAGACTTAAAAAATATGAGGACAGTCTAAGGAAGCTTTGGGACAACATAAAGAGAACAACATCCTCCTCATACGGGTGCCAGAGGGGGAGGAAAGAGAGCAAGGGATAGAGAACTTGGAGGAGGCAACAATGACAGAAAACTTCTTTAAGCTGGTGAGGAAGAAAGCCAGACAAGTTCAGGAAGCACAGAGGGTTCCAAGCAAGAGGAACCGAAAGAGATCCACTCCAAGACACATGAGAATTAAAATGGAAAATATCATGGACAAAGAGAGAATATTAAGGGCTGCAAGAGAGAGACAAGCAGTGACCTACAAGGAAACCCCCATAAGGCTGATAGCTGATTTCTCAGCAGAAACTCTTCAGGCAAGAAGGGAGTGGCATGAAGTTCTCAAAGTAATGAAAATCAAGAACTTGTAACCAAGATTGCTTTATCCAGCAAGGCTATCATTTAAAATTGAAGGTGTAATAAAGAGCTTCCCAGACACAAAAAAAAGGCTAAAGGAGTTCAGTACCACCAAACCAGCATTGCAAGAAATGCTAAAAGGTCTGCTCTAAGAAAAAGAAGAAATATTGAGAGAAAGGTACATCAGCATAAAGGGGGAAATGGCATTAAATAAGTATATCAATACTAACTTAAAATGTAAATGTAATAAATGCTCAAATCAAAAGATATAAGGTAAAAAAAAAAAAGATATAGGGTAGCTGAATGGATAAGAAAACAGGACCCAAATATATGCTGTCTACAGGAGACCCATCTGAGATCAAGAGATTCACACAGGCTAAAAGTGAGGAGATGGAATAAAATATTCCATGCAAATGGAAATGGGGAAAAAAAAGCTGGAGTAGCAATACTTATTTGTGACAAGATAGACTTCAAAAGAAAGACCATAACAAGAGACAAAGATGGTCAGTACATAATACTAAAGGGATCAATCCAATAGGCGGATATAACCTTTATAAATATATATGCACCCAATATAGGAGCACCTAAATATAGAAAATTTCTTGGTGGACTTTAAGAGGGAGATTGACAATAACATAATCATAGTGAGTGACTTTAACACCCAACTGTCAGCATTGGACAGATCATAAAAAAAAAAAAAAAAAAAAAAAAAAATTGAACAGGGAAAAACAGACCTTAAATAATAAACTAGATCTAATGGTTTTAATTGACATTTACAAAAAGTTTCTTCCCAAAGCAGCAGAATACACATTCTTCTCAAGTGCACACGGTACATGCTCAAAAATAGAGCACATGTTAGGGCACAAGGTAAGTCTCTACAAATTCAAGAAGATTTAAATCATATTAAGCATCTTCTCAGATCCCAATGCCATGAAACTAGAAATCAACTAATGTGAAAAAACTTAAAAACATTCAAACACAAAGAGGCTAAATAACATGTTATTAAACAATGAATGGGTTACCAATGAGATTAAGGAAGAAATCAAACATTTCTTGGGGAAAAAATGAAAACGAACAGACAACAACCCCAAATCTATGGGACAGAGTGAAAACAGTCCTGAGAGGAAAGTTCATAGCATTAGAGGCTTACATCAAGAAGCAAGAAAAATCTCTACTGAAACATCTAACACAACAATTAAAAGAAATAGAATGAGAACAGCAAGCAAAGCACTGAGGAAGTAAAAGGAAAGAAACAATAAAGATCAGAGAAGAAATTAATGGCATAGAGACTAAAAAAGAAATATAAAAATCAATAAAGCCAAGAGCTGGTTCTTTGAAAAGATAAATAAGATTGATGCACCTTTAGCCAGGCTCACCAAGAAACAAAGAGAGAGGACCCAAATAAATAAAATCAGAAATGAAAGAGGCTATATAACAACCGACACAACAGAAATACAAAGAATCGTAAGAAAATAGTATGAACAACCATATATCAACAAACTGGATGAAATGGACAAATTCCTAGAAGCATACAATCTTCCAAAGCTGAATCAGGAAAAGGCAGAAAACCTGAATAGACTGATAACAAATAATGAAATTGAAGCAGTAATCAAAAAACTCCCAACAAACAAACTTCCTGGACCAGATGGATTTACAGTAGAGTTTTAAAAAACAGACAAAGAATAATTAACACCTATTCTACTCAAACTATTCCCAAAAATTTAAGAGGAGAAAAAACACCTAAACTCTTTTTATGAAGCCAGCATCACCTCAATCCCAAAACATATAAAAACACTAAAAAGAAAGAAAACAGGAGGCCAATATCCCTGATGAACATAGATACTAAAATCCTCAACAAAATACTAGAAAACTGGTTCCAGAAATATATTAAAAATATCATACAACATGACAAAATGGGATTTAATCTGGGGACACAAGGCAGGTATAACACCCCCAAATCAATAACTATGATACATCACATAAACAAAATGACAGACAAAAATCATATGATCATATCAATATATGCAGAAAAAGCATTCGACAAAATACAGCACCCATTTCAGATAAAAACTCACAGCAAAGTGGAAATAGAGGGTTCATACCTCAGCATAATAAAGGCCATTTATGACAGACCTACAACCAATGGACAAAAACTAAAACCATTTCCATTAAAAATAGGAAAAAGACAGGCATGTCCACTTTCTCCACTTTTATTCAACATAGTACTGGAAGTCCTAGCTACAGCAATCAAACAAGAAGAAAATAAAAGGCATCCAAATTGGAAAGGAGGAAACAAAACTGTCATTATTTGCAGATGACATGATATTGTACATAGAAAGTCCTAAAGACTCCACCAAAAAAGTGCTAGATTTAATAAATGAATTCAGGAAAGTAACAAGATTCAAAATTAACACTCAGAAATCTATGGCATTTCTAAACACCAATAATGAACTCTCAGAAACAGAAACTAAAATCACAATCCCATTTACCACTGCAACTGAAAAAATAAGATACCTAGAAATAAACTTAACCAAAGATGTAAAAGACCTGTACTCGGAAAACTATGGGACCCTGAAAAAAGAAATAGGGGAAGATATAAGCAAATGGAAAAATGTACCATGTACATGGATTGCAAGAATTAATATCATTAAAATGTCCATACTATCCAAAGCAATCTATAAATTCAGTGCAATCCCTATTAAAATACCAACAGCCTATTTCACAGGTCTAGAACAAACACTTCGAAAATTTATATGGAACCAAAAAACACCCTGAATAAACATGGCAATCTTGAGAAAGAAAAACAAAGCTGAAAGGATCACAATACCAGATATCATGTTATATTACAAAGCCACTGTAATCAAAATAGCCTGGTAGTGGTACAAGAAGAGGTATATAGATAAGTGGAAAAGAACAGATAACCCAGAAATTGACCCACAGCATTATGGTCAATTAATATTTGACAAAGGAGGCAAGAACATAAATTGGAGTAAAGACAGTCTTTTCAATAAGTGGTGATGGGAAAATTGTACAGCTACATGCAAAAAAAAAAAAGAAACTAGACCACCAACTTACAGCATACACAATAGTAAATTCAAAATGGGTAAAAGATTAAAATGTAAGACATGAAACCATAAAAATCCTAGAGGAAAACATAGGCAGCAATATCTCAGACATCTCTCATAGCAATATGTTTGCTGATACATCTTCTTGGGCAAGAGAAACAAAGGAGAAAATAAACAAACGGAATTGCATCAAAATAAAAAGCTTCTTCAGAGCAAAAGAAACCATAAACAAAATGAAAAGGTAGCCCACTGTATGGGAGAACATATTTGTTAATGACGCATCTGATAAAGTGTTAATGTCCAAAATATATAAGAAACTCAATACAACTTAAATAAAGGAAGACAAACAATCCAATTAAAAAATGGGCAAACTGCCTAAATAGACATGTCTCCAAAGAGTACATACAGATGGCTAAGAGACATGAAAAAATGTTCAATGTTACTAATCATCAGAGAGATGCAAATTACAATGAGGTATCACTTCATACCTGTAATAATGGCTACCATCAACAAATCAAGAAACCACAATTGCTGGTGAAGGTGTGGGGAAAAGGGCACCCTAGTACACCGCTGGTGGGAATGCAGACTGGTGCAGGCACTATGTAAAGCAGTATGGAGTTTCCTCAAAAGATTAAAATTGACCTGCCACTTGATCCAGTGATCCCACTTCTAGGAATATATCCCAAGAATCTTGAAACACTAATCAGGAAGAATATAGGCATCCCTATGTTCATAGCAGCCCAGTATACAATAGCTAAGATCTGGAAACAGCCCAAGTGCCCATCAGTAGATGAGTGAATAAAAAAGCTGTGGCACATTTACACCATGGAATACTATGCAGGTGTAAAAAAGAAGGATCTTTTATCCTCTGGACAGCATGGAAAGAACTAGAAATTATAATCCTAAGTGAAATAAGCCAGTTAGAGAAAGATAAGTGCCATACGATCTCACTTATATGTGGAATATAGTAAACAAAATTGATGGGGGAAAAAAGGTTGCTGAGGCTATTCAGGGTCTTTTTGGTTTCAAATAAATTTTTGAAATAATTATTCCTGATCTGTGAGATATGTCATTGATATATTAATAGGGATTGAGTTGAGTCTATAGATTGCTTTGTGTGGTATGGATATTTTAATGATATTAATTATTCCAAACATGAACATGGGATATGCTTCTACTTATTTGTATTTCCCTTAATTTATTTTTTCAGTGTCCTATAGTTTTCTGAGCACAGGTCTTTTACCTCCTGGTTTAAGTTTATTCCTAGTTACCTTAATTTTTTGTTGGAATATTAAATAAGATTGTTTTCTTAGATTCTCTTTCTGATAGTTCATTATTGTTTTATAGAAATGCCACAGATTTCAGAATATTAATGTTTTATCCTTCTACTGTGCCAAATTAGTTTTTCAGTTCTAGTAGTTTTTTGGTGGAGTCTTTCGGTTTTTCTCAATACAGTATCATGTCATTTGCAAGTAATGACAGTTTTACTTCCTTTCCAATTTGAATGCCTTCTATTTCTTCTCTGATTACCTTGGCTAGGTCTTCCAGTACTGTGTTGAATAAGATTGGTGAATGCAGACATGTCTGACTTGTTTCTGACCTTAGAGAAATGATTTTATATTTTGTCCATTAAGTATAATATTGGCTGTGGTATAGTCATACTTGGCCTTCGTTATGTTGAGGTATGTTTTCTCTGTTTCCACTTAGTTGAAATATTTTATTATAAATAGGTGCTACATATTATCAAATGCTTTTTCTACATCTATTGATATGATCATGTCATTTTTATATTTCATTTTTTATGTGGTGTATAAGTTTTTTGATTTGCATGCATTGTACAAAACCTGCATCACTGGAATAAATTCCACTTGATCATGGTGTATCGTCTTTTTAATATATTGCTAGATCCAGTTTGCTATTATTTTATTGAGGATTTTAGCATGTATGTTAACCATGGATACTGGCATATAATTTTCTTTCTTTGCAGTGTTTTCATCTACTTTTAGAATTAAGATAATGCTGTTCTCATAAAATGGGCTTGGGAATTTCCCCTTTTCTTGAATTTTTTGGATTAGTTTGAGGACAGGCATTAGTTTTTTGAATATATGGTAAAATTCACCAGTGAAGCCATCTGGTCTAGGACTTTTTGTTTTAATTTATATATTTATATTTTAATTCTTTATTGTTGAAAGTATTACAAATATTCCCCTTATTCACCCATTGATCCGCTCCACGCTGTAGGCCCGGTCCAGACCTTCACCACACTGTCTGTGTCCATCGGTTTTGCATATATGCATATAAGTTCTTAGTTTAATCTCTCCCCACCCACCCACCTACCCCTGCCTTCCCTCTGAGATTTGTCAGTCTATTCCATGCTTCTATGTCTCTGCATCTATTTTGTTCAACAATTTATTTTGTTCATTAGATTCCACATATGAGGAAGATCATGTCTTACTTGTCTTTCTCTAAGCCGCTTATTTCCTTAGATTAATACCCGCCAGTTCCTACCACACTGGCTCAAAGGGTAAGGGATTCTTCTTTTTCACAACTGCAGAGTATTCCATGCTGTAAATGTCAGAGAAGGTGCTTGATATGATTTTAATCTTATTGAATTTGTAGACTTGTTTTGTGTCTTAACATGTGGTCTATCTTTGAGAATGTTCCATGTGCACTTAAGAAGAATGTATATTCTGCAGCTTTGCTGTGAAATGTTCTGTAAATTCAATTAAATCCATCTGATCCAGTGTGTCATTTAGAGTCACTGGTTTGTTGTTGATATTTTGTCTGGAAGATCTATCCAATAAAGTCAATGGGGTATTAAAGTTTTTTATGACTGTATTGCAGCTGATCTCTTCCTTAAAGTCCTCCAGAAGTTTCTTTTATTCCCAGCTGGTATGTCTTTTGTTCTGAGGTCAGTCTCTTATAGACAATATATATTTTGGTCTAGGACTTTTATTTGTTGTAATTTTTTTTTTATTACTGCTTCAATTTCACTAGTTTTTATCTGCCTATTCAGATTCTCTGATTCTTCCATGTTCAGTTTTGGAAGATTGTAGTATGTTTCTAGGAATTTATCAATTTCTTATAGATTCTCCCATTTGTTGGCATATAGTTGTTTGTATCATTTTCTTACAATCCTTTGTATTTCTTTGGTGTCATTTGTTGCTTATTTTATTTCTGATTTTATTTATTTTGGCTCTTTTTTCCTGATGAGTCTGGCTAAATGTTTGTCAATCTTGTTTATCTTTTTTAAGAACCAGTTCTTGATTTCATCAGTCTTTTGTATTGCTTTTTTAAACTCTATTCCGCTTATTTTTGTGCTGATCTTTATTATTTCCTTCCTTCTCACTTTGTGTTATGTTTTTCTTTCCAGTACCTTTAAGCATAAGTTAAATTGTTTATTTGTGTTTTTTCTTGTTTCTTGAGGTAGGCCAGTAATGCCATGAATTTCCTTCTGAGGAATGTTTTTGCTGTGTCTTATAGATTATGCTGTTGTGTTCTCATTTTCATTAGTTTCAAGGTCATTTTGATTTCATTCTTTATCTCATTATTATCTCATTCACTGTTTAATAACATGTTGTTCAGCCTCCACAACATTGTAAGTTTTTCATTTTTTTCCCTGTGGTTGATTTCTAATTTCTTACCATTATGGCCATAGTAGAAGCTTGATATGATTTCAATATCTTCAATTTATTAAGACTTGTTTTGTGTCCTAAAATGTGGTCTATCCTAGAAAATGCGTCATTGGAGTTTGAAAAGAACATATATTCCTCTGCTTTGGGGTGAATTGCTCTGAAGATGTCAATTAAATCTATCTGATCTAGTATGTCATTTAAGGCCACCATTATTTTCTTGATTTTCCATCTGGAAGACCTATCCTTTGATGTCAATCAGGTGTTAAAACCCCTGCTATGACTGTCAGTCGCCCTTTATGCCCATCAAAATTTGCTTTACATATTTAGGTGCTCCTATGTTGTGTGCATAAATGTTAACCAGAGTTATACCCTCTTGCTGGATTACTCCTTTATCACGATGCAGTGTCCTTCTTTATCTCTTACTATAGCTTTTGTTTTAAAGTCTATTTTGTCAGATATAAATATTGCTGTCAGGTTTTTTTCCCATTTCTATTTGCATGAAATATATTTTTCTTTTTACTTTTAGTCTGTGTGTGTCTTTTGTTCTGATGTGGGTCTTTTGTAGAGAACATATATATGGGTCTTGCTTTCTTATCCATTCAGCAAACTTATGTCTTTTGATAGGAGCATTTAAACCATTTACATTTTTAAAATTCATCTTTATTGTTGAAAGTATGAAGTTACCTCAAAAAATTAAAAATATAACTGTCATTTGACCCAATGATCCTACTTCTAGGGATATATCTTAAGAAACCCAAAACACCAATTCGAAAGAATTTATGCACTCTTATGTTAATAGCAACGCAATTTACTATAGCTAAGATATGGGAATAACCCAAGTGCCCATCAGTAGATGAGTGGATAAAAAAGCTGTGGGACATTTACACCATGGAACACTATGCAGCTGTAAAAAAGAAGGATCTCTTATCCATTGGATGGACCTGGAGAGGATTATGCTAAGTGAAATAAACCAGTCAGAAAAGGACAAATACCACATGATCTCACTTATATGAGGAATCTAATCAACAAAATAAACTAATGAACAAGATAGATACAGAGATATAGAACCATGGAACAGTCAGACAAATTTCAGAGGAAGGGTGGAGGTGGAGAGTGGGGGGGAGAGAGAGATTAATGAAAAAACTTAGATGCATATATACATAACCTATGGACACAGGCAATAGTGTGGTGAGGACTTGGGGGTCAGGTGTGGTTGCCTTGTAAAAACTTTCAATGAGGGAGAAAAAGGGGAGACATCTGTAATACTTTCAACAGTAAATAAAAAAGAGAAAGTATTATAGGTGTTCTCTTTTTCCCCCTCATTGATCTCCTCCAACTTGCATCTGCCCCCCTCCAGGGCTTCACCACACTACTGTCTGTGTCCATGGTTATGCATATATCCATATAAATTCTTAGGATAATCTCTCTTCCCCAGCTCTTGGTTTAATCAATCTTTTTTATTGCATTTTTAGACTCCCTTTGAGACCATTTAGGTTTAGTGATTATTGATAGATACATATTTATTGCCATTTTATACTTTTATTTCTGATCCTCTTTTGGGAGGTTTTGTTTTTCTTCTTCTCCTTATACATATCAAACAGGCCCTTTAACATCTCTTGTAATACTGGTTTGTTATTAACAAACTCCTTTATCATTTTTTGTGCAGGAAGCTGTTTATTTCTATTTCAATTTGAAATTATAGACTGAGTGTAGTAGTCTTGGTTGTAGGTTCTTGTTTTTCATCATTTTCAAGATTTCATGCCAAGCTCTTATGGCATGGAATGTTTCTGTTGATAGATCAACTGATAGTCTTGTTGGAGCTCAATTGTAAGTAACTAACTGCTTTTCTCTTGCTGCTTTTAAGATTCTCTCTTTGTCTTTAACATTGGCCATTTTAATTATGTTGTATTTTGTTGTGGGCCTCTTTGGGTTCATTTGTTTGTGACTCTGCATTTCCTGGACTTTTGTTTCTTTTTCCTTCACCAGGTTAAGGAACTTTTTTGGTCATTTTTTCTTCAAATACATTCTCAATCCCTTGGCCTCACTCTTCTCCTTCTGGTGACTCAATGATGCAGAGGTTGTTATATTGCATGCTGTCCCAAAGTTCCCTTAAACTATCCCCATTCTTTTAAATTCTTCTTTCTTTTTGCTGCTTTCATTGGGTGTTCCTTCCTATTTTGTCTTCCAAATCACTGATTCAATACTCTTTTTCATCCAACCTATTTTCTTCCTTCCAGTGTATCCTTGTTGTCAGATATGGTATTATTTCCGACTTTTTTTTTTTAATGGTTTCTACGTTTTTTGTTTTTGTTTTATCATTTTGTAGTTCTCATTAAGTTTCCTGAGCATCCTTATAACCCTTACTTTGAACTTTATATGTGATACAATGCTTGCCCCCGTTCCATTTAGTTCTGTTTCTGGCTATTCTTTCATTTGGGGCCTGTTTCTATGTCTCCACATTTTGGCTGTCTCTTTGGTTCCTATGATTAAGATAGATCTGCTATGATTCCCAGTCTTTGTGGGAGTGGCCTTATGTACTAGGTATCCTGTATGTCTCAGTGGTGCGGTTTCCTTATCTCCTGATCTGGGTGCTCTAGGAATGTCACTTGTGAGAGTTATGTGGCTCTTCCCAATGCAATCAAGACTTGATTGTTGTTGGCCCATTTGTGGATATGATCGACCCTCATCCTGGATGACTGTGAACCTCAAACCCTAACATGGCTGTGAGCTGCTGTTCAGGTTCTGATATAAATAAATAAATAAATAAATAAATAAATAAATAAATAAATAAATAAATAAATAAACAATTATAACAATAGATAAAAGGATAAATGAATAATAAATAAAAACAGAAAAAGGCAAGAAAAATAATAATAATAAAATTAAAAAGAAAATTAGAATAAGAAAAGAGGAAAAAAAAGTAAATGAAGAAATAGAAAAGAATTAATAAAAAATTACAGAACAAAAAAGAAAACAGAAAAATACAGAAAAAAAATTTAAAAGAAAAAAGCAGAATTTTCCTCAACAGAGATTGGTGCCTGCTGTGGATATTCCTTTGGATATGCTATTTGTGAAGTTTCTGGATCCTGCTCTGATGTTCTCTGAAACTGGTCACTTTGTATGTTGGTTCTGGGACTCTTGGGAGGGAATCTGATTCAGACAAAAGTAAGACACTCTCTGTGCCTGGCCCTCAGCCACCTTTTTGAAACTACAAGCAATCCACAGTTTGTAGCTGCTCCTGCTGTGCTTGACTATGCATGGAAAGGACTAAGCTTTATTTCAAGGCCATATTTTTCTAGCTCTGGGTCCCAGGGTGGGTCAAAAAATGTCCCAAAGTACTCAGGGATCTACCTCCACCTGTCTCTTCCTGTAGCCACATGACAAAGTCTGTCAAAGATTTTACCCTGAATTCGACACAGTGGAGCCTCTAATAGTGAGTCAGTTGGGGCCTCTGTGCCCAGATGTTGAGTATTCTGGAAGCCAAGAGGGTGTTTCTATTAGGTCTCCCCAGAAGGGGATGTGCCAGTCAGGTACAGAGAAAAGTGGGAGAATGGCCTCATGTCAAAGGCAGTCACTGACATCCCCTAAGTCTCCCTAAAACCCTGGTATAGAGATCTGGGCAGTCTCAGTGGGTGTCAGAAACTGATTTCTAAGGCTCTGAGTAGATGCCTTTCTCCTTCCTGCCAACTGACCAGCACCACCCCGACACAAGAGATCCACTAGACCAACACTCTCAACAGTTCTTCCTTATTGAGCTAGGGCTCTCGAAAAGGTGTGGCCAGAATTAGGGGCAGAATGAGTTGTGTGGTTCTAGGACAGAAGTTAGTCTTCTGTTACATGCCTCAGTAATACCACTGCTCTTGTGCAGAGCCCTCTTCAAAAGAACAAATTTTGGTCTCTTTGGGTCTGATCAAATCTTCTGGCTTCACCCTGACAACTCTCTTAGACCTCACAAAGTTCTACAAGCACTTGGTAGGTGGTGGCTGGTCTTAGTGTACCCTGGGGCTTTTGTTGAGTGGACTCAGACCCAGAACTTTCACAGAGTTTGAATCTGTATCAGTCTGCTGAACCTCACTGCCTCATACCTGATAACTCACTGAGAACTATTATCATGCAACTAGCATACCACTAGAGGCTCTTTCAGTGACTGAAACTAGCAGATGGCTAGTAGATGGAGGCAGATCTTAAGATGCACTAAGTCCTGCCCGGCTGGGCGTGGCTCAGTGGTTGAGTGTCGACCTAGGATCCAGGCGATCAGGGTTCGATTCCCGGTCAGGGCACATGCCCGGGTTGTGGGCTCAATCAATGACTCTCTCATCATTGATGTTTCTGTCTCTCTCCCCCTTTCCATTCCTCTCTCTGAAATCAATAAAGATATATTTTTTAAAAAAAGATGCACTAAGTCCTTTGATGACTTGCCCCTGGGATTGTTTCTGGTTGAAGCTGTTTGTGGTTCACCCATTGCCCTTCCCACACACATCCACACCCAGCATATGCAGCCAAAAACTGTGGATGAATTTGTAGCTCCAAACAGGTAGCCCATGGCCAGTCATGGGCAGCTTCTGACATTGACATGAACTGGAGTCCCTTCCAAAGGCCTCAGGAGCAACATACCCAGTGGTGGGCTTCAGAACATGTTGGAGCAAAACCAAGTTAGCTCCACAAATGACATATAAATGGAGATCTTGACATGCATGGCACCATGCTTGGGGAAATTCCACTTTGTGTGGTGAGCACCCACATGCAATTAGTGAAAAGTGGTCAGGGTCAACCCTCACACTCAGTGAGCCTGAGGGTTGACTTCATGCATGGAGGGCCTAACAGCAATCAAGACTCATCTATAATAGCAGGGCTCACATGACACACACAAAGAACATTCTTGTAAAACCTTATTCAGGTGATAACGGAGACTGTACTACTGAGGCCCATGGGATGCCTACTACATAAGGCCACCATACAAAAACTGGGAGACATAGATCTACATAATATACAGAAACAAATACTAAGAGGCAGCCAAAATGGGGAGAAAAATAAACATGCCCCAAATGAAAGAATAGAAAAATCCTCAAAGAACTAGAAGATAAGGAGGCAAGTAATCTACTAGATACAGAGTTCAAAAAATTGTTTATGAGGATGCTCAAAAAACTTAAGGGAAGAAAGGATGATCTCAGTGAGAATGTAAACACATAGTGAGCATGAAAAATATATAGAAACCATAAGAAAGAACCATTCATAAATAAAGAATACAATATGTGAAAAAAAGAATACACTACAAACAGAGAATTTAATCAGCAATTTGAAAGAAAAAATAGCAGAAAACTATCACAGTATCAAAGTACAAAAATAAGTAATTGAAGATAATAATCTATGGGACCTTTGGGACAACATAAAGTTTTAAAGTATCCACATCATAGGTGTCACAGAAGAGAGAAAGGAAGGGATTGAGAACATATTTAAAGAAATTATGACTGAAAATTTTGCTAACCCAATCAAGAAAAAGACACACAAGTCAAAGAAGCACAGAGAGTTTCAAACACAATGAACAGAAAGAAGTCCACACCAAGATAATTCAGAGTTAAAATGACAAAGTTTAAAGACAAAGACAAAAGGTTAAAAGGAGCAACAAAAAAACATTTAGTTATTTTCTAGGGAGTTGCCATAAGATTGTCAGCTGTTATCTCAACAGGAACACGTCAGGCCAGAAAAGATTGACCAAAAATATTCTATGTGTTGAAAAGCAAGAACATACAATCAAGACTACTCTATCCAACAAGGCTATCATTTAAAATTAAAGAAGAGATCTGTTTTGGGATCCAAGCCTTAGAAAAGCAGACTTTGGTGTGCATCTCGGTCCTGTCCAAACGCATCCAGCCCCAGTAGTGGAGACCTCAAGCCTGGGGTTGTTGATAGCCCCAAACAGGGTTCTCAGGGCCAGTCACAAACTGGGAATGACATTGGTCGGTATCAGAGACCCTCCAAACAGAATGAGAATCCTAGCAGATCTACCTAACATTTAGCCAAAATGGGGAGTCCAAAAAAAAAAAAGGCCCCAAGTGAAAGAACAAGAGAAGTCTCCAGAAAATGAGCCAAATGAAACAGAGATAAGCAACCTCTCAGATATAGAGTTTAGAATACTGATTGTAAGGATGCTCAACAGCATGAAAAAAGATTTGGAAACTATGAAAAATGACCAGTCAGAAATGAATGAGATAGCAGAAATAAACACTACATTAGAAGGAATAAACAGCAGATTAGAAAAAGCTGAGGATCGGATCAGTGATTAGAAGAGAGGGTAGAAAAAAATCACTCAATCAGAGACCCAAAAACAAAAAAACAATTAAAAAACAGGAGGACAGTCTAAGGGAGCTGTGGGACAGCATAAAACGTAACATATTATAGGAGTGGCAGGGGAGGTTGAAAGTAAGCATGTGTTAGAGAAACTATTTGATGAAATAATGGCAGAAAACTTCCCTAACCTGGTCAAGGAAAAAGTCACACAGGTTCTGGAGGCACAGAGAGTCTCAAGCAAGAAGAATCCAAAGAGGCCCACACCCAGACATATCATAATTAAACTGTCAAAAATCTAAGACAATGAGAGAATCTTAAAGGAACATAGAGAAAGGCAATCTGTTACCTACAAAGGAGCTCCCATAAGGCTGTCATTAGACTTCTCATCGGAAACTCTACAGGCCAGAAAGGAATGGCATGAAGTATTCAAGGTAATGCAAAAGAAGAATCTGAAACCAAGATTACTCTATCCAGTAAGATTATCAATCAAGCTGGATGGTGAAATAAAGAGCTTCCAAGACAAAAAAAGGATAAAAGACTACAAAACCAGCATTACAGGAAATGTTTAAAGGACAGCTATAATTAGACATAGAAATAGAGAATGAGAAACAGCTCTAATGAAACAAAATGTAAGTACAGAAGTATCTTTCAATCATAACCTTAAATGTAAATGGATTAAATGCCCCAATAAAGAGATATAGGGTGGCTGAATGGATAAGAAAGCATGACCCAACTATATGCTGTCCACAGGAGACCCATCTCAGAACAACAGACTCATACGGGATGAGCGTGAAGGGATGGAAAAACATTTTCCATGCAAATGGAAATGAAAAAAAGCTGGGGTAACAATACTCATATCAGACAAAATAGACTTCAAAATGAATATCATAAAGAGAGACAAGGAAGGTAATTACATAATACTAAAGGGATCAATCCAGCAAGAGGATATAACCCTGATAAACATATATGTACCCAATATAGAAGCACCTAAGTTTATAAAAAAACGTCTAGAGGATTTTAAGAGAGAGAGATCGACAGCAATACAGTCATACTAAGGGACTTTAACACCCCAATGACTTCACTGGATAGGTATTTCAGAAAAAAATCAACAAGGAAAAAGTGACCCTAAATGACACACTAGATCAGATGGATTTAATTGATATTTACAGGACATTCTAGCCAAAGCTGTAGAATATACATTCTTCTCAAGTGCACATGGGACATTCTCAAAGATAGACCACATGTTAGGACACAAAACAAGTCTCTATGAGTTCAAGAAGATTAAAATCATATCAAGCATTTTCTCAGATCATGATAGCATGAAACTAGAAATCAACAACAATAAAAACACTAAAAGACATTTAAACCATGGAGGCTGCAAAGCATGTTTTTAAACAATGAATTGGTTACCAAAGAGATTAAGAAAGAAACAAAAATCTACCTGGAAACAAATGAAAATGAACAAACAACTCCAAATCTATGGGACACAGTGAAAGCAGTCCTGAAAAGGAAGTTTATAGCACTATAAGCCTATGTCAAAAAAGGAGAAAAACTTCTAATAGACTCATTAACCCTACAACTCAAAAACTTAGAAAGTGAACAACAAAAAAAGCCTAGAGTAAGTAGAAGGAAAGAAATAATAAAGATTAGAGCAGAAATAATTGACATAGAGACTAAAAAAAAAATACAAAAATCAATGAAACCAGGAGCTGTTTATTTGTCAAGAGAAACAAGATTGATGAACCTTTAGCCAGACTCATCAAGAAACTAAGAGAGGAACCAAATAAACAAAACCAGAGATGAAAGAGGTGAAATAACTAACCCAACAGAAATAAAAAGGATTGTAAGAAAATACTATGAACAACTATATGCCATGAAGCTGGACAACCTGGATGAAATGGACAAATTCCTAGAAAAATATAACCTTCCAAACTCAATTAGGAAGAGTCAGAAAGTTTAAATAGCCCAATAACTGTTCATGAAGTTGAAGCAGTAATCCAAGGGCTCCCAGCACACAAAAGCACTGGTCCAGATAGCTTCACAGGGGAGTGTCACCAAACATTCAAAGAAAATTAACACCTATCCTCCCCAAACTATTTCAAAAAATCCAAGAGGAAGGAACACTTTTTATCTTTTTTAACCTGGCCAGCATTAACCTAATTCCAAAACCAGATAAAGATACTACAAAGAAAAAGAATTACAAGACAATATCCCTGATGAACATAGATGCTAAAATCCTCAGCAAAATATTAGCAAATCGGATCTGGCAATATATTAAAAAGATCATACACCATGACCAAGTGAAATTCATTCCAGGGATGCAAGGCTGGTACAATAGTCACAAACTAAAAAACGTGACGCATCACATAAACAAATTGAAAGACAAAAATCAGATGATCTTATGAATAAATGCAGAAAAAGCATTCAATAAAATCCAACACACATTTTTGATAAAAACTCTCAGCAAAGCGGGAATAGAGGGATGATACCACAACATAATAAAGGCCATATATGACAAATCTACAGCCAGCATCATACTCAATGGGCAAAAACTAAAACCATTTCCCCTAAGAATAGGAACAAGACAGGGGTGTCCACTTTCACCACTTATTCAACATAGTACTGGAAGTCTTAGCCACAGCGATTAGACAAGAAGAAAATATAAAAGGGATCCAAATTGGAAAGGAGGAAACAAAACTATCATTCTTTGCAGATGACATGATATTGTACATAGAGAATCCTAAAGACTTCAACAGAAAACTACGAAATTTAATAAATGAATTCGGTAAGATAGCGAAATATAAAATTAACACCCAAAAACCAATAGCATTTTTATACACCAATATTGAACTCTTAGAAACACAAACTACAAAAACAATCCCATTTACCATTGCAACTAAAAAAATGAGATATCAGGGAATAAACTTAACCAAAGATGTAAAAGACCTTTACTCAGAAAACCACAGGACACTGAAAAAAAAATAAAGGAAGATGTAAACAAATGGAAAAATATACCATGTTCATGGATTGGAAGAATTAACATCATTAAAATGTCCATACTACCTAAAGCAATCTATAAATTCAATGCAATCCCTATTAAAATAGCAACAACATATTTCACAGATCTAGAAAAAACACTTCAAAAATTTATCGGAAACCAAAAAACACCCTGAATAGCCACAGCAATCTTGAAAAAGAAGAACAAAGTTGGAGGGATCACAATACCAGATATCAAGTTATACTACAAAGCCACTGTAATCAAAACAGCCTGGTCTTGGCACAAGAACAGACATATTAATCAGTGGAACAGAACAGAGAACCCAGAAATTGACCCATGCCATTATGGTAATTTAATATTTAACATAGGAGGCAACAACATACAATGGAGTAAAGACAATCTTTTCAATAAATGGTGTTGAAAAAATTGGACAGGTACATGCAAAAAAATGAAACTTGACTACCAACTTACACCATACACAAAAGTAAAGTCAAAATGGATAAAAGACTTAAATATAAGGTATGAAACCATAAAAATCCTAGAGGAAAAGATAGGCAGTAAAATCTCAGACATCTCTCATAGCAATATGTTTGCTGATTCATCTCCAAGAGCAAGAGAAACTAAGGAGAAAATAAACAAATGGGACTGCATCAAAATAAAAAGCTTCTGTACAGCAAAGGAAACCATCAAAACAATACAAAAAGGGAGCCCACAGTATGGGAGAACATACTTGCCAATGACACATCTGATAAAGGGTTAATATCCAAAATGTATAAGAAACTTATTTAACTTAAAAGGAAGGCAAACAATCCAATTAAAAAGTGGGCAATGGACCTAAAAATAGACACTTGTCCAAAGAGGACATACAAATGGCTAAGAGACATATGAAAAAATACTCAACATCACTAATCATCAGAGAGATGCAAATTAAAACCACAATGAGGTATCACTTCACACCTGTCAGAATCGCTACCATCAACAAGTCAATGAATTACAAGTGCTGGGAGGGTGTGGAGAAAAGGGCACCCTTAGCACACTGCTGGGGGGAATGCAGACTTGTGCAGCCACTGTGGAAAGCAGTATGGAGTTTACTCAAAAAATTTAAAATGGACCTGCCATTTGACCCAGTGATCCCACTTCTAGGAATATATCCTAAGGAACCCCAAACACCAATTGCAAACAATTTATGCATCCCTATGTAATCAGTGCAATTCACAATAGCCAAGATTTGGAAATAGCCCAAGTGGCCATCAGTAGATGAGTGGATAAAAAAGCTTTGGCACATTTACAGCATGGAGTACTATGTGGCTGTGAAGAGAAAAGTCCTTTTGGGCTTTAGCACAGCATGGAGGGAACTAGAGAGTATTATGCTAAGTGAAATTTGCCAGTTGGAGAAGGACAAGTACCAAATGATCTGGCTTCAACCTGGAATATAATAAACAAAATAAACTGATGAACAAAGTTGATCCAGTAACATAGAAGCTTGGAACAAACTGAGGGATATCAGAGGGAAGGCGGGGAAGGGGTGTGGGTGGAGAGATTAATCAGGGAACTTGTATATTTATGGGCATGGCCCATGGATGTGGACATTGGTGTGGGGAGGGACTGGGGGTGGGATGGATGTGGGGTGGAGGGCATCAGTAGGGTTAAAAGGGGGCCATCTGTAATGGTCTCAACAATAAAGATAAACATTAAAGTATATCTATATCTATATCTATATCATCTATATCTATATCTATATATCTATATATATATATATAGATATATATATGCTGCCCCCCCAAAAAATAAAATAAAATAAAATAAAATTCAAGAAGAAATAAACAGCTTCCCAGACAAGAAAAGTTCATTAAAACCAAACCAGTTTTATAAGAAATGTTGAAATACTTCTTTAAAAAGAAGGGAAAAAAAAAAGAGAGGAACATAATTAAAAGACTAAAATGACAATAAATGCATACCTATAAATAATCACTGGAAATGTAAATGGTTTATTACAAAGGTAAATGGAATTACTTTGTGTTTTTCTTAGTTTCTCTTTCTGAGAATTCACTATGGTGTATAAAAATGCCATCAATTTCTGGTTGTTAATTCTCTATGCTGATACATTGACAAATTTATTTATTAAATCTAGTAGTTTTTTGGTGGAGTCTTTTTTTTATTAAAAATATATCTTTATTGATTACAGAGAGAGGAAGGGAGAAGGAGAGGGAGAGATAGAAACATCAATGATGAGAGAGTCATCATTGATCGGCTGCCTCCTGCATAACTCCAAGTGGGGATCGAGCCCGCAACTAGGACATGTGCCCTGATCAGGAATTGAACTGTGATCTCCTGGATCTTAGGTCAGTGTTCAATAGCTGAACCATGCCCGGCCAGGCTGATGGAGTGTTTAATAAACTTAACAAAGAGGTAAAAGACCTCTACTCAGAAAAATACCATTTACCATTGCAACTAAAAAAATAAGATGCCTAGGAATAAACCTAACCAAGAATGTAAAAGACCTGTATTCATTCTACCCAGAGCAAACAATAAATTCAATGAAATCCATATTAAAATACCAACAAATTTCAGAGATTTAGAACAGAACAAATACTCCAAAAATTTATATTGAACCTAAAAAGACCCCAAATGGCCACAACAATCTTAAGAAAGAAAAACAAACTTGGGGGAGATCACAATACCAGATATCAAGTTATACTACAAAGCCACTGTATCAAAACAGCCTGGTACTGACACAAGAACAGGCATACAGATCAATGGAACAGAAAAAACAAAAACATCAAAATTGGAAAAGAGGAATTAAAACTGTCATTATTCACAACTTACATGTATTATGTCAGGAACCAGCCTGGAAGAACAAACCTGAGTTCAAGCGGTGGGAATTAAAGAGACAAAGTTATGGGATCAGGAGGGCTGCCCTCTGAGATGTTTTGTATTTCTGCTCAGACACAGACTGGGAATAAACATAGGAATATTAACACTACAGCCAACAACATAATGCCAGAATAGAATAATGAAAATAAACTATGTCTAGAGATAATATTAGAAAACTTATCAAACAGTTCTTTTGCTAAGTCTGCGGGTGAGGTATCTAGAGGAGGAGCAGATTCTATAGCATTTATATCAGCATGTAAGCGAGCACCATCTACAGATACATTATCTTGATTCCATATCCCTATAAGATGGTTTTTAATCCTATCCCACCCCCATTCAGAGTTTCTTAGTAACATCGATCCTTTGAAACTGAGCATGACACTGCAGCAACATTCTAACCTTCACACTTTGAATGTTATCTCCTATAAGTAACACAGCTTCTTCTAACACATTCAACTTATCCTCTAATTTCTTATCATTTTTTTCTTGAGCTCCCAAAGCATCAGATACCTTTTTTGCTAACCCATTAACAAAACTCGCTGTATGTATTTCTTGAGTAAGAGCAATTCCAGCAATAGAAGCTGTAGCAATAATAGAAACTAAAGCAGCAATACTGGCTATCAACAGTCCCAAGAAGCTTTTAGTTCTCTCCAATAGTTCTTTTAACTCTTGCAACACTTCAAGTCCCATGTCCTTGCGTCTTAACCAGAAGCATTACAAACGCAGGTTGGTGCAATACCAACAAATCTAGGTTTGCATTAGCACTAGATACACAATTTGTAAGGTTACAATTTACACAATTAATGGTATAATAATCAGCTAATTTCTTAATCAAAACCTTACCTACTAGTAATACTTAAGAAGGAGGAACACAGGCTAAACCTCCTTTAACAAAATAGTTCCCATTTGGATGATTCTCAGCTTTATGTCTAACTATGACAATGTCCGTGTTTGCTACTAACTTCCATACATTAGGTTGAACTCATCCATGCTCTGTTGTTGGTAGAGTCTCCACAAATCCTCAGCATATTTCCCATTGGGGGATCTCCAGTTCTGCTCAGCTGCTGAGAAACCTTCTGTATCCGAATTTTTAAAATTAAGGGTAAATAAAGAGAGATTAAGTATATTACTAGGAGGATGGCAGGTATATTCCCCCTTCTTTACTTTTGCAATTTGAGCCTTTAAGGTCCTGTGGACTCACTCGATTATTCCCTGGCCCTGAGGATTATAAGGAATGCCTGTGGTATGAGTAATTTGGAAAGCTGCACAAAACTCTGTAAAAATTTTGCTAGCATATGCAGGCCCATTGTCAGTTTTTATAATTTTTGGAATGCCCAAGATGGCAAAACATGATAATACATGACAAATAACCTGTTTTGTATTTCCCCCAGTATGTGCGGTTGCCACTAAAAATCCAGAAAAAGTATCCACTGTGATGTGCACAAATGATTGGCGACCGAATTCAGCTATATGAGTAACACCAATTTGCCAAATATGTCCTGGGAGCAATCCCCGTGGATTAACACCATACTGAGGTACAAGGGGGATATGCTCAGGACAGTTTTGACATCCCTTTACTATTTGTCAGTTGGCTTCACGAGTAACGTTAAATTGTTTTCTTAAACCGGAAGCATTTTGATGATGCAGAGCATGTGAGGCTTGTGCTTGTTCAATAGAGGAAATAACTAAGAAAGTGCCACGAGTCAACATGTCTGCTTGTGCATTTCCTTCTGCTAAAGGTCCAGGGAGAATTGAGTGAGCTCTGATATGTCCCACAAAACAAGGTAAGGTTCGTTGCTGAATCAGTTGCTGTAAAGACAAGAGAGCAGTTATTACTGTAGAGGGATCACTGTCAGTCAGGGTAGCCGTCTCCAAACCTTGAATGATAGATACAATGTATTTAGAATCTGTGTACAAATTAAATTTTACATCTTGCAAGCATTTAAATACTGCAATGACAGCTACTAACTCTACTCTCTGTGCAGAGGTTTCTTTAGTATTCAATGTATAGCCCTGATTATTGATAACATAGCTGGCAATTCCAGACATCAACCCATCAGTAAACACTAGAAGAGCATCAGACAGAGGTTCTTTAGAGGTAGTTTTTGGAAATATCACAGGGTTTTGAATGAATAGCTGTAATAATTTATCTGATTGATAATGGCAGTTGATCTGTCCACTGTAATCTGAAAAAGCAATCTGCCATAAAGTTTCATTTTGCCACAACCACTGTTGCTGCATGGAAGTGTAAGGCACAATAATAGTGGCAGGCTGTTTCCCAAATAACTCTATAGCTCTTTTTCTACCCTGCAATATTAATTGTGCCACTGACATGGCATAAGGTGTGATAACCATTTTTCTGGAGGAATATAAATGAATCCATTCTATTGGAGCTTCTTGCCAAAACAAACCAGTAGGGAAATAATTTGTAGGTAAGATAATTAGTTGCCAGGCTTTTGTGTAATCAATTCTAATTACCTGTTGTTGTGAGATAGCGTTCTCTACCATCTCTAGAGCCTGTTGTTCCTCAATGGTTAATTCTCGAGGACTACGGGGGTCAGGGTTGCCACAGAGTATGTCAAATAGTGGTTTTAATTCACCCATGGTTAAGCCTAAAGAAGGCCTTATCCAATTAATGTCCCCCAAAAGATTTTGGAAATCATTCAAGGTGGATAGACTGTCTGTTCTGAACTGAAATTTTTGTGGCCTTACTTTCCGTCCTTCTATCAATTTCCCTAAGTAATTATAAGGCATGGTCTGTTGAATCTTTTTGGGGGCTATGACAAGGCCAAATCTATTTGGTTGAAGTTCCAACTCTGAGTAAATCACTTTTAAGTTTTCTGGATCATGATGAGCCACTAAAACATCATCCATATAATGGATTACATAGGCTTCTGGATGTATCTTTTGAATCTCTTTAATAGCTATAGCCACAAATTTTTGACACAATGTGGGACTATTTGCCATGCCCTGGGGCAAAACTCTCCAGTGATATCTCTGCATTGGTTCCTTAAAATTGGTTGAAGGAACACTGAAGGCAAATCTTTTACAATCTGCAGGGTATAATGGGATGGTGAAAAAGCAGTCTTTCAAGCCTAATACTATGAAATGGTATCTTGCAGGAATGGCCACCAGAGAGGGCAAACCTGGTTGTAAAGTCCCCATAATTTCCATAGTCTTATTTACTGCTCTTAAATCCTGCAATTGCCTCCACTTTCCAGATTTTTTCTTAATAACAAATATAGGTGTATTCCAAGTACTATTAGATTCCTCAGTGTGCCCCTGAGCTAATTGTTCCTGCACCAATTGCTGGGCTGCTTGAATTTTTTCCTCTGATAAAGGCCACTGCTCCACCCATACAGTATTATCAGATGTCCAGGTAATAGGGTCCGCTGTAAGAGAGGCAGGAATAGCAGTGACCTTTAGGACAAATTTGAATCATAGCTAAGACCTTGTTTTGTCAGTTGGCCTTTGCAGGGAATGGGTTGTTCTATCCCCTGGCCATGTTTGCCCAGTTCCTGCCCTGGTATGTAACCTTGGTCTAACATATGATTAGTTACCTTAGTATTTGGGCTACACAATAACACTCCCATATCTTTGAGAACATCTCGGCCCCACCAATTACATGGCAGAAAAAGCAATACATAAGGTTGAAATTTACCAGACTTTCCCTCTGCATCTCACCATGTAAGAATCTGTGTACTTTGCAGTGGAGATTGAGTCTGTCCAATTCCTTGTAAAGCGGTCATAGCAAGTTGCACAGGCCACTGGGATGGCCAGTATAACTAATTACTGAAACATCAGCTCCTGTATCAAGCAATCCATTAATTTTCTTACCATTAATCAGCAGTTCTCTTTCAGGTCTCTCAGACCCCACTGTTTGAATCCAATAAGCTCTATTGGAAGAGCCAACGCCATGATTTCCCCTATCCTATTGAGATAAAATTCTCCCTATCTTCTTAAAGGGTAATAATATCAATTGTGTGATTTTCATTTCAGGAGTTAATGTAATGATATTAAGAGGGGCTATACACATGACCTTTAACTCCCCTGTATAGTCAGAATCTATGACACCTAGAAAAACTTGAAGTCCCTTCATCGTTAGCCTGCTACATCCTAATAACAGGTCTACAGTGTCTCTTGGCAGAGTCCCATATACCCTTGTGGGTATGGCTTGGGGTCCCATCTCAGGTGTTAATATGTAGCGAGTGGTGGGACTGCACTTCCTGGCATGGCTCTATATAGGTCCTGTATTCCCTGTTTGGTCTCTCGTAATCCTGGGGTGGGTAGACTGAATGGCCCCGATTGTTTGAGGGGGTTGAGGCTGCCCCCTCTTGTAGTTTCCTGACTGCTGTAAGGGTTTGCCATTTATGTCAATTTTTGCCCTGCACATATTAGCCCAATACTTTCCTCTTTTACATTTTGGGCACAATCCTGGTTGTTTTTCTTGTTCATTGCTATTATTCATTTTTCTACATTCCTTACTAAAATGCCCTGACTTGCCACAGCTGTAGCAATTACCTCTTCCTTTTTCTTTATTTCTCTGTTGCTGTTCCACTATTCCTTGAATAGTTGCTCCTTGCAGTGCTGCAGGTAATGTCAACCCTTGTATATATGATGGTCCAATATCGGCACAGAGACGAATATAATCCAATAGTGAACCCTTCTTTTTCCAAGGTCTAATAGTGGATTGACATGCTGAATTTGCATTCTCATAAGCCAACTGTGTTACTAGCAACATTTCTGCCTCTCTGTCAGGCACTAAGCAGTTAACTGCCTGAAGAAATCTGGAAACAAAATCTTGGTCAGGCTCATCAGGTCCCTGCCTTATTTTGGCTAGTTCTTCTGATTTTGTGCCAGGTGTAGGCAATGTATGCCAGGCCTTAGAAGCTAGTGCATTAATTGTATGATAAGCCTCCTGAGGGTAGATTACTTGTGCATCATTGGTTAAGTGAGGCCCTTCTCCTATTAACATCTCATAAGTTATAGGAATATTGTTTGCCCTGTTTCTGTTTTCAGCCTCATGACAACGATCATAAAATTTTGATTTCCATAATAAATTTTCTCCTCCTGTTAAACATGCTTTAGCTATAGATCTCTAATCATTAGGAGTTAAAGCGTCAGTAGCATTGTTTTCTAGGATGGTCAAAGTATACGGAGCAGTGGCCCATATTGAGTTGTAGCCTCTTTTAGCTCCTTTAACATTTTGAATGACAAAGGAGTGTAATATCTTTGCACCTGATTAGGATTATTAGGGTTTGGCTGCTCAGAGACTGGAAAGACAGCTAACCCAGAATTCCACACCTCCTCTCCACTCTCTTGCACTTTCAAGAGCATTCTTTGCAGTGGATATAGGGTATCCTTGATCTGTTTTTCCATACGTGGATAATTTACATTATTTTCTCTGTTATAATTATTCAATTTAGAATTTTCCTGATAATCTCTTTTCCATGGAGAGGCAGGTGAAGCAAAAGGGAAAGTTGGCTTTTGTTCAGAAGTTTGCACCAAAGATTGCACCAACTGCATCAATTGCCTGACAATCTCTGGAGTTACTTCCTTAGTTGTATTAGTCATAGCTAGATAGAGATTATCATCATCATTGTAAGGAGCAGCTGCATCATCTAATTCAGCCTGCTCTTCTGGTGGGAGCTCCTCAGCATCCCATTTGGAATCCTTACCCCCTTCTCTTTGTACATTCCCTCCCCCTTCTAATTTTTCCTCTAATATAGGAGCCTTCTCTTTTTGTTCTGTACTCCCTGTTTTACATTCAAACTCATGACTAGGATCAAGGGAATCACAGACTAGGCTCCAGAGAGAGAATGTATCCATGGGCACCTTTTCTGACCCATGAGCATGATACCAATCTTGTAATTTTCCCCCTACCTTTTCCCATGTTTTTATATTAACTGTACCTTCTTCAGGAAACCAAGGACAGACTATCTCTATGAATTTTAAAAACTTTAAAATATGTTCTTCAGAAACCTTTGATCCTCTTGTTCTTAACATAGAATGTAACATTTGAGCAAAAAGCCTCTGTGTTGAACTAGATTGCCCCATCTTATTTTACTCCTGACTATAAAACAAAAATGCTCCTCTTGCCTCAATTCCTTTTCTGGCGAGCACCACTTACATATAGAGGAGTTCCTCACCTTACCTTAAGTTGCTTCTCAAGTACTCAGGTCCTTGTTCAGGCGCCACTTGTCAGGAACCAGCCTGCAAGACAAACAAACCTGAGTTTGAGCTGTGGGAATTAAAGAGACAAAGTTATGGAATCAGGAGGGCTGCCCTCCAATGAGGTGCAGTGACAAATGGCTTCAATGCCTTTATTATATAGTAAGTAACAAACAATTAGTAATGAGGTGAGGGTGATACAAAGTAGTTCCTTCAAGGCTGCATGAACACTCTTTCAGAGTAAACACCCTGACTCCTGCATGACCCCATACCTTGGTAATTATCTTTATTTTGGCTCATAACAGGTACTTGTGGGGAGGGTTGATTCCCTGACTCCAGACCCTCAGGTGGTGTGGACCATGTCCAGACACATCACCGGCTCCCAACAGTATTATACTTAGAAACTCCTTAAAATTCCTCCAAAAAACTAATAGATTTAATAAATGAGTCTAGGAAGTTTGCAGGATATGAAGTTAAAATCCAGAAATAGATGGAGTTTTTTACACCCATAATAAGCTCTCAGAAAGAGAAACTAAAAAAGCAATCCCATTTACTATTGCAAAAAAAATTAGGAAACCTAAGAATAACCTAAACCAAGGGGGTGAAAGACCTGTATGTGGAAAATTACAGGGTATTGAAAAAGAGATAGAGAAAGATATAAGCAAATGGAAGAATATACTTTGTTTATGGATTGGAAGAACTTACATCATTAAAATGACCATACTACTCAAAATAATCTACAAATTTAATGCAATCCATATTAAATTACCAACAGCATATTTTACAGATCTAGAACAAGTATTCCAAAAATTTAAATGGAACTAAAAAAGACACTGAGTATCCTCAGAAATCTTGAGAAGGAAGAACAAAGTTGGAGGGATCACAAAACCGGATATCCGATTATACTACATAGCCATTGTAATCAAAACAGACTAGTACTGGCATAAGAACAGGGTTATAGATCAATAAAAGAAAACAGAGAGCCCAGAAATCTACTCAAGACATTATGCTCAATTAATATTTAACAAAGGATGTAAGAGCTTACAATGGAGTAAAAACAGTCTCTTCAATAAATGGTGCTGTGAAAATTGGACAGGTACATGCAAAATAATGAAACTAGACTACCAACTTACACCCTACACAAGAATAAACTCAAAATGGATAGAAGACTTAACTGTAAGTTTTGAAACTATACAAATCCTAAAAGAAACCATAGGCCGCAAAATCTCATACATCTCTTGTGGCACTATGTTCGTCAATACATCTCTTAGGGCAAGGGAAACAAAGGAGAATATAAACAAATGGGACTATATCAAAATAAAAAAAGCAAGACAAAACAAAACTGCACAGCAAAAGAAACCATCAACAAAATGAAAAGGGAGCCCACTGTATGGAAGAACATATTTGACAATGATATACATCTGATAAGGTGTTAATTTCCAAAATATATAAAAAAACTCATACAACTTAACAAAAAGAAGAGAAACAATCCATTTTAAAAATGGCCAAAAGACCATAAAGAGACACTTCTCCAGAGGACATACAGATGGACAAGAGACAAATGAAAAAATTCTCAGTCACTAATCATCAGAGAGATGCAAATTAAAAGGACAATGGGGTATCACGTCACACCTATCAGAATGGTTATCATCAACAAATCAACAAAGGGCAAGTGCTGGTTAGGATGTGAAGAAAAAGGAACTGTAGTACACTGTTCTTGGGAATGCAGACTGGTGCAGCCACTATGGAAAACAGTATGCAAGTTCTTCAAAAAATTACCCCTATGTCCCTACCAGCGTAATTTACAATAGCTAAGATCTGGGAATAGCCAAGGTGCCTATCAATAGGTGAGTGGATAAAAATGCTGTGGGACATTTACACCATGGAATACTATGCAGCTATAAAGAAGAAGGATCTCTTTCTGCTTGGGATAACATGGATGGACCTGGAGAATATTATGCTAAGTGAAATAATCCAGGCAGAGAAAGACAAACATCACATGATCTCACTTATATGTAGAATCTAAAGAACTTAGTAAACTGATGAACAAAATAGTTTCAGTGACATGGAGTCATGGATCATGCTGATGAGTCTCAGAGGAAAAGAGGGGGGTGAGTGGGTGGGATGAGGAAAGACTTACTAAAGAATTTATATGCATATATGCATAACCAAAGGACAAAGATAATGTGTGGTGAGGGACTGAGGAGGTGGGTGGGGCAGTGTAGAAGGGCTCAGTTGGGAGAAAAAGGGACATCTGTAATATTTTGAGCAATAAAAAAAACCAAAACTCAACATTGAAAAAATAGTTGAATTTAAAAATGGGCAAAAGTTAAAAAGGAAGGTGGCAGCACTATAACAAGAAGCCCAGCACCCTTTCTCCTAGCCACGGATTGGATTTATTCCTAAATACTGCATAACCAGCTTAGAAAAACAGAGAACAATACCTGAATGGACATATTTTGTGTAAAGAAACACTGAAGAAACATCATAGTCTGGTAAGACAGAAGCTTGTTGAAAGTGGGAGTCCCCCCTGAAGCCAGTGCTGGGTTGAGAGGCCTAGGGTTAGTGGCTGCAAACTTCCTTCCCCTTGGGAGTGTGGACTGGCATCCAAAAGCTGGGATCTCAAACCCAGAGTAGAGGAGAAGGGAAGGACAGCCAATGCATGGCAGGCAGAGGGAGCCAGGGAAACAGAGTGCCTGCAAGGAGAGGACTGCACCTTCCCAGTGAAAAAACATACTTAATAATGGCAGCCTGGACAGGAGACTTTCTCCCCAAATACTGATGGCAGGAAAGGCGGTCCCGCAGCATGTGGCTTCCAAATAGAAAGAGGCCAGAGGGCTGCACTAAGCAGCAACATAAAAAAACTATCTGATTTCCTGTAAGGCATCGTGTAGAACCCCAGAAAGCATATGAATTGTGTGGTATGGGGAAAGGGAAGAGAGCCTTCCCACCACCAGAGAGAGGACCTGAGCTTCCAGCAGGGCAGATGGGGGTCTCCAGCTGCCAGAGCTGCTGGGGGGTGAATCAGAGATTTTTGACCTGCCCTAAGGGGAGCTGGGATAGCACACAAGGAACTGCTCCAGCTTTACTGAGATCAGCTGTGCAGGGGACCTGTGTGTGGCTGACTTTGTGAGCCCTCCAAGGCATGGGGGCAATAAGACCTCTCAGGGTGGGTTCTCTGCCAGTTTGTTGCTTTGTGAGTTTTTGATTGCTGCACAGGCATCCACCTTCCTGGCTTTCATTGGGGAGACAGACCAGCGAAAGCTGGGACTTGTGTCTGCATAGTGGACAGTTTGAAATAAACACCCCATGGTATCAGCCAACCAGATCTGGGAAAGGAGGGGCTGAGTACCCCTACCTCTGCTGTAGTCTAAGAGGACCAGCTCCAACAAGAAAGGGGCTGGTTCAGCTGACTGCAGGGCACAGTCTTGAGAACGAAGGTAGAACAGCTCACAGGAGGACAATATAAGAATAAAAAATCTCAAGGACTACTGCATGGGAATTAGAGGAAAAGTGTAAAATCCCTTCTGGGGGCTTGGCAGACAACTCGCTCACTAGAATATTTTTTAAAAATCAAACCCACTGAGCCCAGGCCACTGAAACTGCCCGTACAGGAAAGACAACAAACAGAATTCAATCTGAAATTGTAGCAGGCCATTGTATGGGGAACTAAAATTGGAGGATATGGTAGAGACTGAGGAGTTGGCTTTGAAGCAGAGACTAACTTCCCCCCAATAATTGCCTTATAGCAAAACTTCTAAGTAAAGGGAGTAATATCGAGATCTACACTAGCCGGACTGAAATCTAGAGACTCTTCAGAAGGCTCTGGAGTAAGACCAGGCAACCAGAAGGGGGACGCAAATTAGCTGACAAATGAAGGTGGTCCACAGAGAACCTCAGACCAGATAAATACTAAATGACACCAGAACCAAACCTAGACAGCTACTGACATTGGCTGACACAGAACTACCACCCAGAAAAACCAAGATCAGCATACAAAACAGTGAGCCTCAGGCAACATAAACTGAACAGAGGAAATTCACCTGATTAACTTTCTTTTAAGAAAAAAGAGAAAAAATATTTTCTTTTAAAATTGTAATTGTTTGTTTTTAATTTTTTCATTATTTAAAAAAAATTTTTTTCTCTTGCTTTGCTTGTTTCTTTCCATTGTTTGGTGTGTGTTTTTTCTATTATCAAGATTTTTTAAAATTCTCTGCTTTATTGCTGGGATATTATCTTTATAATCAATAAGTATATTGCTTTTCTCTATTGTTTCCCCCATATCTCTTATTGCACTCCTTCCCTGCCCTTGCTTTACCTCTATCTCTCTTCTTGTTCCATTATAATAATTTTCTTTTTCTTATTTCTTTTTTTCTTTTATTCTCTGTCTTCCTTCCTTTTTGTTGTTTTCTTTGGGTTTGTCTCTTTATTTCATTTTTATTTTTTATTTTTCAACCTTTTCCTATTCCTACCCATCACCCTAATTTTTTGCTCACCCTTCTTTACTTTCAGAATCTTTACTCTGCCCTTTTAATCTCCCATTAGCTTCTCTATTTTTTACTTTTTGTTTTAGTATTATTATTTTATTATTAGCAATTAAATCCTTTTTTTCTTTAATATTTATGCTCTCCTTTCACTCTCCTAATTCTACTTTCTCATGGGATGTTTTAATTGTGGTTGTCAGGATATTTTGTAAGTTACTGTTTGTTCCTGGCAGTTTGGTAGTGTTTTGTTTTGCCCTGTCAGCACCTACACAACAGCTCAGAAGACGTGGTTGTGGCTGAGTCTCACAGTTAGCCAATCTTAGAGGAGTGTCCACCCAACAATGGGTCAACAACAATCTAGATCCAATCACAATCGGAGAGTCCAAAGAACCCACAAAAGGGACATGCTTAGAGCAAATAGCTTAGAAGTAAAAGGAAAACACACTTCTGGGTTCCACTGCACATACATTACAAAGTCCCAAACCACAAGAGAGGTAGACAGATACAAACACTTAAAGTTACTAAAACAGTGAGAAAAAGAAACAACCCTCAAACTATAGAAAAGTAAAAATTGCAAGAAAAAGACCTTGATTAGATGGAGGTAAGAAAATTATCAGAAATAAAGTTGAGATTAATGGTTATAAAGATACTCAGGAAATTAATGAGAACAAAAAGGCACTTAATAGAAAGGTTCGGGAATTTAACAAAAACATGTAAAAAGAGGTAGATAAGATAAATAAAAACTAGACAAAAATGACGAATGTGGTATTTAATATCAAGAAAAAGGTAGAAGGACTTAAACAAAGGCTCAGTGAAGCAGAGGATAGAATAAGTGAATTAGAATATAACGTAGGAAAAAAAACCAGTCAGAGCAGCAAAAAGAAAAAAAACCCTTAGAAAGCATGAGGACAGTCTAAGGGAGCACTGGGACAACATGAGGCCAAACAACATTCATATCATAGGGGTAACAGAGGAGGAAGAAAATCAGCAAGGGCTAAAGAACTTGGTGGAGGAAACAATGACAGAAAAATCCCTAAGATGATGAGGGAGAAAGCCACACAAGTTCAGGAAGCACAGAGGGTTCCAAACAAGAGGAACTAAGAGACCCACTCCAAGACACATCAGAATTAAAATGGCAAATGTCAAGGACAAAGAGAATATTAAGGGCTGCAAGAGAGAGACAAGCAGTTACCCACAAGGGAACCCTTATAAGGCTGAGAGCAAATTTCTCAACAGAAGCACTTCAGGCCAGAAGGGAGTAGCATGAAATTCTCAATGTAATGAAAAGAAAAGCAAGAACATACAACCAAGACTGCTTTATCCAACATGGCCATCATTTAAATTGAAGGTGAAATAAAGAACTTCCCAGACAAAAGAACGCTAACGGAGTTCAGTACCACCAAACCAGCATTGCAAGGAATGCTGAAAGGACTGCTTTAAGAAGAAGAAATATTCAGAGAGAGGTACATCAGCATAAAGCAGAAAAATGGCATGAAATAAGTATATATCAGTAGTAATCTTAAATGTAAATGGAATACATGACCCAATCAAAAGAGAGGGTAGCTGAAAGGATAAGAAAGCAGGACCCATGTACATGCTGTCTACAAGAGACCCACCTGAAAGCAAGAGATTCACACAGGCTGAAAGTAAAGAGATGGAAGAAGAATATTACGAGGAAATGGGAATGAAAAAACAGAACAAAACAAAACACTGGAGTAGCAATATTTATTTCTGACAAAATAGACTTCAAAGTAAAGACTATAAGAGACAAAGAAGGTAACTGCATAATACTAAAGAGATCAATCCAACAGGAGGCAATAACCCTCATAAATATATATGCACCCAATATAGGAGTACATAAATGTATAAAAAATTTCTTGGTGGTCCTTAAGGTGAGAACAACAGCAAAGCAATCATAGTGGGGGAATTTCACACCCCAATTTAATCATTGGAAAGATCATCAAGAAAAAAAATCAACAGGGAAACAGACCTTAAATGACACACTAGATGGAATGGACTTATTTGACATTTACAGAACATTTCATCCCTAAATATCAAATACAATTTTTCTCAAGTGCACATGGAACATTCTCAAAAATAGACCACCTGTTAGTGAACAAAGCAAGTCTCTACAAATTCAAGAAGATTGAAATCATATCAAGCATTTTCTGGGGTCACAATATCATGGAACTAGAAATCAAGCAGTATAAAAAAAGCTCAAAAATACTCCAACACATGGATACTAAATAGCATGTTATCAAACAATGAGTGAGTTACCAATGAGATCAAGGAAGAAATCAAAAATTTCCTGGAAAAAATAAAAATGAACAGAAAACAACCCCAAATCTATGGGGCACAGGGAAAGCAATCCTGAAAGGGAAGTTCATAGCAGTACAGGCATACCTCAAGAAATAAGAAAATGCTCTGCTAAAATGTCTAACACAACTAAAAGAATTAAAAAGAGAACAGCAAGAAAATCCCTGAGAAAGTAGAAGAATGGAAATAATAAAAATCAGAGCAGAAATTAATTACATAGAGACTAAATATATACAAAAAAGATCAATGAAAGCAAGAGCTGGTTATTTGAAAAGATAAGTTTGATGCACCTTTAGACAGGTTCACCAAGAAACAAAGAAAGAGTACCCAAAAAAATAAAATCAGAAATGAAAGGGGCAATATAACAATTGACCCAACAGAAATAGAAAGGATTATAAGAAAATTCTATGACCAACTATACGCCAACAAACTGAACAACCTTGGTGAAATGGACATAATCCTAGAAAAATAGAATCTTCCAAACATGAATCAAGAAGAATTAGAAAACTTGAATGGTCCAATAACAACTAATGAAATTGAAGCAGTAACTTAAAAACTCCCAGTAAACAAAAGTCCTGGAACAGATGGATTTACAAGTGAGTTTTACCAAACATTCAACTAAGAATTAACACCTATTATCCTCAAACTGTTCCAGAAAATGCAAGAGGAGGGAAAACTTCCAAGCTCTTTTTATGAGGCCAGCATCATCTTATTCCCAAAACCAGAAAAAGACACTACAAAGAAAAAAAAAAAATAGAGGCCAAAAACGCTGATGAACGTAGATGCTAATGTCCTGAACAAAATTCTAGCAAAATGGATCCAGCAAGACATTAAAAAGATCATACAGCACAACCATATAGGTTCCAAATTGGAAAGGAGAAAGTAAAACAGTCATTATTTACAAATGACATGATATTGTTCATAGAAAACCTTAAAGAACCCATCAAACTACTACTGGATTTGATAAATGAATTTGGCAAGGTCACAGGATACAACACTAACACCAGAAAATTGTTTTGCTTTTTAATTTTATTTTTGTTTAAAATATTACAGATGCCCCTTTTTCTCACCATGACCCGTTCCACCCCGTTCCTTCCCCCTCCCCATTCCCTCACCCCACCATTGTCCATGTCCTTGGGTTGTGTATATATGCATATAAATTCTTTGGTTACTCTCTCCTCCTCCACCCACCCGCCCTCCTCCATCCCTCTGACATTAATCAGTCTCATCTATGCTTCCATGTCATTGAATCTATTCTGTTCATCAGTTTATTAAGTTCATTATATTCCACATATAAGCGAGATCATGTGATATATGTCTTTCGCTGCCTAGCTTATTTCACTTAGCATAATATTCTCCAGGTCCATCCATACTGTCTCAAAGGGTACGAGATTCTTCTTTACAGCTGTGTAGTATTCCATGATGTAAATGTCCCACAGCTTTTTTATCCACTCATCTACTGATGGGCACTTGGGCTGTTTCCAGATCTTAGTTATTGTAAACTGTGCTGCTATGAACATAAGGGTACATAGATCCTTTCTGATGAATGTTTGAAGATTCTTAGGATACATTCATAGGAGTGGAATCACTGGGTAAAACAGCAGCTCCATTTTTAATTTTTTGAGGAACCTCCATACTGTTTTCCATAGTAGTTGCACCAGTCTGCATTCCCACCAGCAGTGTGCTAGGGTTCCCCTTTCTCCACACCCTCGCCAGCACATGCCCTTTGTTGATTTGTTGATGGCAGCCATTCTGACAGGTGTGAAGTGATACCTCATTGTGGTTTTAATTTGCATCTCTCTGATGATTAGCGACCTCCAGCATTTTCTCATGTGTATCTTGGCCATCCCTAGGTCATTTTTGGAGAAGTGTCTATTTAAGTCCTTTGCCCATTTCTTAATTGAGTTGTTTGTCTTCCTCTTCCTGAGTGCTATGAGTTCTTTGTACACTTTGGAAATGACCCTCTTATCAGATTCATCCTCGGCAAATATGTTTTCCCAGACCGTGGGGTTCCTTTGTATTTTAAGGCTGTTTTCTTTTGCTGTGCAGAAGCTTTTTACTTTGATGTAGTCCGACATGTTTATTTTTTCCTTTGTTTCTCTTGCCCTAGGAGTTGTATCAGTGAAAATTCCACTACGTGGGATGTCTGTGACTTTACTGCCTATGTTTTCTTCCAGGATTTTTATGGTTTCGTGACTTACATTTAAGTCTTTTATCCATTTTGAGTTTATTTTTGTGTATGCTGAAAGTTGGTTTATTTTCATTCTTTTGCATGTATCTGTCCGATTGTCCCAGCACCACTTATTGAAGAGACTGTCTTTACTCCATTGGATACTCTTGCCTCCTTTGTCAAACATTAACTGACCATAATGGCATGGGTCTATTTCTGGGGTCTCTGTTCTGTTCCATTGATCTATATGCCTGTTGTTGTACCAATACCAGGCCGTTTTGCTTACAGTGGCATTGTAATATAGTTTGAAGTCTGGTAATGTGATCCTTCCCACTCTGTTCTTTTTTCTCAAGATGGCTGCAGCTATTTGGGGTCTTTTTTGGTTCCATATAAATTTTGAAAATGTTTGTTCTAGGTCTGTGAAATATGCTGTTGGTATTTTCATAGGAATTGCATTAAATTTATAAATTGCTTTGGGTAGTATAGACATAATGATATCAATTCTTCCAATCCATGAGCATGGTATCTTCTTCCACTTGTTTAAATCTTCCTCTATTTCTTTTTTCAGTGTCATGTAGTTTTCTGAGTACAGGTCTTTTACATCCTTGGTTAAGTTTATTCCTAGGTATCTTATTTTTTTAGTTGCAGTGGTAAATGGTATTGTTTTTTAGTTTTCTTCTCTGAAAGTTCATTGTTGGTGTATAAGAATGCCATTGATTTCTGGATTTTGATTTTGTATCCAGATACCTTGCCAAATTCGTTAATCAAATCTAGTAGTACTTTGATGGAGTCTTTAAGGTTTCCTATGCACAGTATCATGTCATCTGCAAATAATGACAGTTTTACTTCCTCTTTTCCAATTTGGATACCTTTTATGTTTTCTTCCTGTCTGATGGCTATGGTGACGACTTCCAGTACTATGTTGAATAAGGGTGGAATACGAGTGGTGAAAGTGGACATCCCTGTCTTGTTCCGGTTTTTAATGGAAATGGTTTTAGTTTTTGCCCATTGAGTATGATGTTGGCTTTAGGTCTGTTGTATATGGCCTTTATTATGTTGAGGTATGATCCCTCCATTCCCATTTTGCTGAGAGTTTTTATCAGAAATGGGTGCTGGATTTTGTTGAAAGCTTTTTCTGTGTCTATTGATATGATCATATGATTTTTGTCCTTCATTTTGTTTATGTGATGTATCACATTTATTGATTTGCCGATGTTGTACCAGCCTTGCATCCCTGGAATAAATCCCACTTGGTCATGATATATGATCTTTTTCATGTATTGCTGGATTCGGTTTGCTAGTATTTTAGTGAGGATTTTAGTATCTATGTTCATCAGGGATACTGGCCTGTAATTTTCTTTGTTTGTAGTACCTTCATCTGGTATTGGGATTAGGATGATGCTGGCCTCATAAAAAGAGTTTGGGAGTTTTCCCTCCTCTTGAATTTTCTGGAATAGTTTGAATAGAATGGGTGTTAATTCTTTGAATGTTTGGTAAAACTCGCCTGTAAATCCATCTCATCCAGGACTTTTGTTTGCTGGGAGTTTTTTGATTACTGCTTCAATTTCATTAGTTGTTATTGGCCTATTCATGTTTTCTGCCTCTTCTTGATTCAGTTTTGGAAGGTTGTATGCTTCCAGGAATTTTTCCATTTCCCCTATGTTGTCCAATTTTTTGGCATATAGTTGCTCATATTTTCTTACAATACTTTGTATTTCTGTTGGGTCAGTTGTTATATCGCCTCTTTCATTTCTCATTTTATTTATTTGGGTCCTCTCTCTTTGTTTCTTAATGAGTCTGGCTAAAGGTGCATCAATCTTATTTACCTTTTCAAAGAACCAGCTCTTGGTTTCATTGATTTTTTGTATTGTTTTTTTAGTCTCTATGTCATTAATCTCTCCTCTGATTTTTATTATTTCCTTCCTTCTACTTCTTAGGGGCTTTTCTTGCTGTTCTCATTATAGTTCTTTTAGTTGCGTTAGATGGTTCATTAGATCTTTTTCTTGTTTCTTGAGATAGGCCTGTAATGTTATGAATTTTTCTCTCAGGACTGCTTTCACTGTGTCCCATAGATTTTGGGTTGTCGTCTGTTCATTTTCGTTACTTTCCATGAAATGTTTGATTTCTTCCTTGATCTCCTTGGTAACCCATGCATTGTTTAATTACATGCTATTTAGCCTCCATGTGCTTGAATATTTTTGAGTTTTTTTATAGTGGTTGATTTCTAGTTTCATGGCATTGTGATCCGAGAAGATGCTTGATACGATTTCAATCTTCTTATATTTGTAGAGACTTGCCTTGTGCCCTAACATGTGGTCTATTTCTGAGAATGTTCCGTGTGCACTTGAGAAGAATGTGTATCCTGCTGCTTTGGGGTGAAATGTTCCTTAAATGTCAATTAAATCCATTAGGTCTAGTGTTTCATTTAAGGTCTGCGTTTCCATGTTGATTTTTTGTCTTTATGATCTGTCCAATGATCACAGTGGGGTGTTAAAGTCCCCCACTATGATCGTGTTGCTGTCAATCTCCCCTTTAAAGTCCCCCAAGAAATTTTTTTTATATATTTAGGTGCTCCTGTATTGGGTGCATAAATGTTTATAAGGGTTATTTCCTCCTGTTGGATTGATTCCTTTAGTAATATGTTGTGACCATCATTGTCTCTAGTTATGGTCTTTATTTTGAAGTCTGTTTTGTCAGAAATAAGAATTGCTACTCCAGCTTTCCTTTCCTTTCCTTTCCATTTGCATGGAATATTTTACTCCATTCCTTTACTTTTAGCCTGTGTGACTCTTCTGCTCTCAGGTGGGTCTCTTGTAGACAGCATATATTTGGGTCCTGTTTTCTTATCCATTCAGCTACCCTTTGTCTTTTTATTGGACCATTTATTCCATTTACATTTAAGGTTACTATTGATATCAACTTATTTAATGCCATTTCCCCCCTTTATGCTGATGTACCATTCTCTCATTATTCTTCCTTTTTTCTTAAAGCCGTCCTTTAAGCATTTATTGCAATGCTGGTTTAGTGGAACTGAACTCCTTTAGCTTTTTTTTTTTTTTTTTTTTGGTCTGGGAAGCGTTTTATTTCACCTTCAAATTTAAATGATAGCCTTGCTGGAATAAAGCAATCTTGGTTGCATGTTCTTGCTGTTCATTACTTGCACAACTTCATTCCATTCCCTTCCCACCGGAAGAGTCTCTGTTGAGCAATCAGCTGTCAGCCTTATGGGAGTTCCCTTTTAGGTCACGGCTTCTCTCTCTCTTGCAGCCCTTAATATTTTCTCTTTGTCCTTGCCATTTGCCATTTTAATTATGATGTGTCTTGGAGTGGGTCTCTTTGGATCCCTCCTGTTTGGAACCCTCTGTGCTTCCTGAACTGGTGTGGCTTTCTCCACCAGCCTAGGGAAGTTTTCTATAATTGTTTCCCCCACCAAGTTCTCTATCCCTTGCTCTCTTTCCTTCCCCTCTGGTTCTCCTATAATGCGAATGTTGTTTGGCTTCATGTTGTCCGAAAGCTCCCTTAGACTGTCCTCATGCTTTTTAAGTGTTTTTTCTTCTTGCTGCTCTGATTGTGTGATTTGTTCTACCTTGTCTTCTAAGTCACTTATTCTATCCTCTGCTTCATTGAGCCTACTTTTAATTCCTTCCAGTGCATTCTTGATATAAGATACAGCATTCTTTATCACTGTCTGAGTTTTATTTATGGTATGTATCTCTTTTTTCATATTTTCACTAAGGTCCTTGATTGTATCATCTAGTCTTCTTGAGTTCCTTGAACATGTTCATCATCCATACTCTGAATTCCATTTCTGATAACTTAACTCCATCTCATCAACGTCTTTTTCTGGCGATGTTTCCTTGTCTTTAATTTGGGGGTTGTCTCTTTGTCTCCCTATTTTGGTAGGTCTTAGTGTTTGTATCTATATATTAGATATATTTGCTGACCCCTAGTCTTGTGGGATGGGATTTTGTCTTGTGGGTCCAGTGGAGCCCAGAGGTGTGTTTTCCTGATACCTCTGAGCATTTTGCTCTAATCGTGTCCCTCTTGTGGGTGCCCCTTTTGTGGTTTATGTTCTCCTGTTGTTGTTGGGTCTAGATTGTTGTTGATCAGTCCTTGGAGGACCCTTCTCTCAGGTTGGCTAACTGTGTCTCAGCCCCAACCTCGACATGTAAGCTGTTGTATGTGTGCTGGCAAGGCAGGCCAATGCACAACTAAAATTCCAGGAAAGAAGAGGTATTTCACAAAATATCTTGACAGTAACAATGGAAGCAACCCACGTGAAAATAGAACTGGGAGAGTGAAGGGAGAACACAACACACACACACACATACACACACAGGAAAAAAAAAAAAAAGATGCTTAAAAAAAATAGAAAAAGAAAAATAATGCTTAGAGAAAGAGAGATGTATATAGTTGTTAATACTGGTGAAAATTTAGAAACTAATAATAAACTAAAATGTAAAAAATAGAGAAGCTACTGGGAGGTAACAGAAGCAGAGAAAAGATTCTGAAAGAAGGGTCAGCAAAAAATTAAGGGAGAGAATAGAAATAGGGTAGTAGTTGAAAATGAGAAAACAAAAATACAATAAAGAGAATAAGAGAAACTAACAATAGGACAGGAAGACAGAAGGGAGCATAATGAAAGAATGAAAGAAGAGTAGAAAAAGAAAAAGAAAAAGAAGGAAAACGTTATGCCAATGGATTGAGAATAGAGAGAGAGATAAAGCCCAGGCAGGGAGGGAGTCCAGTTAGAGATTTGGGGGAAACTATAGAGGAAAGCAGTAAATTTGGTTATAATGATAAAGTCCCAGTCGTTGAGCAGGGATATGAAGAAAGTCTTGATATTAGAAGCAAGGATCCAACAAAACAAAGCAAATATCCAAAACAAAACTAAAAAACAGGCAAAGCAAAACAAAATTTGTTTGTAAAAAGGAGAAAGAAAAAAAATAGTTAAAAAAAAATGTAAAAAAAAAAAGAAAAAAATTATTATAAAATTTAAAAAAGAAAAAAACAAAATTTCTCCCCTTTCTCTTCTTCCTAAGGAAAAAAGAGAAAAAATAAACAAGCCCACAAACAAAAAACAAACAAAAAACCCCAAAACCAAAAACATACAAAACCAAACAAAAGAAAAAAACAGCAGAAAAATAGGTAGTCGATCAGGTAAGTTTTTTCTGGGCAACTTATGTTGTCTGAGGGTCACTGATTGTGTGCTGATTTCAGTTCTCCTGATTGTGTATCAGCCATTGTAAGGAGCTGTCTAGGTTTGGCTCTGGTGTCCTTAGGTAGATGGTTGATCTGAGGTTCTCCTGGACCACCTCCTCTAGTCAGCTATTTTGCAAACTTGAAGTTGCCTGGTCTTACTGCAGAGTCTTCTGTAGAGTCTTTAGGGTGCAGGGTGGCTAGTGTAGCTCAGGGTATCATTCCCCTTAGAGGTGTCACTGTCAGGCGCTCACTCTGCGCGAGTTAGCCTCTGCTCCCCCGCCAGCTCCTCAGCCCCTACCCTGTACTCTGGTTCTAATTCCCCAGCCTCTGGCCTGCTACAGCTTCAGATTGGTTTCGGCCCGTTGCCTTTTCTGCATGGGCCGTTTCGGCAGCCTGGGCTCAGTGGGTCCGATTAAAAACACATTTTGGTGAGCCCTTTCCCTGCCCTGCCCCCAGCAGGAGTTTTCAGCGTTTCCTCCAGTTCCCAAACAACACTCCCTGAGAGTCTTATTCTTGTAATGTCCTCCTGTGAGCTGCTCTCCCTTCCCCCTCAGGACTGTGCCCTGCGGGGTATCTGGGGCCTCAGCAGGACCAGCTCCTTTCCTATTGGGGGGGTGGTGCTCCTGGCTGCTGGAGAGGCCGGTGGTCTCCGCCCCTCCCTGCTCAGCTCTGGTTGGCTGGTCGCACCAGGCCCGCCCCTCAGACCATCTACTGTGCAAATCCCAACCCCAGCCTCTGCTGGTCTATCCATGCCATGCCAGCCAGGAAGGTGGGAGCCAGTTCCATCATCAAACTTGCAAATGCACAGAGCAACACACAGGCAGAAAGTCCACCCTGTAGTGTCCCGCCACCCTCGCTCCAAGGCACACAGCAGGAGGAGACCCAAAGTCAGCTCCATGCAGCTCCCTGAACTGCTGGTCTCAGCAAAGCTGGAGCGGCTTCACGCGCCACTACAGTGCCCCTCAGGGCTGGTCACAGATCCCAGCCTCTCGACACCGGGAACTCAGGGAGGGGAGGGCTCCTCCCCTCCCCCACTCTAGGCAGATTCAGCACTTTTGGGGCTCAACACAATGCCCCACAAGGAGAAAGAGAGTCCCCGTGTGTGGCTGCTCAGCGCCGTCCTCTGGACCCTTACCACTTGGGTGCCACAGCCCTTGGGACAGCCTTCCCTATGGCCGGCACCCCAAGCACTAGACACCGGTCACAGCTGCCACTACAGGCTTTGTTTCCTAGGAAGGTGCCGGGCCCTCTGGGACTCACCACTCCCCTGGTTCCCTCTGCCCTGTGCACGGGGCGCTCCTTCCCCTCTCGTCGCTCCGGGTGTGGGATCCCCGCTTTTGGATGCTGTCTGCATTCTCGAGGGGACGGAGCTTTGCAACCTCCAAGCCTCGGAGCTCAGAGCCCAGCACAGGCTTCAGGGCGGCCTTCCCCTTCTTACACCCCTCCCCCTTACCGGACTCCGTGATGTGTCTTCAGTGCTCCCCACTCGCACTCCGTCCACTCAGGTGTGTTTCTCTGTTTTTTTTCAAGCTGGTTATGTAGGATTTTAGGAGTAAATCGAGTCTGTGGCTGGGAGCGGGGGCACTCTGCCACTTCTCACAGTGCCGTCTTTAGGGCTCTGATTTTTTTTTATACACCAACAATGAACTCTCAGAAAGAGAAACTAAAAACAATCCCATTTACCATTGCAACTGAAAAAATAAGATACTTTGGAATAAACTTAACCAAGGATATGAAAGACCTGTACTTGGAAAACTAAGGACATGGAAAAAAGAAATAGAGTAAGATATAAACAAGTGGAAGAATATACCATGATTACTGATTAGAAGAACTAATATCATTAAAATGTTTTTACTACCCAAAGCAATCTATAGATTCAATGCAATTCCTATTAAAATACCAAGAGCATATTTCACAGAGCTAGAACAAATATTCTAAAAATTCATATGAAATCAAAGAATACCCTGAATAGCCACAGCAATCTTGGGAAAGAAGAATAGAGTTGGAGGAATAACTTTACCAAATATTAAACTATTCCACAAAGCCATTGTAATGAAAACAGCCTGGTATTAGTACAACAAACATATAGATTAATGGAACAGAACAAAGATCCTAGAAATAAACCCACGCCATTATGGTCAGTTAATATTTGACAAAGGAGGCAAGAGCTTACAATGCAGTAAAGACAGTCTCTTCAATAAATTGTGCTGGGAAAACTGGACAGCTACATGCAAAAAAATTAAAGTAGATCACTGACTTACTCCATACACAAGAATAAATTCAAAATGGATAAAATACTTAAATGTAGGTCTTGTAAATCTTGGAAGAAAACATAGGCAGTAAAGTCACAGACATCTCACAGAGTGGAATTTTCACCAATACTTCTAGGGCAAGAGAAATAAAGGAAAAAATAAAATAAACAAATGGGACCCCATCAAACTAAAAACCTGCATAGCAAAATAAATCAACCTCAAAATACAAAGGAACCCCAGGGTATGGGAGAATATACTTGCCAAGGATGCATCTGAAAAGGGGCTAATTTCTGAAGTGTACAAAGAACTCATACAACTTAACAAGTGGAAGACAAACAATCCAATTAAAAAATGGGCAAAAGACCTGAATAGACCCTTTTCCAAAGAGGACACACAGAAGGCCAAGTGGCATATGAAAAAATGCTCAATGTGGCTAATCATCATAGAGATGCAAATTAAAACCAGAATGAGGTATCACTTCACACCTGTCAGAATGGGGACCATCAATAAATCAACAGATGACAAGTGCTGGTGAGGATGTGGAGAAAGAGGAAACCTGGTACACTGCTCTTGGGAATGCAGACTGGTGCAGCCACTATGGAAAACAGTATGGAGGTTTCTCAAAAAATTTAAAATGGAACTAACTTTTGACCCAGTGATCCTACTTATAGGACTATATCCTTAGAATCCTGAAAATCTAATCAGAACAAATATATGCACCCCTATGTTCATAGCAGCACAATTTACAATAGCTAAGATCTGAAAACAGCACAAGTGCCCTTCAGGAGATGAGTGGATAAAAAAGCTGTGGGACATTTACACCATGGAATACTATGCAAATATAAGGAAGGACTTCGTACCCTTTGAGACAGTATGGATGGAACTGGAGAATTATGCTAAGTGTAATAAGTCGGACAGAGAAAGACAAGCATCACAGAATCTCACTTTTATGTGGAATCGAAAGAACTTCATAATCTTATGAACAAAATAGATTTGGTTGCATGGAAGCATGGATCAGACTGACGAATTTCAGAGGGAAGTTGGTGGTCTATGGGTGGGTGGTTGGAGGGAGATTAACCAAGGAATTTATATGTCTATATGCATAACCATTGGACACAGAAAATAGTGTAGTGAAGGCCTGGGTAGGGGAGTGGGCATGGGGTGGAAAGGGTCAATGGGGAAAAAAAGGTAAATCTGTAATATTATGAACAATAAAAAAAAAAAAAAGTTAATTAAAAAAAAATAAGCAAAGGCTTGAATAGACATTTCTTCAGTGAGTACATAGAAATGACCAATAGATGTATAAAAAGATGCTCAGTGTCGTCACTGATCATCAGATAAATGCAAATTAATACCACAATGGGATATCACCTCACTCCTGTCAGAATGGCTATCATCAATAAATTCAGAAATAACAGGTTTTGGAGAGCATGTGGAGAAAAGCGGACCCTTGTGCACTGTTGGTTGGAATGCAAACTGGTGCAGCCATTATTGGAAACAGTATAGTTTCCTCAAAAAATTAAACATCAAACTGCCTTATGACCCAGCCGTTCCACTCCTGGGCATTTATCTGAAAAACACCCTAAACACTAATTCTAAAGCATATGTGCTCCCTATATGTTCATAGCAGCATTATTTACAATAACCAAGATATGGAACCTGCCCAAGTGCCCATCAACGGATGAGTATATGAAAAATAAGTATTAGATATATACAATAGAATATTACTTGGTCATAAAAATTAATGAAATTTACTACTTGTGAGAGCATAGATGGACGTAGAATGTATTATGTTCAGTAAAATAATTCAGACAGAAAAAGACAAATATCATTTAATTTCACTTATATGTAAAACCCAAAGAACAACAACAAAAAGAAAGACTCGTGGATACAGAGAACAGACTGTTGGTTGCCAGAAGGGATGGCGGAGGGGGTGGGTGGCCTGGGTGAAAAGGGACTAAGAAATACAAATTGGTACTTACAGAATAGTCACAGAGATATAAATTACAGCATAGGGAATATAGTCAGTAATACCCTAATAACTATATATCGAGCCAGGTGGGTAATGGAAATATCAGAGGGAATACTCTGTAAAGTATATGATTGTCTAATCACTATGCTGTACCCCTGAAACTAATACAAAATAGTATTAAAAATATATAAGCCATTCAGAGAAAGACAAATATTACATGATCTCATTTATAAGTGGAATGTAATGACCATAATAAACTGACAAACAAAATAGTTCCAGAGACATGGAGGCATGGAACAGACTCACACATCTCAAAGAGGGGAGAGATTAACCAAGGAACTCATATACATATATGCATAAGCAATGGATACAGACAACAGTGTGGTGAAGGCCTGGGATGGGGCAAGGTCTAGGAGGAGAGGAAAAGGGGGGGATTGAAGGACATGTGTAATACTGTCAACAATAGAGTAAAATTAAAAATTAAATTAAAATTTAAAGAGCTGTCATTAAAAATTTAAAAATTAATTTAAAGTGGTAAAAAATAAAATAGTTTTCTGAGTAGGTGATAAATTCTTCTGAATATCCTTGGTGTTGATAAATCTTTCTCTTATAAAAAAAAAAGGATTTGAATTTTAGGAAACTGCTACATGCAATTTACAGTTTAATGTGCTAAATTATGTGGGATCCCGTGCTGTGTAATACAGTCATGGGTCAAAATTAAAGTGGTTGCCAAAATTCATGTTAATAAATTTTTGGCTCTGGCAGTAATTTCCAAAGAAAAGTTTTGAAAAGGTTCACAGAATATGAGTGTAGTCTATCAAAATGACTATGAACAGAAAAAAAAAAAAAGACTTTTGTGTGTATGTGTGTGTGTGTTTCAAACTCCTTTATTACACATCTCCAGTTTCCATGTAAGGTCCTCCCTTGCATTGCAGCATTTTATCTTTATCTATCTATCATCTATCTATCATCTATCTATCATCTATCTATCTATCATCTATCTATCTATATCTATCTATCATCTATCTATCTATCATCTATCTATCATCTATCTATCTATCATCTATCTATCTATCTATCTATCATCTATCTATCTATCATCTATCTATCTATCATCTATCATCATCTATCTATCTATCATCTATCTATCTACCTATCTATGTCTATCTATCATCTATCTATCATCTATCATCTATCATCTATCTATCTATCATCTATCTATCATCTATCTATCTATCTATCTATCTATCTATCTATCTATCATCTATCTATCTATCATCTATCTATCATCTATCTATCTATCTATCTATCATCTATCTATCTATCATCTATCATCTATCTATCTATCTATCTATCTATCTATCTATCATCTATCTATCTATCATCTATCTATCTATCATCATCTATCTATCATCTATCATCATCTATCTATCATCTATATATATACATATACACACACACACACACAGGTATACAGTGTAGAGCAAAAGTAGGTTTACTATTTGAGTGTGTGAAACAGTTTATTCTTGTACTGTGAATAGAAAAATAATAACCTTGTATGAAAAAAATTTTTCAAGTACATTTTCACATTTTATAATATTCTTTCTCACAAACTTTTCTCCATTTGGGCTCATAGAAAGTCACAGACTATTTTATTGTATGTCTATTTCTAAAATATATTTTATTTGGACAAATTTGGAATATACTTTACCACCTTTAAAAATAAATATGTAATTCATATGTGCATCTAGAATTTGTGACCAGTAGTATCGCTTTTCAGACAGAAGTACTTCATTTGATAAAAGTTCTTTTCCTAACGTTGTTTTATAAATGAGATTATTATTTGCGAGGATGTCCTAAAAATATTTGATTATTCTCTGTTGACTGCTCTGTAACTAGATAGATGATGTTTATCTTTTATCTGACCAGAAGAGGGCACTAGTAGATCTTAAGTCAGGAGCTCCAGCATTGCAAGATGAGGGGAATTTAGAGAGTTGTGTTTTTGTTGTTTTTGTTGTTTTTTATTTTCAGCACTCTGGCTAATTTTATGTGAAACTTACTTTTATTACACATACAAATAGCTTAACAAGAGAACTTGACAGGAGCTAGGAATCCATTAACAAACACTTCTGTGTGTCAATTATAAGGAAGACCTTTGCCTGACTCATTAAGAGCTCAGTAATCCACACATTTGCTAGAGTTGAATCAGGTTAGATCTGAGGCTCCTTGAGTTTTGGAGGGATTGGGAACGTGGCTGGGAAACCTCTCCTTAGATGGACAAAATGGCATGAAGCATCAGAATACTTTAGAATGAAAATAAATTATAATTGCCTTAAGTATTATACAGGCTCTGAATATTTAACTCTGGTGATCTTTTAAAACAATCTGTGGTTATTTGAAATTATTGGTCTGGGTTCAGATAACCACTTCTTAGACTCTACAGAAAACTTACTAGGTAAGAAGGATCTGGGACTTTGTTTTCCCTTTTTATTGAATTTATTAGGGTTAATAAAGTTATAGTTTTCAGGTGTACAATTCTATAATACATCATCTATATACTGTATTGTGTGTTCACCACCCAAAGTCAAATCTCCTTCTATCACCAGTTATCCCCCTTTCTTTTAAAATGCAACCCTTCTGTGTTTTAGATATTCCATGTATTGTTCAGCATCACATTTCTAAATGGATGCCAAAATAAGAGTGTGCTTTACTTTACCACCATTATTAACAAAGTCGGAACACTTCCATCTCAGCCAATACAAAATTATTAGGGTCAACACAGGAATTAGGCATAGCAGGCATATGGTGGAATTCATGGGGGTAAAAATGCCTCCCAAGGGGCTAAAAATGCCCCAAAACATTTCTAACAATAAAAGTGCCCCCAAGGCATTTCTAACAATAAGAAAAAAATCTAAATTTCTCCTTATTGTTAGAATTATCCCTTTGGGAAACTCTTTATCCAAAATAATTGTGTGAAAATGCAAATATTTGACTCAGGAGAAATGCATTAACAGCTTAGTTAACCACGAGGATTGACAAGCTCTGGAAGGACTGATCCATAACACAGCTAAATTTTTATGTGGGAAAAGCATAAGGTAATGAGTTTAAAGCATAGGACACTTCATGAACTCATAAGGTCTTGAAGGCTGAGTGGACTCATAGCTGTCTGATATAACAGGAACATATTTGGTGTCCAGTAATAAATTTTGTCAATGATTGGGGGAGAATCCAAGATAATTTTTTTTACCTCATTTTCATGTTGGCCTTTCTCCCAACAGTCATCTGTACAGTACCACCTCTTGGGTATTATATAATGCCAATTTCATCTGTGACATTTACTCTCTTTTTATTGTGATATAAGTTTACAATTGGATTTAATTTTGATATTTGTACCATATTTTAAATGTTATTTGCGTAAATGCCATTTGTCTCAAATATCCTATCAATAGAACTTTCCATTGATGTTAATTTTTTATGTGAAGAGTAAAAAAAAAAATTGTTTCCTTTTATTCTGCTTATTCAAACTCATTTAAAATTATGTATACTATAGTAGTTTACAAGTATTTGATAGGACAAGTCCCTTAACAGATAAGACCATAACAACCTGAATACTATATACCTTGCTATATTATAAATTGTGCCATTGCCATTGTTGTAAACTACAATGCCTGCCCTGCCTACTTTGATAAAATGTCATGAAGTCACATGAAAGAATGGATATGAATGTACTGGCAAATAAAAAGTACTGTGTCATTAAAATGACTGTTGTTTCAGTTTAGGCCTGAAATAGTCTGTCCATGAGCCAAGGACTGAAAATTGTAGTCAATCTTAAGGGAGAAAATGGCATACAAAGAATTTACATTTGGATCCACAATTGTGTGAGAGACACCTTTGAGACTATAGCTAGTAAGAATATAGGTTGGGATGTGTGAATTCTACAAATACCATTCTTGCTAGATTTGGTTCTACAATATAGCAAACTATTGCTATAGCAACAAAATAATTTAGGAGGACATGTATAACAAAGGAAGGACCACAGAAATGGGAAAGGAAAGAGCTTTATACACTTAAAAAAGACCCATGACTCTCTTTGTGAGAACTAACAAACATAAAGAAACAGGTATATGCCCATTGTAAGATTCTGCTTTTAAATTAGCTTCATCACTAGTCTTTGGAAGTTTTCAGTCACTGAGAAATATTACACACATCCTGGTGCAATAGAAGAGGGGTTGTAATTAACCGACTCCAATACATACCTTCCTGATTGATAACCTGAGGTTGCTCGAGTTCGTGTTGACAATTTACAAATATCTCTGTTAATACCTATGTGCAATAGCTATAGATGCACAGTCATTAATCACAGCCATTAGCAGTCCTCCTAGAGTGGTTTGCAGCAGCTTTTAATGTTTGTTTTGCTAATCGGAAGTTACAGTGTTTCTGTGAATTCCCTGATGAATAACTACTTTGGTACTGAATGCCTAAGAAGGAAGTCTTCTAAATAGTCCTGTAGAAAGTCAGTTAAAATTATGGAAAATATATTATTATTTGTATCTAAACCCTCTAAAATTAAAAATTAAATCTTCCATATTTTAATACAGAGTAAGATGACCCAGAATGGGTCAAGTGATGTTCAGTGATTTGTGAGTGAAGGTAATATCTACTTATCCTGTTAACTTCAAAGCTTAGGAAAAAGAGGCTACATAAAACCTAATACAAGAGTAGGTGTTAACTTCAGTAAAAAAATGAAGTTATGCATTAAGGTGCAAAGTCAGAGAACATTCACTTTTAAGCCCCAGCTTCACCACCAATTAGTAATGTAGTATAGACAAAATTACTTTTTTAAGTCTCAATTTTCCCCACCTTGAGAATGAGGCTGTTACGTCCAACTAGGTTGCTATGAAATTAAATGACATTATGTGGTAAAGCACTTAGCCCAGTGCCTAAGAAATAATAAGTGCTCAATAAATGATAGCTATTAGCTATTATTAACTATATTTACTTGCTGGACTTTTTATTTTTATTTTCCTGTACCCCCATTGTAATTGGGCACAGTGTCTTTGAACATAGTAAGCATTGAGCAAAATTATGTTTTAATCAACTATAGGCAGTCAGTGCCATGTGTTGAAATAAAGAACTAGCCTGAGAAAGAAAATATGTGGATTGCAATCATCTTCATATTTCTAGTTGGGATGTGAGTCTAGACAAGTTACTTCTCATCTTTGGGCTTCAGTTTCACACTTTTCACTTTGTAGTAAAGGTGGCAGGTAACATCAATAGAGGCTTTCTTAGTTTCCTCCTTGCTAGTTCTGACACTTTATGACTCAGTGGCTTCTAACTCTCCCATATTCCTTGACTGCCAAGCTACTCTAGTCTTCATAGGCCTGATGCCTTCTTGCTATCTGTTGCTGACTCTTGGCCTGCTCTCACAACAGACATATAGATGTGTCCTACTGCTTGTTTATATGCTTGGCTACTGCCCTTGGAGATGTACTGACCATTGTAGGTCTACCCCTTTGCCTTGATTGTTGCCTCTCTATATGCCCATATTTGTTGCTGACAGATGTACAAAACATTGTGAAAGAAGGAATTTGTTCAAGCCACAGACACTGTTATATCTTTCCCACAAAATTTCTTATGCTCAATTCATAAGTACTCAAGGAAGCTAGAATAGTAAACAAAAATTTATCTGCTGCTCTTATCTTAGTTTTTCTTAGAATAGCTGTCCTTGCTTCCCAAAGCTTTCCCATCATATTAATGGTTCTCAACCACCAGTGTTGCCAGAAAAAAACCTTAGCATTATGGAAATAAAGCAAAACATCCATGGAAGCAACTTTTTTCTTCTGAACTGAAGTCAACAGATATAAACCACTTTTCTGGGTTCCTTTCACTCTGCTTCTAGTGTGTCTAAAGAACTCAAATCACTTTTATTTATTTATTTATTTAAAAATTTATTTTTATTGTTGAAAGTATTACAGATGTCCCCTTCCCCCCTCCCCCATTGATCCCCTCCACCCAGCATACACTACTGACCCCCCTCCCTAGGCCTCCTCAACACTATTGTCTGTGTCCATGGGTTATGCATACATCCATGTAAGTTCTTTGATTAATCTCTCCCCCGCATACTACACATCCCACCCCTGCCTGCCTTCTGAGATTCCTCAGTCTGTTCCATACTTCTATAACTCTGGATCTATTTTGCTTATCAGTTTATTTTGTTCGTAAGATTCCACATATGAGTGAGATCGTGTGATACTTCTCTTTCTCTGCCTGGTTTATTTCACTTAGCATAATACACTCCAGTTCCATCCATGCTGTCCCAAAGGGTAAGAGATCCTTCTTTTTGCAGCTACATAGTATCCCATGGTGTAAATGTACCACAGATTTTTTTATCCACTCATCTACTGATGGGCACTTGGGCTATTTGTATGTATACAGTGGCAGAACTGAGTTACTCAGAGGTGAGCCAACTATTCTCTAATGGTTTTATTGCCATGTTTTTCACAATAGTCTCCAAAAGAAAACTTGGATTTGCTTTACTTGGCCTCTTATCTCTGTACCCTTACTGTAATCTAGTAGTGTCTATGTGTGTGTGTGTGTGTGTGTGTGTGTGTGTGTGTGAGAGAGAGAGAGAGAGAGAGAGAGAGAGAGAGAGAGAAAGAGAGAGAGAAGGAAAAGGCAATATTTCTTTAATGATTTAGTTAAAAAATTGAACAGTTCATATGTATAAAGCATAGTGTATTATAAAATATAATGTATTATAAATAGAGGACTAAACTGTTATTTTATTGGAGGATTTATGCTCTATAGTTATTATTCAGAGATTTTTCTAGAAGCCCTTGAATGATCAGTTCATCGATGAATAAGCAGCACAAAAGAGGGATTTGAATTATTTTAGACCAGAGTGTTGTAATAAAAAAGCACATGTTTCTCAAATATCAGATTTTTAAGAAATTGCCACTGCTGTTTCTAAAAAGTTCAGATTACTAGGTTTATTTTTTATTGTTCCAAATATTACAGATGTCCCATTTCCTCCCCACTGATCCCTTCAGCCCTTCCTCCACCCTCCTCCCAAAACCCTCATCAAACCATTGTCTGTATCCTTTGGTTATGCATATACGCATATAAATACTTTGGTTAATCTCCCTCCCCTACCCACCCACCCTCTTCCTTCCCTCTGAGATTCATCAGTCTGATCCATGTTTCCATGTCATTGAATCTATTCCGTTCATCAGTTTATTAAGTTCTTTAGATTCCACAAAAAGTGAGATCATGTGATGTTTCTCTTTTTCTACCTGGCTTATTTCACTTAGCATAATATTCTCCAGGTCCAGCCATACTGTCCCAAATGGTATGAGATCCATTTTTTTAACAGCTGCATAATATTCCATGGTATAAGTGTCCCACAGCTTTTTTATCCACTCATCTACTGATAGGCCATTGGCTGTTTCCAGATCTTAGTTATTGTAAATTGTGCTGCTATGAACATAGGGGTGGATGTATTCTTTCTGATGAGTGTTTCGGGATTCTTAGGATATATTCCTAGACGTGGGATGACTGGGTCAAATGGCAGTTCCATTTTAAATTTCTTGGTGGCTGCATGAGTCTGTATAGTCCCCTTGCAGTATACTGGGGTTCTTCTTTCTCCACATACTCATCATGTGACATTTGTAGATTTGTTGATGGTAGCCATTCTGACAGGTGTGAAGTGATACCTCATTGTGGTTTTATTTACATCTCTCTGGTGATTAGTGATGTTAAGCATTTTTTCATATGTCTCTTGGCCATCTGTATCTCCTCTTTGGAGAAGTGTCTATTCAGGTTTTTTGACCATTTTTTAATTGGATTGTCTTCCTCTTGTTGGGTTGTATGAGTTCTTTGTACATTTTGGAAATTAGCCCCTTATCAGACACATACTTGGCAAATAATTTCTCCCATCCCATGGATTTTCTTTGTCTTTTAAGATTGATTTCTTTTGTTGTGCAGAAATTTCTAATTTGATGTAATCCCGTTTATTTTTTTCTTTTATTTCTCTTGCCTTAGGAGATGTATCAGTGAAAATTCCACTACATGAGATGTCTGTGACTTTACTGCCTATGTTTTCTCCCAGGATTTTTATGCTTTTGTGACTTACAGTTAAGTCTTTTTTCCATTTTGAGTTTATTTTTGTGTATGGTATAAGTTGGTGGTCTAGTTTAATTTTCTTGCATGTCGTTGTCCAGTTTTCCTGGCACCATTTTTTGAAGAGACTGTCTTTGCTCCATTATATGCTCTTACCTCCTTTGTCAAATTTAAAGTGACTATAACTGTGAGGGTCTATTTCTGGGGGTCTCTGTTCTGTTCCATTGATCTTTATGTCATTGTACCAGTACCAGGTTGTTTTGATTACAATGGCTTTGTAGTACACTTCAATGTCCAGCAAAGTGATCCCTCCCACTCTGTTCTTTTTTCTCAAGATGGCTGCAGCTATTCGGGGTCTTTTTTAGTTCCATATAAATTTTGGAATATTTGTTTTATCTCTGTGAAATGTGCTGTTGGTATTTTAACAGGAATTGCATGGAATCTATAAATTGTTTTAGGCAATACGGACATTTTAATGTTATTATTTCTTCAAACCATGACCATGATATATTCTTCCGCTTGTTTATATCTTCTTCTATTTCTTTTTTCAGTGTCCTGCTGTTGTCCAAGTACAGGTCTTTTATATCCTTGGTTAAGTTTATTCCTAAGTATCTTATTTTTTTAGTTGCAATGGTAAATGGTATTTTTTATTAGTTTCTCTTTTTGAGAGTTCATTGTTGGTGTATAAAAATGCTGTTGATTTCGGGGTGTTAATTTTGTATCCAGTTACCTTGCCAAATTCATTTATCAAATCTAGTAGTATTTTGGTGGAGTCTTCTCCACCCAGGTATATCTCTCTGGCTTTTCCAAGTTGGTTACGCAGTATTCTAGTGGTAAATCAAGGCTGTAGCTTGGAGTCAGGGTGCTCCACCTCTTGTCACAGTGTTGGCATCTTCCCAGCTCAGATTATTAGGTTTCAATGCTAGAGATCCTGATAGATACTAAATTTTGAGTAAGATTTAGGTATTAATTTTAAAGAGGCACCTTCAGGTGATTCTGATGTTTTTCATCTTTCAACCACATTTTGAGAAAACCTACTTCATGTTCTGAAAAGTTTAAACAGCACGCAATCAGAAAAAAGAGCTTAATTTTTACATTAAGAATTGTCACATATTAAAGTCACTTTAGGATTGGTCACCTACCCTACCAAATGTTCTCAAACTTCAGGGCACATCAGAATCATTTGCAGTGCTTGTTTGCAATTGTATGTTTCCAAGAATACATTTCTGAATAGAATTCCATTGTATTAGTATAAAACAGGTTTGTCTATTCTCTTATTCAAAGATAGTTGGGTGTTTTAAAGCTTTGGATTATTTTAAAGTCTTAGTGAAAAAATTTAAACAAGTCTTTTTGTGGACATGTTTTATTTCTTATTCATGTACCTAGAAGTACAAATGCTAAGTTATACCCACTCATTTACTGATGAGCACTTGGGTGGTATCCAGATCTTAACTATTGCAAATTGCACTGCTATGAACATAAGGGTGCATAAAGATAAACCAGAGAACTTATATACATATATGCATAACCCATGGAAACAGACAATAGTGTGGTGAAATCCTGGGAGAGCAGATGTGGGGTAGATGGGGTCAATGAGTAAAAAAAGGGGACATCTGTAACAGTCAACAATAAAGATAAATTAAAAATAAAATAAATAATAAAATAATCTCAATTTCTTCTATCAAAAACAAACAAACAAAAATGTTAAGTTATAAAGTAAGGGTCTATTCCTTTTAAATTTTTTTATTATTATTGTTTAATTTCTTTTTATTGTTGAACCAAGGATATGTTTCTTAAGACACTGAAAATTTGTTTCAAAAGTGCAAAGTCAACAGTATGGTGATCACTAAAAGGAAAGGTAGGTGGGAGGCTGTAGAAGAGGGTAAAGGGGGAATGAAAGGTGAAGGAAAGAGACTTGACTTTGGGTGGTAAACACACAATACAGATGATGTATTATAGAATTATACATTTAAAATCTGTATAATTTTATTAACCGATGTCATGCCAATGAATTCAATAATTTTGTAACTGCCTGTGCAATTTCAAACTCTCACCAGCAAAGTATGTAAGATCTCTAAGTTTCAAATCTTCACCAAAATTAATTTATGTAAATTTATTAGTTTATATCATCCTAGAAAATGTATCATGGTAGTTCCACTTTTAATTTTTTGAGGAATTTGACACAGTGATCCCACGTCTAAGAATATATCCTAAGAATCCCAAAACACCAATCAAAAAGAATATATGCTCCCCTATGTTCATAGCAGCACTATCTACAATAGTTAAGCTTTGGAAACAGCCCAAGTGCCAATCAGTAGATGAATGGATAAAAAAACTGTGGTACATTTACACCACGGAATTCTATGCAGCTGTAAAAAAAGAATCTCTTATCATTTGAGACAGTATAGAAGGAGGTGGAGCGTATTATGCTAAGTGAAATAAACTAGTCAGAGAAAGACAAGTATCACATGATATCACTTATACATGGAATATAATGAACAAAATAAGCTGATGAACAAATAGACCCAGAGACATGGAAGCATGGAACAGACTGAAGAATCTCAGAGGAAAGTGGGGAGGGAGGGATAGGAAGAGATTAACCAAAGAACTTATATGCATATATGCATAACCCATGAATACAGACAATAGTGCAGTAAAGTGGGGGGGGGGTTGTGTGGTGGAGGGGGTAAAAGAGGAAAAAAGAGACATCTGCAATACTTTCAACAAGAAAGATAAATTTAAAAAAATGTATCATAGTGTCCCATTGTTATTTTAAATTTCATTGCTCTAACAAAAAATGAAGTTGAATACCCTTTATTGTACTCCCTGATTATTCATCAGTGCTACTTTGTAAAGTGTTTGTTCAAGTATTAAACATAGTTTTAGTAAGCTATCATTACTTAAAATATAAATCATAATTAAGGATACAAAATAATAACAATAAGACAAATAATAAAAATAAATAACGCAATGATTAATAAATAAGAATACAAGAATAAACTCTGTGTTTCACACACTCAAATCTTTAAGCTTACTTTTGCCCAACTCTGTTGAAGAATAATTAACAAGATAAAATTGTATATATTTAAAGTGTTCAACATGATGATGTGATATACATTTATATTGTGAAATGATTAGCACAATCAAGACTCATCCATAACCTGACATAGTTAAATCACTTTTTTGTAGTGAGAACACTTAAGACCTACTTTCAGCATATTTCGAGCATAAAATACCATATTATTAACTACAGTCATGCTGTATATTATATACTCAAAATTATTCATTTTATAAAATAAAATTTTGTACCTACTTCTCATTTTTTCCATCTCCCATCATGGACAACCAGCATTTACTGTGTTTCTATGATGTTGGCATATTTGTTCTATATGTAAGTGATCCCACACAGTATTTGTATTGGCTTAGCTTATTTCACTTAAGATTCATGTTGCTGCAAATGGCAAGATTCTTTTTATTATGGCTGAATAATATTCCATTGCATATATACACTAGATTTTCTTTATCCATTTATCTGTCAATGGACACAGGTTGTTTCCATATCTTGGCTATTGTGAGTAATACCATGATGAACATAGGAGAGCAGATATCTTTTTAAGATACTCAGGTCTTTTTTGAAATAGTATCTATTCACATCCTTTGACCATTTTTTAATCATGTTCTTTTTTGTTTGTTTGTTTAACAGTTCAGTTAAAGTTTCTTATATATTTTGGGTATTCATCACCGATCATGTATATATGCTTTGCAAATATTTTTTCACATTACCAAGGATGTTTTTTTATTTTATTGATAGTTTTCTTGTTGTGCATAAGATTTTAAAAGTTTATGCAGCTTCACTTGTTCATTTTTGAATTTGTTGCCTATGCTTTTGGTGTCATATCCCAAAAAGCATTGGGAAGATCAAAAAAGGAGATTTTTTCATTTTTGTTTTCTTCTAGGAAGTGACATCAAGAAAATGGTAACATTGGTCATTCCAAACTTTTATCCAACTCACAAGAAAACTGACTAGTAACTATCCATAGACAAGACACAATTTGTAAAAATCCCGGAGACCAGGGATTAGGTTGAAGCACTACACTGGGATGCAGAGACAAACAGAAGAGTAAAAAGAGTGGCTACACTCTGCTCCAGAAGAGCACCACACAAAGAGAGCCCCACCTCCTTGGTACTACAGTTTCTCCAGTGGGGGGAAAAAGCCCAATATCAACATCCAGCTCCTCTCTGAATGCTTCTCAGGAAGCTCAAACAAAAATCACATCAGAAAGACAATTGGGGAAGTTTGTGGGGCTTGATCACTGGGTATAAGATAGGGACAGAGAAGGCAGGCAGGACTGATAGCAACAGTTCCAAATATTGGTGCACCTCACTCTTGCTTTCAGTGTTATAAGAACAGAGATTCAAGTCAGCAGTTCTGCCCTGCAAGGCTGAGTTGGATTTTTCTGGCCAGGGTTCTTGGTTGGCAATTATACTTGATTTCTGTCCCCAGCCAGTGAATTATATCAGCCTTGGAGCTGGTTCTTTGGCCTTGCCTATGCACAGAGGCAAATTCTCAGCTTTACCTAAATTCTGAATTTAACCTCCAGTCTCACCTAAGCAGGAAGCCTGGCTAGAGAACTCAGGCAGATACACAACCTACCTTATAACTCACTGTAGGCAGGTAAGGACCCCAACTAACACTTCTACCCAATTGTGCAGCATAGCCTGTGGTTCCACCCAATGATGGAGACTGGGCAGTGACCCAGCAAATGTGAAGAACAATTTTTGGTCCAACCCAAAGGTAAGGTACACCTAGAAGCATCTTTTGCAGCAGAGCCCAGTCAGCAACGTTACTCAACAGGAGAACACAGCCTGTGAACCTGCACAACACTGGTGCACAGCCTGTGACCCCAAATAATAGCAGAGACCCCACCCAATCAGAAAAAAAAATGCAAGGCCAAGCTTCATAGCCTTACCCAATCACAGAGTCCAGCCAGTGGAGCAACCCTGCCAGGAAACACAGTCTGTGACCTCAACAGAGCAGAAGTGATTGCAGAGCCCAGTTAGTGATCTCACTTTATTGTGAAGTACAGACATTAACCCACCCAATCAGGAATACATCAAACTACCCTGCTTGAACAGGTTGCCCAGCCAGCAGTCCAAACAAACTATATAGTACAGAGAGCACTATTCTTTTGGCTTAAGAACATTGGAAGGGTTTTTGCCCAACTACAGATTCCCTCAGAAAGTTCCTCCTTCCTATGAATGCTGCAAACTCCCCCATTTAGAACACTAAGTTTAGCTAACTGGTGAATACTTTTCCTTGCCAAAGCAAAGCTTTAACTCTGGTACAAGACTATTTACTCAAATGCACAGATATCAATGCAAGAAATAAAGAATCAAGAAGAATCCAGTAAGCATGATACCACCAAAGGAAATCAATAATTCCTATAACTGATATTAAAGAAATGGAGATCTAGGAACTGTCTGACCAAGAATTAAGAATAACCTACATAAAGTTCAGTGAAATACAAGAACATGCAAACAGAAACTAAATGAAATTAGGAAAACAATGCATGAATAAAATGAGTAGTTCAACAAAGAAATAGAAATCATTAAATGAAGGAATTATATAGCTGAATACAATGAATTCATTGAGGATTTCAATAGAAGGCTTCAATATTAGACTCAGTCAAGCAGAAGACAGAATAAATACGAGAAAGGTCATTTGAAATTATGCAGTCAGAGGAGCAAAACATAAAAAGAATAAAAACAGTGAAAACTGATAGAACTTATTGGACACAATCAAAAGCAATATATATGTATTATTATTATCATCAGAAACATATATACATTATCAGAACATGATAGAAAAGATACTTAAATTCATAAAGGCTAATAACTTTCCAAACGTGGGGAGACAGACAAATGGACATCCAGGTTTATGATACCCTAAAGACACCAAATATGTTGAAGCCAGAAAAGGTTACACTGAAACACATTATAATTAAAGTGTCAAAACCAAAGTAAAAAAGAAGATTTTGAAAGCAAGAGAAAAGCAGCTAGTTACATACAAGGAAACCTCCATAATAATATAAGCAGATTTATCAAGAGAAGCTTTGAAGGGTGGTTGAAGGTGGGATAATATATTCAAAATATTGAATGAAAAATATTGTCAATTAATAATATTAAACCTAACAGCATTTCTTCTGAAATAAATAAGATATAAAGAGTTTTTAACAACTAAAACCGGTGTGACTTTATCATGTCTAAACCACCATTATAAGAAACACTAAGGGGCATTCTTCAAGATGAACTAAAAGAACACTAATTGATATTGCATAAACATATGAATTTGAAAAAATCACTAGCAATGGTAAATATATAGTCAAAGTCAGAATTTCTAATATTAAAATGGTAACATATAATTCACTTATATCTATAATTTGAAAGTTTAAAAAATTATGAAAAAACAGAACTATAATAATTTTATATTGAATATACAATATAAAAGACATATAATTTTAGCATCAATAATCTAAACTAGAAAGTGAGAAGAAGTAAAAGTACAACTCTTCTGTATTACATCAAAGTTAAGTTGTTATCAACTTAGAATAGGATGTTATAGATATAAGATATTTTATATAAGCCTCATGGTAACACAAAGGAAAAACTTTTAGTTGATGCACAAAAGATCATAATAATGAAGTCAAAACATACCACCAAAAAAATCAAGTCATCAAATTATGAAGGAAGACAGCAAGAAAGGAAGCAATAAGCAAAATATCTAAATGTAAAAAAAAAAATAACAAATTAATAATAAAGATAATAATATTAAAAATATAGCAAAGCATATACATAGCTGACAGCAATTACTATAAACATAAATTTATTAAATTAAATCAAAGGCATATAATGAATGAATGAAAATCAAGATCCAGTGTATGCAGCATAAACAAGAATGACTTAACTTTAAGGAAAAGTATGGAAAAAGATATATCAAGCAATCTATGGTAACTATAAAAAGCAGAGGTAATTATATTACTTTTAGACAAAACAGACAAGATAAATATGGTCAAAATGAATGAAAAAGGTAATTATATGATGATAAATGGTCAACACATCAAGGGGATATAAATTTTATAAATAATTATGCACTAGCATCAGAGAACCTGTATATGTATAACATGTATTAAAAAAACCCTAATAATAAAATAAGCAGGAATAGGGGATTTTATACGTTTTTTCTCAACAATAGAAAGATCACTTTGACAGAAATTCAATAAAAGAGATTTAAACAACACTATAAAATAAATGTAACTAAAATACATATATAACTATTCCATCCAACAATAGCACAATACACATTCTTCTGAAAGACATAGGAAATATTAATAAGATAGATTATATGTTAGGCCATATAAATGTCTCAACAAATTTAGGATGGTAGCAATTATAGCAAGCATGTTTTCTGACCACAATGATATAAATCTAGAAATCAATAAAGGAGTAATATTTTTAAAAATCACAAATACATAGAAATTAAAAAATAACTATGTGAAAAACCAATGCATGAAAGAAGAAATAAAAGGAGAAATAAAAAATACAAGGACACTAACAAAATAGAAAATAACTTTCCAAAACTACAGAATGCAATAAAATCAAAACTAAGAAAAAAATATATATAGAGATCAATGTCTACATTAAGAAAAAAGAGGAACATAACATAACTTTAGACATCAAAGAACTATAGAAAAAAATCAAACAAAACCCAAGAAGAGGAGAAAAAAGGTCATAATAAAGATTACATCAAAAATAAATAAAATAGAGAATAGGAAAACAATAGAAAATATTAACAAAATTAAGAATTGATTGTAAAGATAAAATTGATGGGGCTTTGGCTAGACTAAACACAAAGAGGGAGGACTCAAATAAACAAAGTAGTATATGAAATAGAATATAACACATGCCACAAGAATACAAAGGGTCACAAGAGAATAATATGAATAACTATACTCCAACAAATGTACAAACTAAAAAAAAAAAAAAAGGATACATTCCTAGAAACAGAAAACCCACCCAAATGAAATAATAAATAGAAAATATGAACAGACCAATTATAAATATAGGCTGTGAATCAACGAAAAAAAATCTTTCTACACTACTTTATTAGAATGAAGGATAAAAATCATTTGACAAAATTCAGCATCCATTTATGATAAAAACTTTCAACAAGGCAGGTATAGAGTGAACATACCTCAACATTATAAAGGTCATATATCACAAGCACACAGCTAAGGTAATACTCAACAGTGAAAAAGGAGACACTTTTTCTTTAAAGATCGGAAACAACACAAGGATGCCCACTCTCCCCACTTTTATTCAACATAGTATTTAAAGTCCTATCCAGAAATTCCAAGATGGTAGTGGATTAAGTGGAAGCTACATGGACACTCTGCCAGGACCAAACTGGAATTACAACTAAAATATAATAAAACCATCCTGAATAATCAACTAAACACTAGCTGGAGAACACCTTCATAACCAAGTAGGAAAAGTGGAGACCACATAGAGACTGGTAGGAAGTGTGGAGGCATAAGAGTGCTGGCCGGGCTCTTACAGGCAGCAGCTAAAGTTTAGGAGGCATATCTCAGTTGTGGCTGGGGGTTCCCACTGAGAACTCTGGGATCTAAATCCCAGGCTGGGCTCTCCAGCCCAGAGCACCAGAAATGAGAAAGGTACCCATATTACATTTGGCTGTGAAAACCAGCAGGGTTTCTCACTGTCAGAGAGAGAGAGCTGGAAATTGAGGGACTCTCTTAAAGGACCAGCATACAAAGTTTCATGTGCAGCCACTCACCGTGGGCTCCAGGGGAAGGAGGGCAAAAAGGACTAGTGCTGTGTGAGGAGAATCCAAGGTTGAGGACTCTGTGGATGGAGCTTGGATTTCTGTGCTGAGTCATTTCTCCATACTGCAGAGGACATCTTTCTCAGGCAGACTTTTCCAGCCAGGCAGTTTTTGCCTGAGCCGGGGGGAGCAATTGCCCAACTCTATTAGGAAACCTCTGGCCTCACCATGAGGAGCTTATGCCATGCTGTGGTCTAAAACTTGAGGTTCATTAAGAGACAGATTAACAGTCAGCTTGCAGGCAAAGGCATATCTCTGGTGCTTTGAGTCTTTGCCTCATCTGCTGCTGGACCCAGGGCTTGGAAAAGCAGACCTTAGTATGCATCTTGGTCCTTTCCAAACGCACCCAGCCTCATCAGAGGGAGCCACAAGCTGGGGATTGCTGAAAGCTCCAAACAAGGTACAAAGGGCCAGTCACAAACAGCATTTGACATTGTCCTGCACCAGATACTCTCCAAAAATACTGGGAGTCCTAGAAGATCTACCTAATACACAGAAACAAATCCAAATAGGCGGGCAAAATGTGGAGACAAAAAACAAGCCCCAAATGAAAGAACAAGAGAATTCTCCAGAAGCAGAGCTAAATGACATAGAGATAAGAAATTTATAAGATATAGAGTTCAGAGTAATGATTGTAAAGGTGCTCAACAATGTGAGAAATGATATGTAACTATGAAGGAAATTAAGAATGGCATAGCAGTAATAAGGAACATATTGGAAGGAATAAACAGCAGATTAGAGGAATCCTAGAATCAGATCAGTGAACTAAAAGACAGGGTACAAAAAAATCAATCAGAAGCAAAAAGAAAAAAAAAAAACACAATTAAAAACCAAGAAGACAGCTTAAGGGAACTGTGGGGCAACATGGAATATAACAGTATTTGCATTATAGGAATGGCAGAAGGGGAAGAAAGTAAGCCTGGGTTAGAGAACCTGTTTGAAGAAATAATGGCAGAAAACTTCCTTAATCTGTTGAAGAAAAAAGTTCAGGAGGCACAGAGAGTCCCAAGCAAGAAGAAGCCAAAGCAGCCCACACCCAGACACTTCAAAATTAAAATGCCAAAAATTCAAGACAAGGAGAGAATCTTAAAGGCAGCAAGAGAAAAGTAATTTGTTACCTACAAAGGATCTCCCATAAGTCTGTCATCTGACATCTCATCAGAAACTCTACAAGTCAGAAGGGAATGGCATGAAGCATTCAAGGTAATGCAAAACAAGGATCTGAAACCAACACTACTCTATCCAGTAAGACTATCATTCAAAATACATGTTGAAATAAAGAGCTTCCTAGATAAAATAATGCTAAAGAAGTTTATCACCACCAAACCAGCATTGCAAGAAATGTTAAAGGTACTGCTGTAGCAAGTAGAACTCCCTGTGGGGTTCCCCTGTGAGGTCTTTGGGGCCATGGCTTTTGTTTGCCGAGAGCTTTTAAATTACTGCTTTAATTTCATCAGTTGTTGTTGGCCTATTCAGGTTTTGTTAATTCTTCCTAATTCAGATTTACATGATCTCACTCATATGTGGAATCTAATGAACAAGATAAACTGATGAACAAAGTAGATTCAGAGGCATAGAAGCATGGAACAGGCTTACGAATCTCAGAGGGAAGGTGGGAGTGGGAAGAGATTAACCAAATAATTTATATGCATATTATGTGGTGAAGACATGGGGCAGGGGTGGGTGTGGGGTAGAAGGGGTCAAGGGAGAAAAAGGGGGGACATCTGTAATACTTTCAACAATAAAGACAAATGGAAAAAAAATAAAAAATAAAGTCTTAGCCAGGGCGATTAGAAAACAAAAATAAAAGGCTTCCCCTGTGGAGCTGGTCAGTGAGCCTGTCTTCCCTTCACATCTGGCAAGGTGAATTGTCCTGAGAAGCAAAGGAGGGAGAGGAATGCTTGGCCTGTGGCAGGTGGGCCAGGATGCTAAACTTCTGCACTGCCCGCAATTGCACACAGAAGAGCACGCTATCACACCTGGCCTTCTTTACCTTTCAATGTGTTGTGCCAGATGGCAGAAGTAAGTGGAAAATTGTAGGCAGAGCAGACTTAGAAGATAAAACACCAGATCAACTAAATAAGCATTATAAAAAATTATGTTTTGAACACTTTGAGACCTCTATGATCTGTAGAACTAGTGGTATAAGACAGTTCTTCAAGATAATGCAATGTCAACAATATTATATTTTACTAGTCATTTCAATAATCTACATAGTAAACACAGAAAAACAAATAAAATAACTGGGTGAAGGTGAAACTGGAAGACCAAAACAAACAAACAAAAAAGATGAATCTTCTGAACAGGAACAAAAACATAAAGAAATAAAAAGCAATGCTCAGAACTCCAGTGCAGAAGGGGGTGAAAAACAGGATGAAGACTTTTAACCTTTAACACTTGAAGAGAAGGAAAACAGAAGAATACTTAAAATCTGTATTTGAAATTTTGATTCTTATGGAAAAACAAACATACCTCTGGATGGACATGAAGCTGATGAAATCTCAGAGTCTCTTTACTCCTGGAATCTTTCAAGCATTGTTGGGAGTGCAAGAAAAATTCTGGTGAAGTTTCTGAGAAAGCACTTTGAGACCACAGAAGGCAACACATTGTTCTGTTAAAAAAAAAAAAAAAAAAAATGGGCAGCAGAATCAGACACTATAAATCTGTAAATGCTGCATTCTAGAAGAAAACCTCGGAGAAGTGAGAGACTACCATTATCATTATCAATGCCAATACAGTGGATATAGCGGGGAGTGAGGTTTGTTGAAGAATCTTATCACCTAAGAGAAAATTGTGTAAGAAATTTCTGTCTTACAAAGTTGATGCCTCGCCCGGCCGGGCATGGCTCAGTGATTGAGCGTCGACCTAGGATCCAGGTGATCGGGGTTCGATTCCCGGTCAGGGCACATGCCCGGGTTGCGGGCTCGATCAATGACTCTATCATTGATGTTTCTCTCTCTCTCCCTCTCCTTTTCTCTCTCTGAAATCAATAAAGATATATTTAAAAAAAAAAGAAAATCAAAGTTGATGCCTCAATTTTGGCAAAGAAATTTCACACTGCAATAACTGAGATGTGGGATGAAACACGTCTTAGCCAGGCTTACACTTTGTCCGGTGAATTACATACTCTACTCTTCCTGTGCCATAAATATGTGGTTGGCAAAATTCATGCCTGTTATAGGAGTGTCTGTTACATTAAGAACAACTGTGGAAGTTGCTTCTTTTTTCCATTAATCACCACAACTGCTTTTAGAGTTTGATGATACAATTTCTGTCCTCTTTCAGAACAATGAAGAAAGGGGTAAAGAAATAAAGGAAATTTGTTATTCTCAGTAAACAGGCAGGCATGATGCTTTTAAAATTTTAGTGGACCTCCTTTAAACAAGTTTTTTATGTTTAGATGGTAGAGTAACATAAATATTAGGTGGAATAACTATATAGCTGGCTGAGCTTTTGTACTTTGTAATGCAGTAACGGATTTTGATCTTATTACCATTGTCATTCTTAAAAAAGTTCTTTTACAAGACCCTTTGGAAAAAATCCCCAGAGGCAAATTTTTGATGTTTCTTTGCAGCCAGTAGCTTGGCTGCAGTGATGCATTCACTAAATGAAATTATGGAAAGTGAAGTTTATCAAAACTTTGGGTTAAAGAAGCCATCAACGTAATGACCAAATTTGACATTCAGATGAAGCTCCCTTGAAATTTCCACAAAGCTAGCAAGATAACCTGGAATCAGCTGACCTCTGAGAGTTACTATAAAGAAGCTCTAAGTGTTCCACCAGTGGAACATATTATTCAGGAACTGAAGGATATATTCTCAGAACAGTACCTTAAAGCTCTTAAATGCTTATCTCTGGTATCCTCTGTGATGGGACAGCTCAAATTTAATACATCATAGGAACACCATGCTGACTTATAAGGATGCAACTTAATCCTAACATGCTCTCAGCTGAGCTTCATTGTTAGAGAATCAAGTGGAAACACGGAGGGAAAAGCATAGCACTTCCACTCACCATTTATGAAGCCCTCCACCTGTCAGGTATCAAGGTTTTTCCTAATGTTTATGCATTACTGAAGGTTCTGTGTATTCTTCCTGTGGTAAAGGTTGAGAATAAATGCTTTGAAAATGGGCAAAAGCATCTGAGGAACACTTTGAAAGACCAAAGTTCAAGTAACTTAGCTTTGCTTAACAAATTTTGATATAAAATATGATTTGAATTTAATGGTGCACACATATATCAAACTCTGTACAACTAAGTCAGAACTTCCTAAAGATAATTCTTATATTTGATATTTGAAAAAATTTTAAATCTGAAAACATCTTACAGAAAAGCTTTAATGTGTATATAGACTACCTAATCACTGAATATCTTGACCTATAGGCTACCCATTGAGTACATTAGCCATTGATAATCTGCCCGTTTAATGTCTTCTGTTTGAACCCTTCTTTAGAGATCTAACTGTCCTTCTAGAAGATAGCATTGAAAGTGCCATGTTACACGCCAGCATAGTCTCTGCTAATGGCAGTTTGGATTTGTTTTAGTTGAAGTCATTTTAGACATAACATCTATTAACATTGTAGATCCTGGTGTTGGGAATTACGTTATCAGTTCTTTGAAAAAAATAAATTTGAGGAGGTGTGGAAGGAAGGATTTTATTTTATAAAATATTACAATGAAGTTCACCACTAAACTTTGAATAACAGGAGGTTTTATTATGTGGTTAAAAATCTGTAATGGACAGTTAGGGAATTACCAGGCAGCAAAATAAACATGTGAGCTTATCAAACAAGGATTTCACTGTAGATGTTATCTTTGTTCAACGATCTAAAAGGAACAAGCCAAAGTGAAATTGTGAATGGAAGAACACGTCATTGTTGTTCCAAATCCTCTTGCTGCTGTTTACATTCCTTTTCTGAGCCTACATCTTACAGGTATATGACGAACACTTGGGTTTTATGGTCAAGAAAGGATCAAAGGTCATGGATATGGACAACTGATTTATCTGTGTTTTTCCCCCCCATGACTATATCTACTACTTCATCTTGATTTATAAGCAAAACATGGAAAACCTACAAAAATGTATTTTGCAGTTTACCTAGGAATAATACAGAACGTATTGCTGTTATTTTGGTGAAGAAAATCAATTATGCATAATTTATTTCAACTTCAACAAAAGGTGAATTTTGTTTAGAAAAGAAAAGGAAATAAAAAGCACCCAACTTGAAAAGAAATAACTAAATTTGTTGAAGTTTGAAAAGGAAATATGTAGAAAATCTTAAAGACCCCACCAAAAACCTATTAGAACTAATAAAACAGTTCAGTAAAGTTGATCGATAAAAATTAATATACACATTTGTTGCATTTTATACACTAATAATGAACTACTAGTAAAACTAAGAAAATAACAACATTTATAATTATATCAAAATAATAACACACCTAAGAATAAATAAGCTAGTCAAAGAAAGACAAGTACAACATGATCTCACTCATATGTGGAATGTAATAAACAAAATAAACTGATGAACAAAATAGATCCAGAGACATAGAAGCATGGAACAGACTGAGGGGTCTCAGTGGGAAGGTGGGGATAGAGGAGTGGGTGGGGAGAGATTAATCAAAGAAATTATATGTTCATAAGCGTAACCCATGGATATAGACATTGGTATGGGGAAGGCTTGGGGCTGGGGTGGATGCAGGGTAGAGGGGGCCCATGGGGGGGAAAACGGGACATTGGTAATACTTTCAACAATAAAGATAAATTAAAAAATAAAACAGGATTTGAAAGATTGATATATTGAAAAAAAAATTAAAAATTAAAATTAAAAATGACAAGCACCCATGACATCTGGCTTTTGGGGAAAAAGTGGCTTTTTCTTCAGGAGACTCAAAGGGCTGTAGAACACTGATTCTGTGCTCTTAAACTTGCATACAACTCATCTGCTTCAGGTCCTCGACTGAGGCAGCAGCTTGAAAAGTGTCTAGACCATATGCAAAAAATATTAATTAATCTTACAGCACTTGGCACAGGGACAGGTATCTGTTAGAAATTTCTCTGGGACAGAATCACTAGTGAGCATTTTTCATTCTTTTTTTTCCTTGCTAGCCTGACATAGGTGAATCCCACTTTTTGTGCACACAATCTACTTGCTTTGTGCTGCTTCCCCAGGTCTAATACTCCTCCCATAACAAATTCCCATTCAACTAAATGCTCCTCCACTGCAGCCCACACCCTGCCCAAACTGGCACACCTCCACCTTGGCCCCTGCCTTGCCTGACCTGGTGGGATGGTCATACTGCAGACTGGTGCTCCTTTAACTTTGTCTCAACCAAACCAGACACAACTGTCAGGTTAACTCAAGCCTAGAACTCCTCCTCTGTGGCCAAACCTGGAGAATATTCAGTGTCCACAGAAGAGGTGCCCCTTGAATGCTTGGAGTTGGTGTTCAGGGCTATTGTGTTTTGGGGGCCCACAAGACTGAAATAATCAGAGATAAAGCTTGGTAGGCTACCAATTCAAGAGCACTGCAAAGACAACAGACTGAAACACACCTTGTCTCCCAGTGACCACTTCTTCAAGACTGAAAGTAATAACTATTTCAAGTAATACATAGATATAAATCCCAAGAGTGCAGCAAAATAAGAAAATAGAGATGTGCTTAATAAAACAAAAAATATAAAACCCCAGAAAAAATAACATGAAAATAATTTGCCTAATAAAGAGTACAAAGTCATTAGTTATAAAAATGTTCATTGATCTCTGAAAAAGTTTAGATGAATGCAAAGAGAACTTCAAAAAAGGGGTAGAAAATATACGGAAGTACCAGAGATGTTACAGACCTGAGGAATACAATAAGTGAATGATAAAAGTACACAAGAGGTGTTCAACAGCAACTAGATGAAGTAGAAGAAAGGATAAGTGGCCTCAAAAATAGGGTAGCAGAACTCACACAAGCAGAACAATAAAAAGAGAAAATAATTTTTAAAAATATACAGGCATGGATACATGGAACAGACTGACAGATTTCAGAAGGGAAGGGGTTGGGGGACTGAAAAAGATTAGCTAAAGAACATATATGCATATGTACATAGCCAATGGACATAGATAATAGTCTGAGGAAAGCCACTGTGGGGAGTGGGGACAGGGTGGAGGGGAGCAATGCGGGAGAAATGGGAGACCTCTGTAATAGTGTCAATAATAAAAAAAAGTTAACATAGTTTAAGGAACCTATGAAACAACATCAAGCAGAAAATCACTCACAGTATTATGATTCCAGAAAGAGAAGGATGAGAAAAAGGGACAAAAAATTATCTGAAGACATGACTAAAAACTTTCCTCACCTCAGAAAGGAAACAGACATCCAGAGCCATGAAGCCTCAAAAACTCTATATAAGGTGAAATCAAAGTGAGCCAGCCCAGCCGGGCTTGGCTCAGTGGTTGAGCACTGACCTAAGGTCCAGGTGATCGGGGTTCGATTCCCGGTCAGGGCACATGTCCGGGTTGTGGGCTCCACCAATGACTCTCTCATCATTGATGTTTCTATCTCTCTCTCCCTCTCCCTTCCTCTCTCTGAAATCAATAAAGATATATTTTTAAAATATATATATATATATTAAAAAAAAAAAAAAAGTGATCCACACCAATACACATTATGAATTAAAATATCGTAAATTAAAGAAAAAGAAAATATCAAAGGCAGCAAGGGAAAAACAACTTGTTATATACAAGGGAACTGCCAAAAGACTATCAGCAGATTTTTCAGCAAAATTTTTTCAGGCCTAATGTAAGTGACATAATATATTCAAAGTGCTGGGGGGAAAAATACACCAAAAAAAAACAAACAAGAAAACAAACAAAAAACCTTCCAGGCAAGAATATTCTCACTGGCAATGTTATTTAGAGTTGAAAGAGAAATTTTTTTTTTTTTTTTCAGACAAGCAACAACTAGAGGAGTTCATGAACTAAACCAGCCCTACAAGAAATGTTAAAGTGAATTTTCTAAGCTGAAAAGAAAGTGTACTAATTAGTAACAAGAAAACACAAGAAAGTAAAATTATCACTGGCAAAGGTGAATATATAGTGAAGGTAGCACACTAATCAATTATAAAACTAATAAAAACGTTGAAAGTCAAAAGTAGTAAAAAACTATAACTGTAACAATTTGTATAGGCATATACAAAATGAACAGTTATAAAATGTCATCAAAAATATAAGATGAGGTAGTAAAAATTTAGAGTTTTATATTGAGTTCAAACTTAAATTACTATCAACTTAATGAAGACCAATTATATATATATGTAAAAGTAAGTTTACAGTTTTTCATATGAAAAATGATACAATAATTAATAACAGTACAAGAATAAATTGTTTCATGTACTCACAGCTGTAAACCTACATTTGCCCCATGGCAGGTGCAAAGCAAAAATCTATAGTAGATAAACAAAAGAAAAGAAGAATAAAATCTAAACATAAAAATAAAAATATGTTCAAACAATGAAGAGGGCAAGAGAAGAAGAAACAGTAAAAAAAATAAAATGGCAAAATATACATATGCATCTATAATTACTTTAAAAGTGAATGAAATAAATTTTCCAATTAAAAAAAATAGAGTGGCTGAATGGATAAATAAAACGCCAGCAATCTATATGCTGTCTACAGAGACAAAGTTTTCAGATATAAAACTACATACAGAATAAAAGGTTAAGGGATAAAAAAGATTTTTTCATGCAAATGATATTCAAATGAAAGCTAAAGTAGCTACACTTAATCAGAAAATATTAACTTTAAAAAACTGTAATAAAATACAGAGATAAGTATTACATAATAATAAAGTCAATCCAACAAAATGTTATATTTGTAAATATATCTGTACCCAACATAGGAGCACATGAATACATAAAGCAAGTACTAACACACTTAACAGTGGAATTTAACAGCAATACAATAATAGCAGAGGGCTTTAATATTCTGCTTACATCAATGAATAATTAAAACTGAAAATTAATCAAGAAATATAAGCCTTAAATGGCACGTTAGACCAGATGCAATTAATAGTTATATCCAGAAAATTCCATCCAAAAGTAGCAAAATGTATATTACTCTCAAGTGCAGATGAAACATTGTCCAGGATAGATCATACGTTAGGTAAAAACCAAGTTTTAATAAATTTTAAAATATTGAAATCACTTCATGCACCATTTCAGAGCATAATAGTATTAAACAGGTAATAAATCATGAAAGAAAAATGCAAAATCATAGATATGTGGAGATTAAACAATATCATACTGAGCAATTAATGAATCAATAAAGAAACGAGAGCAAAAATTAAAAAAATACCTTGAGACAAATAAAACTTGAAATGAAAACTTTCCAAAATATATGCAATACAGAAAAAGCACTCATAAAAGGGAAGCATATAGAGATACAGGCTTACCCAGGAAACAAAAATCTCAGCGAATCTAACTTTATGCCTGAAGGAACTAAATAAAGAATAAAGCTCGAAGTTAGTATAAGGAAGAAATAATAGAGATCATAGCAACTATAATTAAAATACAAATCAAAGACACAATTAAAAAGTTAAAATACTTACAGCTAGTTCTTTGAAAAGAGAAACAAAATGAACCTATAGCTAAACTCTCTCTCTCTCTCTCTCTCTCTCTCACACACACACACACACACACACACACACAAAGACAGATAGGACTCCAAAAAATTAAATCAGAAACTAAGGAAGAGACATTTACAACTAATATTACAGAAACACAAAAGATCACAAGAAAGTAGTATGAACAAAAAATTGCATACCTAAAATAAAATTGATAAATTGCTAGAAATGTGCAATTGTCCAAGATTGTACAAAGAAGAAATAAAAAATCTGAATAGACCAATTTCTAGTAAGGGTATTATGTAATCAAATACCTACCCCTAGATAAAAGTACAAGACCAGATGGCTTCCTGGTGAAGTCTACCTAACACTCAAAGAAATATTTAATAACTATCTTCTAAAACTCTTCTTAAAATTCAAATAAGATGGAATTCTTCCAAATCCATTCTCCAAGTCCAGCATCACCCTTATACTAAATCGAGTCAAGGATATCACATGCAAAAAAAAAAAAAAAAAAAAAATTACAGGCCAATATCCTTGATAAACACAAATGCAAAAATTTCCAACAAAATATTAGCTAAAAAAATTTGGAGCATTATGATGGACCTAGAGAATATTATGCTAAGCCAAATAAGCCAGTCAGAGAAAGACAAGTATCACATGATCTCAGGTATATGTGGAATCTAAAGAACATAATAAACTGATGAACAAAATAGATTCAGTGACATAGAAGCATGGAACAGACTGATGAATCTCAGAGGGAAGTCGGGGGTGGGTGGGTAGGGAGAGATTAACCAAAGAATTTATATGCATATATGCATAACCCATGGACATAGACAATAGTGTGTTGAAGGCCTGCAGCAGGGGGTGGGTGTGGAGTAGAAGGGGTCAATGGGGAAAAAGGGGGACATCTGTAGTACTTTCAACAATAAATACAAATTTTAAAAAATTCAACAATACATTAAAAGGATCATGCACCTTGATGAGGTGGGATTTATTCCTGAGATTCAAGGATGGTCCAACATCTGCAAATCAATAAGTGGGATACAACACATTAACAGAATAAAATATTGAAAATCACATAATTATCTCAATAAATGCAGAAAAACATTTGATAAATTCAATATACATTTATGATAAAATCTCTCAACAAAGATGGTATAGCGATAACACACCTCAACATAATAAAAGCCATATATGAGAAGTCTGTATCTAACATTATACTCAATGGTGAAAAGATGAAAGCTTTGCGTGTAAGATCAGGAAAAAGACAAGGATGTCCACTCTTCCTACTTTTATTAATGATAATGGAAACAATACACAGATAAATTAATCAAGAAAAAATAAAGGCATACAAATCAAAAAGAAGGAAGTAAAACTCTCACTATTGGCAGATATCATGATTCTATATACAGAAACCCTAAGGAGTTCACCATTAAAATGTTATAACCAATAAATAGTTTCTGTAAAGTTGCAGGATACAAACGAAATACACTGAAATCTGTGCCATTTTATACACTAATAATAAATTATTAGAAATAGAAATTAGAAAACAATCTCATTTAAAATAAAACCAAAAAATAAAGTGTTTAAAAATAAATTTATCAGAAAAGTGAAAGACCCATACACAGAGCACTGTAAACATTGATAAAATAAATTGAGGAAGACACAAGCAAGTGGAAAGTTATTACATGGTCACAGATTAAAAGAAATATTGTTAAAGTATCCATACTACTTCAAGCAATCTACACTTTTAAAACAATTCCTAATAAAAAATCCAATGACATTTCCCCCCAGATTTAATAAAAAATATTTCTAAAATTTGTATGTGTAGGAAAAGGCCAGCAAACAACAAACAAACTCTGAAGGAGTTGGGTAGCAAGCTTCTCGGAATCGCAGAAATCCCCTTGAAAACGAGGGAGACATTTCTGACAGGAACTGAAAACAGATCCTTATCAATCTGGGAAGCTTGCCCCCAGGAGGGTTATGGCCTTAAGAACAAATGTGAATCATTAGCATAAAACAAAGCCATTTGTTTATGCGCATTTTATAGTTTCTGATCACTATCTTTCACACCTGCCTTTCTGTAACTCACAATAAAAATCGCTGGATGGTAAGGAGGGTTGTAGCAGCGCCTCCAGAGCCTCAACCCTCTGCATCTCCACCTAAATTCTACATTCTAGGTGTCTCGAGTTTTCTTCGCGTCCCGCGAGCACAACATGTATGCATCCCCAAAATACCCCAACTTGACAAAGAGATCATAAACAGAACATAGTGGTTATATCATTCTCCCTGAAACAGTATGGTATTGGCATGAAAACAAACACACAGACAAATGGAACAACAAAGATCTAGGAAATAAACCCACATATACATGGACAAATAAGTTATGACAAAGAAACCAAGGACATACAATGGGGAAAGCACACTATCTTAAACAAATGGTGTTGGGAAACTGGACAGGCACATGCAAAAAATAAAAAACACTAGATGTGGGGAGCTTCTGTGGCCCCCAGGATCTGCTCCTTGCACAGAGGAGCTGCCTGGGTGAGCTGCAGATCTGCTCTCCTGCTCCCAGGGAGATGTGGGGAGATGTGGGGAGCTGCTGTGGCCACAGGATCTGCTCCTCGCATGGAAGAGCTGCCTGGGTGAGCTGCAGATCTGCTCTCCTGCTCCCTGACCCAGACCTTGAGGCACCAAGGCAGTACTAACTTAGCTTGCAGAAGTTGGCCCTGGCCTGAAAGGTCAAGGGACAGTCAAGCCATATACCAAGCCAAGGACTCAATCCTTCCCAAAAGTTCCCATTAGAAGATGAGATAAAGATAGTTACCAAGGTCTGAGCTCATGCAGGTGGCAGGGTGTTTACTCTGAAAGAGCATTCATGTGGCCTTGAAGAAATGCAGGGCTGGGTGCTATTCAGCAAAATCAACAGTGTCTGTATAAATAGAGCTGAGAAAATAAACTCGGGGCTGAAGTCATGAGCTGCAGTCCTCCCGATCCCATCTTTTTTGTGTCTGTCTTTTCTCAATCCTCATCCCTTCCTCAGGATGGTTCGACTTTGCCGGTGGGCTCCGGCAATATATTGCTATCTTATGCCATAAACAAAAATTAACTCAAAATAGATTAAAGTCTTGAATGTAAGACCTGAAACCATAAAATTCCTAGAAGAAAACATATGCAATAATCTCTTTGACAATGGCCTTAGCAATATTTCTTTGGATATGTCTTCTTGGGCAATGGAAACAAAAGAAAAAAAATAGCTGAACAACATAAAACTAAAAATATTTTTATGATGAAGGAAACAATCAACAAAAACATGGCAACCTGCTGAATGCAAGAAGATATTTGTAATATATCTGAGGACCGGTTAATATTCAAAATAAGGAACTCATACAATGCAACATGAAAAAATTATTAAAACATGGGCAAAAGACTTCAAAAGACATTTCTCTGAAGACGATATACAGATGGTCAACAGACATGAAAAGATGCTCAGCATCAATAATCATCAAATAAGTACAAATCAAAACCACAATGCAATATCACTTAATCACTGTTTGAATGAGTGGTATAAAAAAGTCAATTAATAGCAAGTACTGTCAAGGATGTGGAGAAAAAGAAACCCCTGCGCACTGTTGGTGGAATTATAAATTGAGTAGCCACTATGGGAAACAGTACAGCTATATATATTTTTTAATTTAAAAATAGAACTACCATATGACACAGTATTTCCACTTCTGAGTATTAATTTAAATAAATCCAAAACACTATTTTTAAAAGGTGTATTTGCCTCCATGTTTACTGCAGCATTATTTTCAATAGCCATATATAAAAGTAGCCTAAGTTTCCCTTGATAGACGACTGGATAAAGAAACAGTACACAGGAGGCAGCAGAAAATAGGAACTGCGGGCACCTGGAGGCCTGAACCCTCCTGGCGCAGGCCTCGCCCAGGTTTGCTCGGAGGCGCCCACGGCGTCCATGGGGCTGGAGCCGAGTCCTCTCTCCGTTCATGCTTCTCCGGAGGGCACCTGGGCGCGGGGCCGTCCCCCCGGACTTCGCCCTGCGGTGGCCATGAGGCCGGCGCCCCTCATGGGCCGCAGCGCACGATGGAGTTCGGGCCTCGGAGAGTCTTCGCCCTGAGTGTCACTGTCGGAGACCAGCGGCTTTCACATACTTCCGTGTCTCGAACATTCTGTTTTTTTCTGCCAGGAGGTCAGACTCCTCCGATTTCTCCTAATTGCAGCCAGACTTCCTGTCTGGGCCTGGATGGAGCCGGGCGCGGTGGCCACCCTGGGGCGGCCCTTCCGAGGCTGGTTTCCCCGCAGGGCCCCTTTAAGTCCGCGCTTACTTCACACGCGCTCCCGTGTCCATGCTTCATGGCGGCAGACCAGCCTCGCCCGCTGTTCGGCAGGCACGTCCGTGGCTGGCGGCTGCTTCCCCTGCAGGAAAGGTAACCGGGCCCCGGGCGCACAACTCAGGGCACACTCCGCGGCACGTGGGCGCAACCTGCCGGCTCGCGGGTCACCGCGTGGCGCCGCAGACTCGCGTGGGGCCTCCCGGCCTGTTGGGCGCCAGGCCGGCCGGGCGCCTGGGTTCCCGCAGCGGCTGTTTTCCGCCTCCCACCGGAGGACGTGTCTGCAGCCCCTCGGGAAACCTCAGCTCTAGCTCTCGCCCCCCCATTCTTACGCACAGGTTTTCATTTTTAAACAAACGTAGTCCGGGGCCCTGTCCGGGCGCGTGGCGTCAAAGCCGCCAATGGCGCGCAGGGGACGCCCATGGGTGCTGCGCCCGCACGCCGTCGCTCTGCCCCGCGCTCACTTCAACATCAATCAACTGCTTTAAAAAAGCCTCGCGGCTTCTCCCCGCTGTCGGAGGGACTTGGGCCGTGACCCAACTGCGCGACCCGACCTGTTCTCGGTTAACCCTGAGCAACGCTCGCGCGACGTGGTGGTCGCCCCTGGGGAGCACGTGCCGCTCTCTGCTTTTGGGATGTGAGCGGCTGTGCCGCCATCACCACCAAGGACGGCGCGCCCCGCCTGCCCGGCCAGGGTGTGCTTGTTCCCAACGCTTCATGGCAGCCGAATCCCCGACACGGCCGTCGTGCCCGCCTCCGACCCGCGCTGGGCCCACCTGCCTAGCAAGGTGATTCTGTTGGCCGAGCCACCGCCTTGTCCGGGACTTGGGCTTCCGGGCCCAGCCATGTCGCAGCGCGATTAAGCCTTCGGGGTCCTTCCTCTGTGTGTGATTCGGCTTCCGGGTCCTCCCTCTGTATGTGATTCGACTTCCGGGTCCTCCCACTGTACGCGATTCGGCCTTCCGGGCCCTCCCACTGTACGTGATTTGGCTTTCGGGTCCTACCACTGTGCGTGCTTCGGGTTTCCGGGTCCACCCACTGTACGTGATTCGGCTTCCGGGTCCTCCCACTGTGCATGATTTGGCCTTCTTCGTCCTCCCACCGTGCGTGATTCAGTTTCCGAGCCTTCCCACAGTACGTGATTCAGGTTTCCGTGTCCTCCCACTGTGCGTGCTTCGAGCTTCCGGGTCCACCCTCTGCACCTGATATGGATTTCCGGGTCCACCCACTGTACGTGTTTCGGGTTTCCGGGTCCTCCCACTGTGCGTGATTCGGGTTTCCAGACCTATTCACGTTGTACGTGCTTCGGGTTTCCAGTCCCAGCCACGTTGTATATGATTCGGGTTTCCGGGTCTGGCCACGTTGTACGTGTTTCGGCTTCCGTGTCCGGCCATGTAGTACGCAATTCGGTTTCCGGGTCAACGCATCTTGCAGGTGCGGAACTGAAAGTCCCCGCACTCCCTGTGATTGGAGCGGAGATGTGGGCGGTGTCAGTGGCGGGAGAGTTTACTCCGCCCTGTCACGTGGCTGGACGTGTGGGCCACACACTGGGAAGTCGCGGTCAGTCGCTGTGGCCCAGTGTTTGCTCTGAGTGTGGGGCCGGCAGCTGTAGCCTTCACCCCCAGGCAGGTGCATCCTCCGCAGAGGCTGACTCCTGCCTAGCGGGGTCGGGGCACCGCTGGGTGAGCCCCCCCCCCCCCCCCCCCAGTGAAGCACTCTGCCTTCTGTCTTCTCGGGGCTTCTCCGTCCCAGGGCTGGTCCCTGACCTTTCACGCAGAGCGAGGCCTGCGCGTGGACGGGCGGTCGGGTCAGAGCGCACAGCCAGCCTCCACTCAGAAGGGAACCGCGGAGAAGGGCGCCCTCAGCCAGCCCGCCCGCCCCGTCCTAAATGGATAGAGCGTGCAGAGCCCCGGAGGTGAGTGCAGACCTTAAGGGAGACATTCCGGCCCCAAGCCGCCCGTGGCAAGGTTGTGGGCTGAGCGATGCGCCTGCCCCCCGCCGCCTCCCTGCACACCTGGCGGGAAGGACTGAGAAAAACGGGTGAAAACCTGAGTCCCAGAGGGCAGAGCTGGCTTGTCCCTGTGTCCCCAGAGCTCGGGCAGGGCGGCTGTGTGAGTGGACGCCCCGGGCTCCGCGGGGTGGGGCCTGGCGATTCCCGGTGACCACGGGGCGGGGGGTGAGTTTGTGGTGGAACCGGGGAGCCCCGGCCAGCAGAGGACTCCGGCCTCAGCCTGCGCAGCCCCGGAGGCTTCTCCCTGCTGGGCGCCCGTCCCCCGACCTTGGGCAGCACCCCCTCCATCTGGAGCAGAAGCCACGGAGACAGAATTTCCCGAGGAATCTAGATCGCAGACCTAACGTGAAAAACTCACCCAGAGAAGCGGACTTGCAGAAATGACTCTTGAGGCCGGACCGCGCAGGAGCGGGCGAGGTGACTTGTACACCCGTCAGACCCCCCCCCTCGCTTACAAACCTAGAGCCAGAAAACCCCTCCAGACTCAGCATCCTGAGGAGGACCGGCCATTCTGTTTTGGGGAGTAGAGGTGGGGGTAATAGGTGGAAAACTGATTCGTGAGCGATGGGATCAGGGTAAAGAAATATTAGGGGCGCCCTGGCTACTGTGGCTCAGTGGTTAGAGTGTTGGCCTGCGCCGTGAATGGTTGTGGGTTCAATTCCTGGTCAAGGGCACATAGCTGGGTTGCAGGTTCCAGCCCCAGCCCCGCGTGTGCAGGAGGCAACCAATCCATGTCTCTCTCTAACATCAAGATGTTTCTCTCCCCCTCCCTCTCCCTTCCACTCTCTAAAAGTCAATGGAAAAAATATCCTCAGGGGAAGATTAACTAAAAAGAAAAAAAAAAAAAAAGGAAGAAAGGAAGAATGAGAGAAATACTAGGGGCTGGGATATCCATGTTCAATAAAAAATAAAAAGAGTAAATGTCACAGTAAAAAAAAAAAGAAAGAAATAGTACATATATACAATGGAATGTTACTCAGTTATAAAAAGAATGAAATCCTTTTGTGACAACATGGATAGACTGAGAGGGTATTAAAAGTGAAATAAGTTATACTGAAGAGGACAAATTTCATATGATTTCACTTATATGTGGGATCAAAAACATTAAAAAATTAAAAAAAAACAGGAACAAATTCATAGGTATGGAAAAGAAACTAATGGTTTCAAATTTGGCATAAGTGGCAAAAGTGAAGGGGATTAAGAAGTACAAACTTTGTAAGTTATATAAATGTCTAATCACTATGTTGTACACCTGAAACTAATGTAATGTTGAATGTAAACTCTCATAAGCCAGTCAGAGAAAGAAAAATGCCATATTATTTCACTTATATTTAGAATCTAAAGAACAGAATAAATGAACAAACAAAATACAGACTCATAGATAAAAAGAACAGATTGATGGTTTTCAGATGGGAGGGGGTTGAGAGGCTAGATGAAAGGATTAAGAAGTACAAGTCATGATGTAAATTGTAGCATAGGGAATATAGTCAATAATGTAGTAATGGCTAACATCAACATCAACAAATGAGATGTGCTGGTGAGGATGCTGAGAAAGGGGAACCTTGGTACACTGCTGGTGGGAATGCAGACTGGTGCAGATACTATAGAAACCAGTTTTGGAAGTTCCTCAAAAAATTAAAAAATGGAACTGCCTTTGGACCCATTAATCCCACTTCTAGGAATATATATTAAGAAACCTGAAACACTTATCAGAAAGAACTTATGCACCCCTATGTTCATAGCAGCACAACTTACAATAGCTAAGATCTGAAAACAGCCCAAGTGCCCATCAGTAGATAAGTGGATAAAAAAGCTGTGGGACATTTACAACATGGAATACTATGCAGCTGTAAAGAAGAAGGATATCTTACCCTTTGGGACAGCATGGATGGGCTTGGAGAATATTACGCTAAGCAAAATAAGCCAGTCAGAGAAAGACAAGTATCACATGATCTCAGTTATATGTGGAATCTAAAAAACGAAATAAACTGATGAACAAAATAGATCCAGTGACATAGAAGCATAGAACAGACTGACGAATCTCAGAAGGAAGGCAGGGTTGGGAAGTTTGGGGGGAATAGATTAAGCAAAGAATTTATATGCATAAATGCATAATCCATGGACACAAACAATAGTGTGTTGAAGGCCTGGGGTGGGGTGTGTGCGTGGGGTAGAAGGGGTCAATGGGGAAAAAGAGGGGCATCTGCAATTCTTTCAACAATAAAGATTAAATTAAAAAAAAACACAAAAAACAATGTTGTGGTAAGTATATATGGTGCCAGACTTATTACCCTGGTGATCACTTTTCACAGTACATAAATGTCTAATCACTATGCTGTATATTTGAAATTAATGTAATATTTCATGTCTTCTATAATTTAAAAATACATTTTAAACAGGGCAATAGATTCTGAAGTTATAATGTGCAGCATGATGACTATAGTAAAAATACTGTATTGTATAAATGAAAGTTTCTGAAAATAGATTTCAAAACTTCTTACCATAAAGTAAATATAATTATTTGAAGTGATGGATATATTCACTAACCTTATGGTGGCAATTGGCAATATATATGTATATATAATCAGAGTGTTTTTTCACCTTACACTTACATAATATTATATATTAATTATATCTCAATAAAACTCCACAAAACATAGATGGGATATTAAGAAACCAACACAGCATTTGAATTTGTTGATTACTCTATATAAAATGTGAGGTGAGGTAGAAGAAGATATGGGTGATTAATGGTGGTGAGATGAGATTTGACTTTGGGTGGTGAGCACATGAAAGAGTGTGCAAATGATGTGTTATAAAGTTGTACACTTGAAACCTCTATGGTTTTATTAACCAAAGTGACCCCAATAAATTCAATAGAAAAAGGTATGCCCTTCCCTGACCAGTGTAGCTCAGTTGGTCAGTTGGTTGTAGCACTGTCCCATACACCGAAAGGTTGCACGTTCAGTTCTTGGTCAGAACACATACCTAGGTTTCAGGTTCGGTCCCATTTGGGGCACATATGAAAGGCAACTGGTTGATTTCTCTCTCTCTCTCTCTCTACCTCTCTGGAAAAAAAATACACCCCAAAATCTAATTTACACTAAAATGTTAGTAGCTCAATATATTTTTCTGTCCAGCCACATTTTCACTTTTGATCTCCAACATTTCCATTGAATATACTCTCCACATTCAACACACTTTCCCCCAGTGAAATTTCTCCCCAACTTGTCCTATCAGGTAATACCTGCTCATTCTTCAAGCAACATGTTTTTAGGAGTTGAGAGTTTATCTTCTCACCTTGTTCCTCATTACTGATTTTAGATCATTATTTCTCCATTTTTTTTCAATGCCTTAGCTTCATGGAGATCCATGAATTCTATTTCATATTACTTTTATCCATCTCTACTAATTGTTTTCCACTGATCTCTGGTCTCTTCCCCTTATTAATAGAAGACCTTCGTCACTCACTGTCTTTCTTTTAGCCTTAAGTTCTGCAATTATTGTAGATAGTTTTAACAACCATGAGAATAAAGTCATTATTTTGGGGAATCTATTTCATATTTTTTTCATTTTCATTCATCCCCACTATGACTCAAATATATTTGTATTTTCACAACTATATGCCACACCATTTGAAATTTAATTATAACTTTGCTTCAATATCCCCTTTGTCCTCACAGCTTCCTATCTCTGGAACTCTTTTAGTTATTTCCATATAATGGGAATTACTGAGAATAATCACTGTGATTTTTTTATCCTCTGATTCTCATTTTTTTATTTTTCAGCAGGCCTTTCTTATCTTCATTAAGAAAGAAGATAACCGTTTCCTACTAATGCTGTAATAAATTGCCACAAACTTTGTAGTTTAAAACAACATACATTTATTATCGTACAGTTGTGAAAATGAGACATCCTAAACTCAAGTAGTTAGCATTGTTAGCAGAGATGTTAATCTGGTCACTCTAACAGATTATCTATTTGTTTTACTTGCTTCTAGAGGCTGCCTACTTCCTTTGGCTTGCTGCAGCTTCTTCCATTTCAAAATCTTCAAAGCTAGCAATGTAACATTTTCAAACCAACCTCTCTCCCCCCGCCCCCCCCCCCGTCTCTCTCCCCTCTCTGCTTTCCTAGTCATATCTCCTTCTTTTCCTCTTCCTAACCTGATCACATTCAGTTTAGATTCCACAAACCTTTATATAGATTTTCCTCTAAATGTCAGTCCATTCAATTCCTGTACTACTTTATGATTTCTTTGTCCCTGTGAACCATTCATTTTATACCTCTCTAAAACCACTACTAAACAACATTTAACATTCTAATTTTATTTTAAGCAACAACGAGAAAATCACTAGTTTGATATGCCCATGATCGTTTGTCGTAGTAAAGGAAATAAATTAATTAAATTTAAAGAATTAAGTTATACATGAGCTTAACTCATGTCACTTACCACCAATGATATACAGGCACACTGTTTGGATATTTGCATTGTTTATTAATACCTCAACTACCTTGCCCCCTTGTCTTTCCATCTTTGTAGCAATCTAATGACTTTTGTCTTTACTACAGTATTCTGGTAAGAATATCCTGGTTGCTAAGGATAATGGTATAAAAATTTTAAAAACTACACACATAAATTCCATAATAAATTTAGTTTCTAACCTCAAATTGATTTGTGGCAATACTGGATATTATTATTATTATTATTATTATTAAATACATCTTTTTTGATTTCAGAGACTGGAAGGGAGAGGGAGAGAGAGATAGAAACATCAATGGTGAGAGGGTCATTGATCGGCTGCCTCTTGCACACCCCTTCCTGAGGATTGAGCCCTGGAACCCAGGCATGTGACCTGACTGGGAATAGAACCATGATCTCCTGGGTCATAAGTCGATGCTCAACTGCTGAGCCACGCCGGTTGGGCTATACTGGATATTATTATATAAAAATTACTGTTTGGTCTCCTACTTTATTGAGAAAATATAAGCCAGCATGAAGCAATTTCTTTATCTCTGTTATTGTTTTGCTAATCTTTATCTGAGGATATTTTTTCCATTGATATTTATCTTATATCCATTTTTTCTTTTCTATTATCATAATAGAAATAGTATTGCTCTGCTTTACTAAGCTATTCTCTACATCTGTGAGATGGATATTCCTCTACACATTCTTTATATATCAACGTTTCCTATGGTTTCATCATTAACCTCTCTTCTCTTTCCTTTCCTCTTCTTTCTCCTTCTACCACTGTTCCCTTTTATCTCCTCATACTAACTTTTCAAACTTGACTGCACATTATTATCATGTGCTTTGATTAAATACTGTCAATCTGTATTCCTACCTCTACCTGCTAGAATTTCTTGGATAGAACTTTGGCATCCGTACTTCATAAAATCTGTTTAAGTGAATGTAATCTGAAATCTTTTTTCTCCTCTTTATATTCACTATGAATGAACTCATTCACTCTTATGGCTTCTATTTCCACCAATATATTGCTTCTCCATATAGATCTGTATTTAAAAGTTATTTTCTGAACTCTAGGTATTTATAGCAAGTAATCACTGGACATCTCCACTTGGAACTAAAACACAAGAGTTCAAAACTGAATTCCTCAATTTTTCACAGTCCTCTAAAAAATTAAAACCCTATACCCTTTCTTTTTTTCCTTTTTAAAAATATATCTTTATTGATTTCAGAGAGAGGAAGGAAAAAGGAAAGAGAGAGACAGAAACATCAATGATGAGAGAGTCATTGATTGGCTGCCTCCTGCATGCCCCTGCTGGGGATCGAGCCCGCAACTCGGGCATGTGCCCTGACCAGGAATCGAACCTTGATTTCCTGGATCCTAGGCTGATGCTCAACCGCTGAGCCATGCCCAGCTGGGCTAAAACCCTATACCCTTTCAAAGCAAAACATTCTTCTCTATCTTCATTGAAATTGTTTTAGTTAAACCATCATTATCTATCATCTTGTCCCCTCAATGTTCTGCCTGCCATTAATATAGCCACTCTTTAATTCACTTTTCACACACTTCTGCTAGTATAATCTTTTTCAAATGAAAATCTGCCCATGCCACTTACCTGGTTATAACTCATTTCCCTCAGAATAAAATTCAACTTCCATAGCATGTTATACCTGACCCTCAATAATCTAATTCTATGGCTTCCAGCTTTGTCTCTTGCCATTCAAATCTCTTCCTTTATATTATATTAGTTTTGAAATTTGTGTTGATTCATTCTTGCTTCTAGGCTTTTGTACATGTTACTTCCAGTTCTTCAACAGTGTCACTTCAATAAAATATTTTTTTAAATATTATTCATGCCTCAGGACTTAATGGAAACTCCTTCAGATAGGTGAGGCACACTTCCTCTGCCTTAGGGAAATAGCTCTTAGATAAGTGATTTTTCAAAGTGTGTTCTCTGTAACAGGATCATCAGCATTGCCTGGGAACTTCTTATAAATACAAATTCTTAAGCATGAACTCAGACCTACTAAATTAGAAAACTGTTTGAACAAGTCATCAGGGAATTATGATGCACCTTAAAATATGAATATTACTGTCATAATTTATTATACTATAAACATTTTCACACATTTTTCATCACTATATGGAATTACTTTATAAAGGGACTATGTCTTCTTTATCACTCTCGCCCCAATACTAACTACAGATATGAGAAAGTTGTTGATATTCAAGAAATAGTTGTTATATAATAAACAAATGAATATCTGGAAATTATAAGTCTCTAAATGCAGTAGCATACTACTCAAAAGCTAAACTTTGGAGGTAAAATCACTTTAAAGCACACTGCTTAGGAACCTAATAGCCTGTCCTAGGGCATACCAGATGACTTTATCATAGAAAAATCTTTGATATGCCTGGATATTCTCTCAGTATAATTGAATAGATTCAACTCCACACTTGCAAGCTAGCACTCAATTTAAGTAAAGGAGACTTCCAGTTTCCATTTGAAAATCAGAAAAACAAAATTCAAGTAAAAACAACCATGTTCACATTCAGACTTAGCCAGTTCTTTTTTGATACCTTTTGCATATCATGGTCTTTACCAGATGTTTTCACAAATGCTAATCCTAAGACTTTTGCCCTGATCTATAAAAAAAAAGAATTAACACAATTTCCTTTAATATTTACATATACTCAATATTTTATAGTTTAGAATGTCATTCATATGTGTTGTTATTGAACCCTCACAATTCTCCTGTGAGGTAGACTGGTAAGACATCTTATCAATGAGAAAATTGAGACTGCGATACTGAAAGACATACCTAATCCACACACTAGAATAGTAAGAAAGCTGGAATAGACCAAGATTTTTGAATTATATGTCACTTTCCCCCCCAATACACTACTATGCCTTTCAAATAGCAGCTGGCTTTCTTAATTGCAGAATTAAGACGTTTATATTCATTTATCTTCATAAATAGAATTGTCTAAAAATTAAGATTTCTAAAAAAACATAAATTTTGTCTATCATACACTATTTTGAGGCTTCCTGTTTTCACTTGGTTACCAGATGGGGCAAAATTAAGGTCAACAACCCCAGGACAACCATATGATTGACAAGAAATGCCAAGATGTACTAACAGAATTGGACTAGGAAATTAAAAATATTTATTTTTCTACCAACTGTTCAGATGAAGCTTCCATATATTTATCAATACTTATCATGACCAACTACTAATAATTTTCCTTCATGAAAGGAAACAAGAATTAATTATTGCTTTCATCCAATTCTTGTATTACACAACACAACACTGGAAAGTTTTCAGTTTGGTCGTTAGTTAAAAAATTTAAAAGAGAACTTTTAAATAGAAAATAATTTATCAAATTTGTGACCAAGATGCAGTCTTCAAATAAGGAAAAATTAAAGCATATTGAGAGATGATAGTTTACTTAGACAATTCTAGATAAATGGCAATTCAAATGTGACCAGATTAACAAATTAATAAAATCATAAGATAAAGTGTATACAAATTTTATTTCTTTCAAGAATGGTTTAAATATTCAAATTGGTGGGTTCTCACTCTTGCAAAACAATTTACTTATTGTTTTCTTAGATTTCCTTTAGGCCAGTCTCAAAAGAATGCCTATTCTATTTATCTTAAGAAGAGTGCTCTGTTTACTCCAATTTTCAGACTCAGAAGTAGGCTAAGATCCTCTCAAAATCATGGCAGTTTTATTTTCAATAACGGGCAAGCACTATTTTTTAACTTCTCGTATAAAATTATTTTTAAACTTTAAAAAATATTTATTTTTAAATGAGCACAATACTTGAACACTTTACCTAAGAAGATATGTAAATAGAAAATAAGCGAATGAGAATATGTCCTTTATCATTAGTTACTACAGAAATTCAATTACAAATGATCAGAAATCATTAAACATCTGTTGCAATGGCCAAAACAAAAATATCACAGCATAGTTACTATATCAAGTGGTTATCAGGATGAAAAGAAACTGGGATTTTCATGCATTACAGGCTGAAAGTAAAATGGTGCAACCACTGTTCAAAACTACTTGGTAGCTTGTTTTAAAATTAAACTTAGATTTACTATGTGATGCAGCAATCTCTTTCCTTGTACATTTACCCAGTATAAATGAAAACTAATATTTAGTCAAAAGCCTGTACACAAATATCTATAAAACTTTATTCATAATAGCTGCAAACTAAGAACAACCAAGGTGCCCTTTAATAAAGTGAATGGCTAAACAAACTGTGACAGATATTTATCATGGAATACTACTGTGTAACAAAAAGTAATAAATATGAAAAATTAAATAAATCCTAAAGGCATCATGCTGACTGAAAAAAAACTGAAAAAAACCCTCAAAATTTTATATACACTGTGATTTCACTAATGTGACATTCCTGAAAACATAAAACTATAGTTACAAGGAAGGAACCAGTGGCAATCAGTATTAAGGTTGTTGTGGATGAGATTGTAAAAGGCTAGCATGAGGAAGTAATTTGGAAGTGATGGAATTGTTCTATATTCTGAGAGGGTGGAGGTTTCATAAAACAATGCTTTTGTTAAATTGCCTGGACCAGTACAATAAAAAATTAATAAGGTTGTTAACATTTTAGTTCTCCTGAAACTGGTCATTAGATTCAGCACAATTCTTATCAGCTTATTAACATGTTTTTAAATTATTACCAACTGTCAACTTTATTTTAAAATTTATGTAAACCAAAAACTGAGGCCAGATAAAATAATCCCAAACGGGAAAAAATGAAGTAAAAAGACTAGAATTACTTGATTTCAAAAAATAGTAAAAAGGTATGTTCTCCCATACAATGAATTCCCTTTTCATTTTGTTGATGATTTCTTTCACTGTGCAGAAGCTTTTTATTTTGATGTAGCCCCGTTTGTTTAGCTTTTTCTTTGTTTCTCTTGCCCTAGGAGATATATCAGCAAATATATTGTTACTCAAGGTGTCTGAGATTTTACTGCCTATGTTTTCTGATAGGATTTTTTAAATGGTTTTGTGACTTACATATAAGTCTTTTTATCCATTTAAGTTCATTCTTGGGGATGGTGTAAATTGGTTGTCTAGTTTCATGTACCTGTCCAATTTTCCTAACACATTTTGTTGAAGAGACTGTTTTTACCCTATTGTAAGCTCTTGCTTCCTTTGTCAAATATTAAATGATCATAATGGCTTGGGTTGATTTCTGAGCTCTCTGTTCTGTTCCATTGACCTATATGTCTATTCTTGTACTAGTACCATAATGCTTTGATTAAAATGGCCTTCTTGTATAGTTTTGTATTCAGTACAGTGATCCCTCCAAGTTTGTTATTCTTTCTCAAGATTGCTGAAGCTATTCAGGGAGTTTTTTGGTTCAATATAAATTTGTGGAATATTTGTTCTAGATCTTTGAAATATGTCATTGTTTTCTTTTGCATTTTAGTTATTTATTTCATCTTTATTGTTGAAAGTATTAGAGACGTCCCCTTTCCCTCCACCATTGATTCGCTCCACCCAGCATCCACTTCCGCCCCCCACCCCAGGAGTTCTTCACACTACTGTCTGTGCCCATAGGTCATGCATATATGCATCTAAGTTCTTTGATTAATCTCTATTCCCCCGACTCTCCACCTCTGCCTTCCCTCTGAAATTCATCCAATTGGTCCATGGTTCTATATCTCTGTATCTATTTTGTTCATCAGTTTATTTTGTTCATTAGATTCCACATACGAGTGAAATCATGTGATACTTGCTTTCTCTGACTGGCTTATTTCACTTAGTATAATATTCTCCAGGTCCATCTATACTGTCCCAAAAGGTAAGATATCCTTCTTCTTTATAGCTGCATGGTATTCCATGGTGTAAATGTCCCACAACTTTTTTATCCACCCCTCTATATATGGGTACTTGGGCTTTTTCCAGATCTTAGCTATTGTAAATTGTGTTGTTATGAACATAGGGGTACATAAGTTCTTTCTAATCGGTGTTTTGTGTTTCTTCGTATATATTCCTAGAAGTGGGATCACTGGGTCAAATGACAGTTCCTTTTTCATTATTATTTTTTTAAATAAGAATTGTACTGAATCTATAGATTGCTTTCAGTTTTATGGATATTTTAATGATGTTAATTCTTCTAATCCATGAACACCTTAAATGCTTCCACTTGTTTGTATATTCCTCTATTTCTTTCTTCAATGTCCTACAGTTTTTCAAGTACAGGTATTTTACTTCTTTTACTTCCTTGGTTAAGGTTATTCTTGTGTACATTATTTTGTTGTTGTTGCAATGGTAAACGGAATTTTTTTCTTAGTTTTTTTTTCCCCTGAGAGTTCATTATTGATTTATAAAAATGCCACTGATTTCTGCATATTAATTTTGTATCCTGTTACTTTGTCAAATTCACTTATTATATATGGTAGTTTTGGGTAGCGTCTTTAGGGTTTTCTATGTACAATATCATGTTATCTGCAAATAATGACAGTTTTACTTCCTCCTTTCCAATTTGGATGCCTTTTATTTCTTTTTCATTTCTGATCATTGTGGATAATAATTTCAGTGCTATGTTGAATAAGAATAGTGAAAGCTGGCATCTTTGTCTAGTTCATGATCTTAAAGGAAAGGATTTTAATGTTTGCCCATTGAGCATGATGTTGGCTGTAGGTTTTTTATAATGGACTTTGTTATGTTGAGGTATGATCCCTGTGTTCCAACTTTGCTGAGTTTTTACCATAAGTAGGTATTGGATTTTATCGAATGTTTTTTTATGCATCTATCAATAATGAGGTATCACCTTACATCTGCCAAAATGGCCACCATCAATAAATCAACAAACAACAAATGCTGGTGAGAATGTGGAGAAAAGGGAAACCTAGTGCACTGCTGGTAAGAATGCAGACTGGTGCAGCCACTGTGGAAAACAGTATGGTGTTTCCTCAAACAGTTGAAAATGCAGCTGCAGTTTGAAGCAGTTGTACTGCTGGGAACATATCTTAAAAATCCTGAAACAGCAATCAGAAAGAATATATGGACACTTATCTTTGTTCATAACAGCATTATTTACATTAGCCAAGATCTGGAAATAACCCAAGTGCCCATCAGTAGATGAGTGGATAAAAAAGATATGGTATATTTACACAATGGAATATTACCCAGCTTTTTTTTTTAAAGAACTCTTACCTTTTACGACAGCATGGATTGACCTGGAGATTATTATGCTAAAAAAACAAGCCCGTCAGAGCAAGACAAATACCATATGACTTCACTAATATGTTGAATCTAATGAACAATATAAACTTAAGAACAAAATAGGACCAGAGGCATGGATATATGGAACGGACGGAGAGCTATTAGAGGGAAAGGGTGTTGGGGGCACTGGAAGAGATAAGGCAAAAAACATATATTCACATATACATAACCCGTAGACACAGAAAGCAATGTGGTGAAGGCCTGGGGGAATCTGGGTGGAAGTGGGTAAAGGGGGAGGGGTAAATGAGGGCTTCTGTAAAAGTGTCAATAAAAATGTGACAAAACAGTTAGTATACAGTTAAATTAAGACAATGAGACATTTGCATAATATTATAAAAATAGATTAATGCAAGAGAATAAAAGACCTAATAATATTCCCACACATATGGAGACTAAGTTATCAACAAAAGTGTCAAAGACATTCAGTAGAAAGAAATATTTGTTAAAAAGATCCTAGAATAACTGGATATATGTGCAAAAATCAAACAAATTTTACCTTACCTAACACAAATAATTTGAAATTTATCATAAACCCACATATAATACCTTCCAGAAGAAAACATGGGAAAATATCTTCATGGTCTTGAGGCAGTAAAGGTTTATAAATTAAGACAGAAAATTTACTACTCATAAGAGAAAAATATATATAAATTGTAGTTAATGAAAATTTAAAATTAATGTCAAGACAACTCAATGTTAAGAAATTATTTTAATTTTTAAATTTTTATTTATTTTTTTAATTCTTACCCGAGTACATAGTTAGAAACACGAAGAGAGAGAAAGAGAGAGAGAGAAAGAGACATCTATGTGAAAAAGAAACATCAATTGGTTGCCTTCCATGTGCGCCCTGCCCCCCCAGGGATCGAACTAACCCAGGAATGTGCCCTGACTGGGAATTGAAGCAATCTTTTTGGGCACAGGAGAACACTCAACGAACTGGGCCAGTACATTTACACAATGAACTACTACGTGGCTGTAAAAAAAGAAAAAGAAACTTTTACCCTTTGCAACAGCATGGATGGGTCCGGAGAGTATTATGCTAAGTGAAATAAGCCCGTCAGAGAATGGTAAATACCATATAATCTCACTAATATGTGGAATCTAATGAACAAAATGAAGTGATGAACAAAATAGAACCAAAAGCATGGAATCATGAAACAGACTGGAGGGTGCTAGAAGAAAGGAAGGTGGGGAGTGAGTGGTTAAAGAAGGTTAAGGGATTAGCTGAAGAACATATATATACTGTCCATGGACATGGACAATGGTGTGGTAAAGTCCAAGGAAAGGGGAGGTCAGGGTGGGCAAAGGTGGGAAATGGGAGACTTGTGTATAATGTCAACATTAAAAATTTTTAAAAGGAGAGAAAAATAATTATTTTTAAAAATGACACCAGCAGGGTAATGTATTAAGAGTTACCACTGCTCATCTCTTCTGTAAAAACAACAAAAGAATTTATAAACAACTCCAAACCAATGAAAATGGGTATTATAAAAATTTCAACAAATATTATGTGTTGGCAACAATGTGGAGGAAAGGGAACCCTTATGCACTGTTGGTGGGATTGCAAATTGGTGCAGCCACTATGGAAAACAGTATGTAGATTCCAAAAAGAACTACAAATTGATCTACCATATTACCCAGTATTCCATTTCTGGGTATTTATCTGAAGAAAAGTAAAAACATGAATTGAAAAACATACATGCACCCTTATGTTAACTGCAGCCTTATTTACAACAGCCAATATATGGAAGTTACTTAAGTGTCCATAAATAGATAAATGGATAAATTAAATGTGGCATAAGTAAATACAATGAAATATGGAGCAATAAAAAAGAATTAAATCTTTCCATTTGCAACAACATGGATGAAACTAGTGGGTATTATGTTAAGGAAATATGTCAGGTAAGAAAAGACAAATATCATATAGTTTCACTTATATGGGGAATCTGAAAACCAAAATAAACAAATGAAACAAAACAGACTCATAGGAACAAATAGAGACCATATGGGTGGTTACCAGAGAGAAAGGGCTAAGGGGATTAATGAAAAAAGTGAAGAGGAATATAGTTAATAATATGATACATTTCCACAGTGACAAATGATGACTAGAAGTAGTGGGGTAGTCAAAGTGTAAGGTATAAAAATATTGAGTCACTATACTGTACACTTGAAACTAATATAACTAATATAATAGTGTAGACCAATTGTATTCACATAAAAAAGTAACAGAAAAAAATAGCTTTGGGATGAACCTAGAGGTCATGGCTCTATTCCTGGTAAGTGCACATGCCCTGATTTGGGGCTCAATATGCAGTAGAGGTTGTAGAGGGGGCAGCTGATCAATGATTCTTTCTCATCATGGATGTTTCTCTCCCTCTCTTCTCTCTTCTCTCTCTGAAATCAATAAAAACATATTTTTAAAAAAATAGCTGTGGAAAAGCTCTAGACTACAATGAAAACACAGCAGAAATACTGTATAGCACAAAACTGAGAATGACTATATAGAAAAGCATAAGAAACATTTTACCACTGCATAGTATTCCATGGTATAAATGTCCCACAACTTTTTTTTTTTCATTTTTAAAAAATAGCATTATTGAAATACAATTCACATACCACAGACTTTACTTATTGAAAGTGTGAAGTTCTATGATTTTTAGTGTACTCACAAGATTGTGCAACCATTACCACCATCTAATTCCGGAACATTATAGTAGTGATTTATTAACACTTATTTTTAATTGTGGTAAAATAAAATTTACCATCTTAATTTCTTTTAAATTTATGTTTATTGTTGAAAACATTACACATGTCTCCTTTTTTCCCATTCATCCTTTCCATCCCACACTCACTCTCCAACCCAGGCTTTCACCACACTATTTTCTGTGTCCATGGGTTATGCATATATGCATATAAATCCTTTGGTTAATCTCTCCCAACTGTCCCACAGCTTTTTATTCACTCATTTCCTGATGGGCACTTGGGCTGTTTCCAGATCTTAGCTATTGTAAGTAGTGCTGCTATGAACAAAGGGGTGCATATATTCTTTCTGATTGGTGTTTCAGGATTTCTTAACTTTTGGGACACCATGGATGGACCTGGAGAATATTATGCTAAGTGAAATAAGTCAGGCAGAGAAAGACAAATACCACATGATTTCACTTATATGTGAAATCTAAAGAACAAAATTAACTGATGAACAAAATAGATCCAGTGACATATAAGCATGGAACAGACTGAAGAGTCTGAGAGGGAAAGGGTTGGTGGGTGGGGAGAAACCAAAGAATTTATATGCATATATGCATAACTTATGGACACAGACAAAATTGTGGTGAAGGCCTGAGTGGGGAGTAGGTGCAGGATAGAAGGGGTCAATGGAGAAAAAAGGGGGACATCTGTAATACTTAATACTTTCAACAATAAAGATAAATTAGAAAAAGTGTTTCACCTGCACTCCCCATCCCCCAATCTGGCGAAGCTCATTGCCAAAAGCGACCCCCTTAGAAAGAGTCCACCTCATGAAGTAAAAGAAATCAAGGAGACCCTAATTCTTGCGACAGTCATTGACATTTTCAGCCTTTGCTACTGAGAACCCCCAAAATTCTTCACTAATGCTGAACCAAGATGATGGAACTACCTGTAGTCACAGCCACTACATCTTCTCTCTGGAGCTTGAGATATCATTGTAGTTACTGACCCCAGTGACCCTAATTACTGCTTCACCAGATCTCTGGGATCAGGATGACATAGCACCTAACCTTCTATGGGAATTAAGGTGTTTCTGCACTCTACTATGTGTCTTTGTTCCTAAGTCGCAGCTTTGGCCTACCAGTATTGGGGGATATCAGATGCTGGGTTCTGAGTCAGGGCTTCCACCTCCCCACTACCAGGGAAGCATTGCTACCCTCTTGTGCTTCACCACCTGGGGTTTATGTCACAGCTGTGATCATGTTGCTGCTGCTCTGGCCTGAATCAGAGTTGGGACCCACTATGCCTAAGGCCATGCTGCCACTTTGCTTTGCCACTGGGGCCTACGCAACCAGCGTACCCTGTTTTCCTTGGGCCCATGCTGCATCTAAATCTCCCCCAGCAGTCCAAACTATTGCAGCAACACCAGAGACCTCGGTCCTGGTTTCATGGGCAGTTTACACATGCCTGCACCTCAGATACTATAGCCACCACTACACTTGGGGCAAGTGTAACTTTGCCCCAAGAACCATGGTGGTACCTTGTGTCCCTGTGTCTGCTGTGACTCTGAGTGCCAGTTAACCTGACTCAACATTGAAGGTACCTCCTCAGATAAATCTAGCAGGACAAAAGGACCACAGGAGCCTTGCTGCCACTGCCATTATAGACATTTACAGATTTGGTCACAGAGGACCCCTGAAGTCCTTGATGTTGACCTGAACAGACAGTTGCATGGAAACTATGCAAATGTGCTCAAGAAAAGGAGATGCTATACTTCAACCAGTCTGCAGCTTCATAATTACCTCCAGCTTCATAATTACATGTATGCATATATTCACACTTTGAATGGAGTTTCTTAAATCCTCTTGGCTTTTTTCACTTTATTTCATTTTTATTTATTTTTACATGGGTTTCAGAAGAAGAAGGCTAAAAGAAGGGACAGAAAATTGCTTTTAAGACTAAATAAAGGTCAAAATCTTCCAAAATCTAGGGAGAGACGTCTAAGACTCATGGGCTCAAGGGTCACCTAAAAATATAACCCAAAGAAGATTTATATAGGACACATTATAATGAAATTTTCAAAAATTAAAAAAGGAAATAATTTTGAACACGGCAAGACACAATGACTTGCAACATACAAAAAAAACCCCAAAAAACAGCATAAGGTTAACAGTGGTTTTTGTTTGTTTGTTTGTTTTGTTTTGTTTTTTCAGCAGAAATCTTGCAGGCCAAGAGAGAAAGGGTTGATATAATTAATGTACTGAAAAGAAACAAAACAACTTCCAAGCAAGAGCACTTTACCTGGAAGCCTTTTCCAGAAAGAAAAAAAAAAAGTTTATGAAGTACATCACTACTAAAACTGCTTTATGAAAAATGTTAAAAGGAGCTGTTCAAGCTCAAATAAAATGATGTAAATTAAGAGATGAAACATATGAAAGTATAAAATTTACTGGTAAAGGTAAGTAATACACAAGTTCACAATACCGTGTGATTTTTAAATCATTTATAACTCTAGCATAGAGGTTAAAAGACAAATCTTAAAATAAGGCTACATATTTACATCAGCATGTAAAATTAAATTGAAAAATCAAAAACATAATATGTAGAAAGAAAAACAAATGTATAGGGATTTTAGCAGCTTAAAATAGATATTTTTATTGATTTTAGAGAGAGAGGAAGGGATTCATTGGTCTATTCTTGTTTCTGCCCTAACTAGGAACTGAACCCACAATGTTGGCATATTGGGATGATGCTCCAACCAACTGAGCTAACCAGCCAGGGCCCCAAAATGGACTTAGAATTATAAGATTTTTTTATGTAAGCTCATGGCAATTACAAAGCAAAAACCTATAACTAATATGCAAAAGATAAAAAGTAAAACATCAAACATACCACTATAAAAATAAATTACAAAGAAAGGTAGTAAGAAACAAGTCAACCACATACAAAAAAGCAGAAAACTGCCTGGCCGGTGTGGCTAAGTGGTTGAGTGTTGACCTAAAAACCAGGAGGTCATGGTTCAATTCCAGGTCAGGGCACATGCCCAGGTTGCGGGCTTGATCCCCAGTGGGGAGCATGAAGGAAACAACTTATCAATGACTGTCTCTCATCCTTGATGTTTCTATCTCTCCCTCTCACTTCCACTTTCTGAAATCAGTAAAATCATATTTTTTAAAAAAAGCAGAACAGAAAACAATGAATAAAAAGGTAGTATTAAGGCATTACCTGTCAATAATTGCTCTACATGTGAGCTAAATGCTTCAATCAAAAAACAGAGTGGCTGAATGTATAAAAACAAAATACTACTATATGTTGCCAACAAAATACTTCAGCTTTAAAAACACACATAAACTGAAAATGAAGAGATAGAAAAAGATATTTCATAAAATGGAAAACAACAGAGAGCAGAAGTAAGCTATACTTAGACAAAATAGACTGAAGTCAAAATATGTAACAATAGACAAGTTATTACATAATGATTAAGGGGTCAATAAAGAGGATATAACAATAATATATGTACACAACATAAGAGCAACTAAATATAATAAGCAATCTGAAAGCAAAAACAGATAACAAACAATAGTAAAAAACTTCAAAACCCCATTTCAACAATAAATGTATGGTCCAGTCAAAAATTCAATAAGGAAAAAGTGCACCTGGAAAAAAATATACAAAAACAGTCCTAACAAATGTATACAAAACAATCAATCCAACAGCAGCAGAATACATATTCTTTTCAAGCACACATAGAATTTTCTGTAATAGATTATATATTAAGCCAAAAAATATGTCTTGAAAAATTAGATGATTAAAAGTCCTAATAAGCAAATTTATGAGCAGAATTGTAGAAATATAGAAATCAATAGTAGGAGGAAAGCTGAAAATCTAACAGATAGGTGGAAATTAAACAATACACTCTTGCAAAACCAATGGTTCAAAGAAGAAATTAAAAGAGGTTTAAAAAATATTTTGATGGAAACAAAATGTAAACACAAAATACCAATCTTATGGGATATAACAAAGCGAAGAGAGTTTGTAATATACTTGTCTACAATAAGAATAAATATATATCTAAAATAAATATACATCTTAAAGAACTAGAAGAAAATCAAACTTAGCTCAAAGTGAGCGAGATGGATAAAATAAAGATTACAGCAGAAATGAATAAAATAAGCAGAAAAACATTAGAATCTATTAATAAAACTAAGTAATTGAAAAGATGTACAAAATTTGCAAACCTTAGCTAGACTAAATAAAACAGATGACTCAAAAAATTATACATGAGATGATATTAAAAAAATGGTGGCATGAGAGGTACCCCTGATCTCTCCACTTGCAGTTACAATTTGAACAGCTATAATTCAACAAAGGATTCCCTGCTCGGCACATAAAAACATCTGAGAGATCCACATATTAAAACATCTGAAGGTGGGTAACTGGGAGCTAGCCTGGGAGGACAGAAGGAAGATGAGAGCCCAAGTTCACTTCCACTCTTGAGAAAAAAGAGGAATAATATTGCTACTTTCATTCCCTTAGCCCAGAAGAGCAAATACAGTAAGTTATCCTGAGTGACAGAGGCACAGACAGAGTGCAAACATGTGGCTGTTGTTGTCTGGTGGCTGTCATTGCTATGCAGAAAAAAGAAGCCATGGAGTTGGCACACCTCTCCTCACTCTCCCAGAGCTGTGTGCTCAAGAAGAAGCTGTAGCAGTGACTGTTGAGCATACAGCACATTATCTGCAACCTTGAGAACTGGAGAGGCAAAGGGAATTTTGCCCGAGTGGCAGGGATTAACTCACAGTTAAACCCAGTAAGCTAATCCCAGTGATGGATATAGACACAAAGTTGGGCTGCTGCCATCTGGTAGTCACCATTACTGGGGAGAGACAAAGCCAGAAAGAAAACAGCCAGACTCTCCAAGTTCACCACACCCCCACCCATTTTGATTATAATACTGGCAGTATCTGGTTGCAGGAGACAGGGCAGGGATTTCACAAGCTTGAAACCTCATTTTCCAGCACAGTTCCAGACAGGAGTGGTTCCGTGAAACCACGGTGACCTGGTCGCAAAGAAAAATCACACCTTTCCAGGAAATAAAATACATTTTCCACCACCCTGCATAGATTAAGTAGCCAGAGCTGTGCAAGAGAAAGTAAAACTTGTGCTTCAGTGCCACCAACAGGCAAACAAGAGTAACTTCTTCTTATCATTCTATTAGAGAAGTGCCACTCTTAGAAAAAAAAATTCCCATTCCCATAGGTGCCTAGACAGAGAAGGAATCTATCAAATACCATGAATGAGCAACGTAACAAAGCAGCTCAGAAAGAAAATGAAATATCTCCAGAAAATAAGCATAAAGTCATTGAAATATGTATTTGAAATGACAGAGAATTCAAGATTGCAGTTCTAAGAAAAAACTCAGTGAAACACAAGAAAGCACAAATACTTTAATAAACTCAAAATAAAATCAATGAACAACATGAGTACTTTAGCCAAAAGTTTAGAACTTTAAAAAAGAACCAAATAGAAATTCTTGAGATGAAAAACTCAATAAAAGAGATGAAGAATAAACTAGCAAGCTTAAAAAATGGAGCTGGCCAGATGAAGCAAAGAATTAGTAATATCAAAGATAGAAATATATAAATAACACAGATAGAAGAAGAGAGACTTGAGAGTAAAAAAAGTAAATGAAAGAACTCTATGAGAACTATCTGAATTCATCAAAAAGAGCAATATAAGAATAATGGGTATGCCAGAAGGAAAGAGAGAGTCTATTTAAACAAATAATTGAAAGGAACTTCCAAAACCTGGGAAACGAACTAAATTCTCAAATCCAAGAAAAAAAACAACAGAACAACAAATTACCTCAATTCAAAAAGGCCTACTCTAAAGCACATTATATTAAAACCATCAGAAATTAATGACAAAGAAATAATTCTCAAAGGCAGCCTGGGAAAAGAAGAGGGTAATTTATAAAGGAAATCCCATTAGATTATCACTGGATTTCTCAGCAGAAATTCTCCAAGCTAGGAAAGTGTGGAACCAAATATTTAAACTATTGAAAGAGAAATATTACTAGCCAAGAATAATATATCCAGAAAAGTTATACTTTAGATATGAAGGAGAAATAATGTTCCAGATATACAGAAGCTGAAGGAATTTACCACCACAAAACCTCCATCACAGGATAGATTGAAGGGGTTTTTCTACCTGAAACAAAATACAAAATGACACAAAACTATGAGTAAGACTACTAACAGACAAAAAGAAGCAGAAAATTGCAACTCTGGTACAGAATACACTTAAATATAACAAACAATTTAAGAGGTAAAAACTTTTAAACAAAGAGAAGACAATAGCTACTTAAATTTGGCAATGACTTCACATCATAGATGAAGATAGTGACAACAAAAACATAAAAGGGGAGGGGTAAAAATCTAAATTTGCAAAGGGGAATGGAGATAAGATGCATTCAGCAGAAAAACTACTGTATATATGAAACTTTCGCATATACCTAACGATAACCACACACACAAAAATACAAAACTGAGACACATAACTTAAAACAAGGAAAAATCATAGAATACCAGCAAACTAAAAAACAGGTGTTACTATACTTATAACTGACAAATTGGATTTTAAGATAAAAAAGGTAACATGAGACAAAAGTGGTCATTTTATAATAATAAGGGAGCCAATATATCAGGAAGACATAACACTTATCAATATGTAAGCACCCAATCAAGGAGCACCAAAATATATAAAGCAACTACTGAAAGAACTAAAGGGAAAAACTGAAAACAAAAACAAAAACACAATTATAGCAGGGGACCTAAATACCTCATGGACAACTATGGATAGATCATCTGAACAGAAACTCAATAAGGAAATATTGGACGTAAGTGATACATTAGGCCAAATGGGCATAATTAACATCTACAGAACCTTTTATCCCAGAACATCAGATTGTACATTCTTCTCTAGTGTATATGGAACATACACAAGGATAGACAATAATCTGGTACACAAAATAAGGCTTAACAAATTTAAGAACAATTCAAATCATACAAAGCATATTCTTTGACCACAATGTTATGAAATTTGAAATCAACTGCACAAAGAAAGCAGGGAAAATGCACATATGTGGAGATTAAACAACATCATACAAATGAACAAGTGGGTCAAAGAAAATATTAATGGAGAGCACAAAAGATACATAGAAATGAGAATGACAATACAACATATCAAAAATTTTGGGACGCAGCAAAAGTGGTAATTAACACAAGATAATATTTCATGTCCTTCTCCAGAAACTATAGAAATCCAAAATAAACCACCTAACTTTATGACTTAAAGAACTGGGGGGAAAAATAAATGTAGCCGTAAGTCAGCAGAAGGAAGAAATAATAAAAGTTAAAGCAGAATTAAATTAAATATATAAAAAAATTATAATACAAATAATGCAACAAAGAGCTAATTCTTGAAAAGATTAGTAAAATTCACAAACCTCTCATAAGGCTCGCTAAAAAAACAGAGAAAAGGCACATATAAAAAAATCAGAAATGAAAGAGAAGTTACAAGGGACACCACAGAAATACAAAAGATCATACAAGAATTCTATGGAGGCGGGCAAGATAGCTGTGGCTTAACAGGAAGCTGGGTGCCCTTTCTCCCAGCCACAGACAGGATTTACAGCTTAAATACCACATTGTCAGCTTGAAAAAAAAGAAGTCTGGCTGATTGGACATATTTTGTCAAGGAACATTGAAGAAACAACATAGAGACTGGTAAGAAAGTGCTAGCCATGGAAACGGGGAGCCCTCCTGGAGTTGGTGCTCAGCTGAGAGTCCTGAGTGATATTGGCTACAAAGCTCCCTCCCCTTGGGAGTGTGGGCTCACCTCCCCAGGCAGGGGTCCCAAACCTGGAACAGGTGAGACTGGAAGGAGAGCCCATGTAGCATCACGCAAAGGGAACCAGGGGAACTCTGTGTGCCTGGAAGGTGAGATCCATACATTCCCAGTGAAAGAAGTGTGCCTACTGATGGCAGCCTCAACAGAAGAGGCTTACCCCCAGGCTGTGACTGCTGAAGAGGCTATGCTGTGCTGTTTGGCCTCAAAAAATAAAATGAGGGTCTTGAGGGTTGCACTCAGCATTGACTTTGAGGTATCCTCTGCTTTTCTGAAAGACAATGTGCAGAGCCTTGGATAGTAACTAAATTGTGTGGTGTGGAGAAGGAGAAGATTTTCCACTTTGAGTATGAGGTTAGAACACTTCCTCCTACCTGTGGAGCCACAAAAACTGCTTCATCCTGTGGAGTTTGGTGGCAGGGAAAATCAGGGATTTTTGACCTGCTCTGGGGAGAGATGGGAGTGCAAATGGAGCTAGGATTCTCAGCCCCAGCTTTACTGATACCAGCAGTGGGGAGATATTCAAGTCCTGCATGGGGCTGACTTTGTAACACCTTCTTGGACCTGAGGTGAAAGAACACTGGGTCATTAGAGAGCAGGGTGTGTGTTTTTTGGACAGTATCCTACTGCATCCCCAGGGAAGGCTTATATTGCAGAGACAGACAAGTAAGAGCTGGGCTTTGTGACTGCATTGTGGGGAGGCTGATCCAAGCGCCCTGAGAGTTCAACCAGGCAGTCCTGGGAAGGAGTGGTGGAACATGTTTCCCCCTCCTGCAGGCTGGGAACACCACTCCCAACAGGAAAGGGTTTGAATCAGCTCTCTGAAGCCCCAGACACCCATACTGGGTACAGTTTGTTAGGGATCAATAAAACAGCTCAGAGCAGGACATTCCAAGAATAAGGCCCTCAGAGGCTATTGTCTGGGACAAGTAGGAAATACTTAGCCCCATCCTGTGGGCTGATCAGGCAACATTCTCAATCAGAGACTCTTTTGATCAATTCCACTGAACCCAGGGTAGCTGAAACTTCTGCAGGGAAAGTGGAGGGCTGTATCCAACCTGGACCTGCATGAGGCCACTAGAGTTGGGGGGACTAGAGTTAGAGGATATGGTAGAGGTTGAGGAGTTTGACTTTGAAGGAGATATTTATTTCCCTTCATTGAGTGCCTGATTGCATAATCTCTAAACAGGGGGTTCACTAGTGCTACATATGCTACCCTGGCTCCACCTTAAAGGCTGTTTTTGGAAGACACTGGAGGAAGCTACTTCAGGGGGGAGGTGGAGTAGCTGACAGGTGACGGCCATCCTCAGAGAGCCTCAGACTGGTCAAAGCTACAACAGGACAGCGAGAGTCAAACTTGGGCAACTCCTAACATTGGCTGATACAAAAGTACCTCCTGGGAAGCCTAAAATCAACATAGAAAACAGTGAGCCTTAGAAAACACAATCTGCTTAGACAAATTTCGCTTGCCTGGCTTTTTTCTTTTTCTCAATATTTTCTTTATTGATTGGGCATTATTATTATTATTGCTAATATTTTTCCTAATTTCTCTCTTGTTTCTTTTATATCTCTTATTGGTTTCCTTTCTTATTCTATCATTGTCTTCTTTTTTCTTTTTCATTCTTTCTTTTGCTTTACCATTCTCTATCTTTTTTTCACTTTTGCTTAACTCTTTTTTTCTTTATTTCTGTCGTCTTTTTTTTTTTTTTTTTTTTTTTTACTGTTTTCCATTCATACTCTCTACTCTTATTTTTTTTATCACTCTTTTCAGAATATTTTTTCTGCCCCATTTCTCTTCAAGTGTTCTCTTTATTTTTTATTTTAGTATTAGTAATATTATCTTTTCCTCTCTCTTTCTTTTTTGTTTATTTTTCTTGTTCTATTTTCTCTTTCCTAATTCCCTTTGGTTTTATGGTGGTTTTGGTGGTTGTTGTCTAGATCTTTTGTATGTTCTTGTTTGTTTCCTGTTTGTTTTGTTTTGATTTACCCTGTCAGCACCAGTATAAGAGGTCATATGACATGGTGATGGCTGAGCCTTAGAGTTAGCCTGCCTGAGAGGGGAACACAACTCTGAATGGGACAACAAGAACCAAGACACAATTGCAATGGGAGAGGCCAAGTAAGTCACAATAGGGTCACTCCTAGAACACACAACTCAGTAGTACAGACTGCACCACTGGGTTCCATAGGATATTTACTACAAAAGCCCACCCTATGAAGACGGGGAGTCATAGCAAGTATATCTAATACATAGGTACAAAAGTAAATAGACAACTGAAACGAGACAAGGAAACAACCCTCAAATTGAAGAAAAGGAGGAACTGTCAGAAAAAGACCTCAATGTAATGGAGGTAAGCAAGTTATCAGACATAGAGTTCAGAGTAATGGTTATAAAGATGCTCAAGAAACTTAGAGAAAATTACAAGTAACTCAATGATAAATACAAGCAGCTTGGTGGAACTGCATCAGCATTAAAAAAAAAGACATAGAAATTATCAACAAGAACCAAGCAAGGTGACATCAGAGCAATGGCAGCATGAAGGATACCCCTGTTTCTATCCCTGAAATTTCAACTGTAATTCAACAAAGTATTCCCTACTCAACAAGGAGGCATGCCTGAGAGACTCACAAGCTGAAATATCTAAAGGTGAGCAACCAGGAATAAGCAGGGAGATGATAAGGCAGGAAAGCTCAGATGGCCCGCAGATGTAGCCCTGCAGCTGGGAGCATGCAGTGTGGCCTGGAGAAAGAAGCCAGTGGTAACAGGTGCTTTCTTCAGGAGACTGGGAGGAACAGAGAGGCACAGGGGCCAGTCTAGCAGGGTGAGCATAGAGAAGAGTGACTGACCCAGCAGACACCTGACAGAGTGTGGGGTTCTACCGTGCAGCTCTCCACAGTCAGGCAAGTGTGTTTCTGACAAAGAAATGGAACCACAGAGCCATGCAACCCCTTGGACTCCCAAAACTTGCCACTAGTTGCTTTCGGTGTTGGTTTGAGGAACTGCTGTTTCTCTCTATGACAAATCCCCAGGTTTGGACCTTGGGGCTGGACCCCACAGAGGTCTATGTCACCACTATACTGAGGGCAAATCAAACACCATTCCCAAGAAGTATGACTGTACTGTCTTACAGAAACCCATGGAGATCAAGTCTTGGAGATCACAGAAATTTAAAAAAACTTGCAATTCAATGCCATCTACTGGACAATAGTACAAAGACCTTTTCAGAGAACACTTCTATAGAAGGGACGTTTATGCCTAGATAAAGGAAAGGAGCAAATACCACAAACAACCACAGTAATGAGAATGATCCAAAAGAAAATGAAAAATCCCCAGAAAGCAAGCTAGAACACATGTAAATATGTAATATAAATGACAGAGATTTCAAGATTGCAGTTCTGAAAATACTCATTGAGATGCCAGAACATACAGACAGGCAATTCAGTGCTTTCAGAAAATGAATCAATGAAAAAAATGAGTACTTTTCCAAAGAGATTGAAACTTTAAAAAAGAACCAATCAGAAATAAAAAATGAAGCATGCAATTAATGGGATTAGGAATGAGCTAATGAGCATTAAAAACAAAGCCAACCAGACGGAGGAAACAGTGATAGCAAAGATAAGAATCTAGAGATGACACAGAGGGAAGAAGAGAGACCTGAACATAAAGAAAAATGAAAGAAGGAAGATGATGGCACTGTGTGAAGCAGAAGAGCATCCCTGCTCCCAGCCACAGACTCAATTTACTCCTAAAATACTAGGTTACAAGCTTGGAAAAACCAGAGAAACATATGTGAGTGGAGGTATTGCAAGTAGGGAACACTGAAGAAACATCATAGAGTCCAGTAAGAGAGGTGAGACATAGAAATGGAGAGTCCTCCCTGAAGCCTGTGCTGGGCTCCCAGCCCTGAGGCTTGGAGGCTGCAAAGTTCCCTCCCCTTGGGAGTGCATACTGGCATACAAAAGTAGGGATCTCAAACCCAGAGCAGAGGAGAAGGGAAAGAGTGGCCTGAGCAGAGGACAGAGGGACCCAGGGGAGTGGTGTGCCCAAGAGGAGGGGAAGGCACCTTAGTGAAACAAAGCTTCTAATGGCAGCTGTGACCCACATCTAATGCTCAGGGTGCTGACCATAGGAAAGGCTATCCCAAACTGTGTGGCACCCAAGTAGTAAGGGACCAAAGATTTGCACAAAGCAACCATATACAGGGACCCTGCTGAGCCCCAGAAAGCATTTAATCACTGTGGGTGGAGAAGGGGAGGAGAGTCCCTCCCAACTTGAGCTCCCAGTGGGAGAATCTGGGATTTTGGACCAGCCCTGAGGGGTGCCTTGGTGGCGCAAGGAGCCACCCCAGCTTTATTGAGATCAGCGGTGCAGGGGAACAGTGTGGAGCTGACATTGGGTCCCCTCCAGCTGGGTGCTTTGCTGCACAAGCAGTGAGACCTTGCAGGCCTGACTTTCTGCTTGTGTGTTGCTGTGTGCATTTTTGAGTTTTCCATAGCTGAACTGGCTCCCACCTTCCTGGCTTGCATTGGGTTGACAGACCAGTGAAAGCTGGGATGTGTGTCTGCATAGTGAACTGTTTGAGGTAAGGCCCACCTGGTGCAAGCCCCCTGCAGGGCACACTCTTGAGGGGGAAGGGAGAACAGTTCACAGGAGGACATTACAAGAATAAGACTCTAAGAGACTGTTGTTTGGGAACTGGAGGAAAAGCTGAAAACCCCTGCTGGGGGCTGGAAAGGGAAAGGGCTCAATGGAATGTTTTTTAACGGAACCCACTGAGCCCAAGCTGTTGAAACTGCCCATATAGAAAAGGAAACAGACTGATATCAATCTGAAACTGCAGCAAGCCATTGCATGGGGAACTGGAATTGGAGAATAGGATAGAGGCAGAGAAGTTGGCCGTGGAGCAGAGACTAACTACCCCACAAAGAGTGCTTGACAGCAAAACCTCTAAGTAGAGGGAGAGATATCATGAGCTACACTAGCCATCCTGCACCCTAAGACTCTACAGAAGACTCTGGAGTAAGACCACACAACTACAAGGTTGCAAAATATTTGACAAGAGGAGGTGGTCCACAGAGGGCCTTAGATCAACCAACTAACTAAGGACACCAGAACCAAACCTAAAGAGCTCCTTGCATTGTCTGATACATAAGTACCTCGCAGGAGAACAGAAATCAGCACACAAAACAGGGAGCTGCATCTGCAGACAACATAAGCTGACCAGAAAAAACTCACCTGATTGACTGTCTTTCTTTTTTTTTTTAATTTTTAAAAACTTTTTAATTAATGTTTTTAAAAGAATTTTGTTTTGATTAGCTTGCTTTTGGTTTTCTTTCTTTGTTTTATTTTGTATATTTGCTTTGTTTTGTTTTATCCTTTCTTCTACTATCAAGATTTTCTTGATATTCCCTGCTTAATTGCTGGGACTTTATCATTATAACCAACAAGTTTACTACTTTTCTCTATAGTTTCCCCCTTATCTCGTATTAGACTCCCTCCCTGCCTTAGCTTTATCTCTCTCCTCTCAATCCATTGGCATAACCCTTTTTTTCTTCTTCTTCTTCTGTTCTTTCTTTCTTTTGCTTTTCTCCCTTCTGTCTTCCTGCTTTTTGTTCAATTGTTAGTTTCTGTTATTCTCTTTACTGTATTTTTATTTTATTCAATTTCAACTATTATCCTATTCCTATTCTCTCTCTTAATTTTTTGCTGGCCCTTCTTTCAGAATCTTTTCTCTGTCTCTTTTATCTCCCAGTAGCTTCTCTATTTTTTACATTTTAGTTTAGTTTATTATTATTGTTCTCTAAATTTTCATCACTATTAGCAACAACATACTTTTCTCTCTCTAAGTTTTATTTTTCTTCCACTTTTTCTTTTTTTTCTCTCTAGAATTTGCATTCTCCCTTCACTCTCCTAGTTCTATTTCCACTTGGTTTGCTTTCATTATGATTGTGAAGATACTTTGTAAGGTACCCCTTGTTTCCTGGAAGTTTAGTTGTGTAATGTCTTGCCTTGCCAGCTTCTGTACAACAACTTACATGATGAGGTTGGGGCTGAGACACACAGTTAGCCAACCTGAGAAGAGAGTCCTCCCAAAGACTGGTCAACAACACTCTAGACCCAACCCCAACAGGTAAACCCAAAGAACCCACAAAAGGGACACCCACAAAAGGGACACATCTAGAGCAAAGAGCTCAGAAGTACAAGGAAAACACACCTCTGAGCTCCACTGGACTCACAATACAAAACCCATCCCCATAAGACTGGGAGACAGCAAATATATCTAATATATAGATACAAACACTAAGAGCCACTAACATGGAGGGACAAAGAAAAATCCCCAAATTAAAGAAAAGGAAAAATTGCCAGAAAATGACTTCAATGAGATGGAATTAAGCAAGTTATCAAAAATAGAGTTCAGAGTAATGATTATAAAGATGCTCAAGGAAATTAATGAGGACAACAAAGCACTAGATGGTAAGGTCAAGGAACTTAATGAAAAGGTGAAAAAAGAGATACACAGCATAAACAAAAATCAGACAGAAATAAAGAATGTTGTATCTGATATGAAGAATACACTGGAAGAAATTAAAATCAGGCTCAGTGAAGCAGAGAATAGAATAAGTGACTTAGAATACAAGGTAGAAAAAATTACTCAATTAGAGCAGCAAAAAGAAAAAGAAAAAACACTTAAAAAGCATTAGGACAGTCTAAGGGAGTTTGGGGACAACATGAGGCAAAACAACATTCACATTATAGGAATGCAAGAGGGGAGGAAAGTGAGCAAGGGATAGAGAACTTGGTGGAGAGAATAACGACAGAAAATGTCCCTATGCTGGTAAGGGAGAAAACCACACAAGTTCAGGAAACACAGAGGGTTTGTAACAAGAGTGACCCAAGGAGACAGACTCGAAGACACATCATAATTAAAATGGCAAATATCAAGGACAAAGAGAATATATTAAAGGTTGCAAGAGAGAGACAAGCTGTGACCTACAAGGGAACCCCAATAAGGCTGACATCAGATCTGTCGACAGAAACACTTCAGACCAGAAGGGAGTGGCATGAAGTTCTCAAAGTAATGAAAAGCAAGAACATGCAACCAAGATTGCTTTAACCAGTAAGGTTAAAATTGAAAGTGTAATAAAGAGCTTCTCAGACAAAAACAGGCTAAAGGAGTTCAGTACCACCAAACCAGCATTGCAAGAAATTCTAAAAGGACTGCTCTAAGAAAAAGAAAGAATACCGAGAGAAAGGAACATTAGCATAAAGGGGAGAAATGGCATTAAATAATTATATATCAATTGTAACCTTAAATGTAAAAGGAATAAATGGTCTAATCAAAAGACAGAGTAGTTGAATGGATAAAAAAACAGGACCCAAATATATGTTCTGTACAAGAGACACACCTGAGAGCAAAAGATTCACACAGGCTAAAAGTGAAGGGTTAGATAAAATATTCCATGCAAATGGAAAGGAAAAATAGATGGCGTAGAAATGCTTATTTCTGACAAAACAAACTTCAAAATAAAGATAACAAGAGATAAAGATGGTGACTACATAATACTAAAGGGATCAATCCAATAGGAGGATATAACCCTTATAAACATTTATGCACCCAATATAGGAACACCTAAATGTATAAAAATTTCTTGAAGGACATTAAGTGGGAGATTAACAGCAAAGCAATCATAGTGGAGGACTTTAATACCCCACTGTCAGAAATGGAAAGATCATCAAGAAAAATGTCAACAGGGAAACACAGACCTTAAATGACACACTAGACCTAATGAATTTAATTGACTTTTACAGAACATTTCTCCCCAAAACAGCAGATTACACATTCTACTCAAATGCACATGGAACATTCTAAAAAATAAACCACATGTTAGGGCACAGGGAAAACCTCTACAAATTCAAGAAGACTGAAATCATATCAAGCATTTTCTTGGATCACAATGCCATAAAACTAGAAATGACCTACTATAAAAAAATGAAAAAATATTCAAACACATGGAAGCTAGATAGTATGCTATTAAACAATAAACGGGTTACCAATGCGATCAAGGAAGAAGTCAAATACTTCATGGAAAAAAACAACAATGAACAGACAACAACCCAAAACCTATGGGACACAGTGAAAGCAGTCCTGAGAGGAAAATTCATAGCATTACAGGCCTATCTCAAAAAACAAGAAAAAGATCTAATAAACCATCTAACGCAACAACTAAAAGAACTAGATGAGTACAGCAAGAAGAGCCATGAGGAAGTAGAAGCAAGGTAATAATAAAAATCGGAGCAGAAATTAATGACATATAGATTAAAAAAGAAACAACAAAAAACAAAAATCAATGAAACCAAGAACTGGTTCTTTGAAAAGATAGATAAGATTGATGAACCTTTAGCCAGACTCACTAAGAAATAAAGAGAGATGACCCAAATAAATAAAATCAGAAATGAAAGAGGTGATATAACAACCAACTCAACAGAAATATAAAGGAATGTAAGAAAATACTATGAGCAACTATATGCCAACAAACTGGAAAACATGGGTGAAATGGACAAATTCCTAGAAGCATACAACCTTACAAAGGTGAATCAAGGAGAGGCAGAAAACCTGAAAAGGTCAATAACAACTAATGAAATTAAAGCAGTAATAAAAAAAAACCTCCCAGCAAACAAAAGTCCTGGAACAGATGGATTTACAGATGAGTTTTACCAAACATTCAAAGAAGAATTAACACCTATTCTCCTCAAACTATTCCAGAAATTCAAAAGGAGGGAAAACTCTCAAACTCATTTTATGAAGCCAGCATTATCCTAATCCCAAAACCAGATAAGGACACTACAAGAAAAGAAAATTACAGGCCAATATCCCTGTTGAACACAGATGCTAAAATCATCACTAAAACCCTAGCAAACCAGATCCAGCAATACATTAAAAGGATCATACACCACAACCAAGCGGGATTTATTCAGGGTATGCAAGGCTGGTATCATGTCCACAAATCAATAAATGTGATACATCACATAAACAAAATGAAGGACAAAAATCATATGATCATATCAATAGATGCAGGAAAAGTATTTGACAAAAATCCAGCACCTATTTCTGATAAAAACTCTCAGCAAAGTGTGAATATAGGAATCATTCCTCAACATACTAAAAGCATTGTATGACAAACCTACAGCCAACATCATAGTCAATGGTCAAAAACTAAAACGATTTCTCTTAAAGACAGAGATGTTCACATTCACCACTCTTATACATCATAGTACTGGAAGTCCTTTCCAGAGCCATCGGACAGGAAGAAAACATAAAAGCTATCCAAATTGGAAATAAGGAAGTAAAACTCATTGTTTGCAGATGACATGATATTGTACATAGAAAACCCTAAAGATTCCGTCAAAGTACTACTAGATGTGATAAAGGAATTTGGCAAAAGAGCTGGATACAAAATAAACATCCGGAAATTAAAGGCATTCTTATACACCAGCAATAAACTCTCAGAGAGAGAAACTAAAAAAAAACAAACTAAAAAAAACCAAAATTACCATTCACCATTGCAATTAAAAAAATAAGATATCTAGGAATAAACTTAACCGAGGATGTAAAAGTCCTGTACTCGAAAAACTACAAGACACTCAAAATAGAAATAGTGGAAGATATAAACAAATGGAAGAATATACCATGCTCATGGGTTGGAAGAATTAATATCATTAAAATGTCCACACTACCCAAAGCAATTTATAAATTCAATGTAATTCCTATTAAAATACCAACAGCATATTTCACAGATGTAGAACAAACATTTCAAAAATTCATATGGAACCAAAAAAGACCCTGAAAAGCTGCAGCCATCTTGAGAAAAAGGAATAGAGTGGGAGGGATCACTTTACTGGACATCAACCTCTACTACAAAGCCATCATAATCAAAACAGCCTGGTATTTGTACAACAACAGATATATAGATCAATGGAACAGACCAGAGACCCCAGAAATAGACCCACGCAACCATGGTCAGTTAGAACTTGACAAAGGAGGCAATAGCATCCAATGAAGTAAAGACAGCCTCTTTAATTAGTGGTGTTGGGAAAATTGAACAACTACACCCCAAAAAATGAAACTAGACCACCAACTTTCACCATATACAAAAACAAACTCCAAATGGATAAAAGACTTAAATGTAAGTCACGAAACCATAAAAATCCTGGAAGAAAACATAGGCAGTAAAGTCACAGACATCCCACATAGTGGAATTTTCACTGATACATCTCCTAAGGCAGGTGAAATAAATAAATAAAAAAGAAAGAAAGATAACCTATGGAACTACTTTAAACAAAAAAGCTTCTGCAGAGCAAAAGAAAACAGCCTCAAAATACAAAGGAACCCTACGGTCTGGGAAAATATATTTGCCAAGTATGTATTTGATAAGGGGCTAATTGCTAAAGTCTACAAAGAACTCATACTACTCAGCAAGAGGAAGATAAACAATCCAATTAAAAAATGGGCAAATGACCTGAATAGACACTTCTCCAAAGAGGACATACAGATGGTCAAGAGACACATGAGAAAATGCACAAAGTAGCTAATCATGAGAAAGATGCAAATTAAAACCACAATGAGGTATCACTTCACACCTGTCAGAATGATTGCCATCAGCAAATCAACAAACGACATGTGCTGGAGGGGATATAGAGAAAGGGAAACCCTAGCATACTGCTGGTGGGAATGCAGATTGGTGCAACCACTATGGAAAACAGTATGGAGGTTCCTCAAAAAGTTGACAATGGAGCTGCCTTTTGACCCAGTGATCCCAGTTCTAGGAATATACCCTAAGAATCCTGAAACACTAATCAGAAAGAGTATATGCACCCCTATTTTTATAGCTGCACAATTTACAGTAGCTAAGATCTGGAAACAGTCCAAATGTCCATCAGTAGATGAGTGGATAAAAATACTGTGGAACATATACACTGTGGAATACTATGCAGCTGTAAAGAAGAAGGACCTCTTACCCTTTGGGAGAGTATGGATGGACCTGGAGAATATTATGCTAACTGAAGTAACCCAGGCAGAGAAAAACAAACATCACAAGATCTCACTTCTATGTGGAATCTAAAGAACTTAATAAACTGATGAAATGAATAGATTCAATGACATGGAAGCATGGATCAGACTCATGAATCTCAGAGGGATGGAGGAGGACGGGTGGGTGGAGGGGGAGAGATTAACCCAAGAATTTATACGCATTTATGCACAACCCAAGGGCATGGACAATGGTGTGGAGAGGGGCTGGGAAGGGGAGTGGGAAGGGGTGGAATGGGTTGTTGGAGAGAAAAAAGGACATCTGTAATATTTTAAACAAAAATAAACACACACACAAAATAAAACCACAGTGAGGTATCACTTCACACCCGTAGGAATGGTTAACATCAACAAATCAACAAATGACAAGTGTTGGAGAGGATGTGGATAAATGAGAACCCTCATGCACTACTAGTAGGAGTGCAGACTGACTCAGCCATTATGGAAAACAATATGGAAGTTCCTCAAAAAATTAAAAAGGGAACTGTCTTTTTACCCAGTGGTTCCACTTCAATTTGGCACAAAAGAGGACAACTGAAATACTTTCAACTATAAAGAGAAATTAAAAAACATAGAGTATGGTGCTTTCATTAAAGGAAACACAAAGACCAATGAAACAGAACAGAGTGTCCAAAAATAAACCCACACATATATGGTCAACTGTTTTTAACAAGAGGATCAAGAATGCTCAACCAGGAAAACATTGTCTCTTTGATAAAATATGGTGGGAAAACTGAGAATGCCTGTCATCAACAAAGCAACAGCCTTTATGGTGTGGCTCTGTGGTTGATTGTCAACATATGAACCAGAAGGTCTCGGTTCAATTCCCAGTCACTGCACGTGTCCAGATTGCAGGCTCATTCCCCAGTAGGGAGCATTCAGGGGGCAGGCAATCAATGACTCTCATCATTGATGTTTCTATCTCTCTCTCCCTTCCTTTCCTTTCTCTGTAATCAATAAAAACATATAAACATTTAAAAAATAAATCTGCAAACAACAGGTGTTGGTGTGGATGTGGAGAAATGGGAACCCTTCTGCGCTGTGGGTAGGAATGCAGATTGGTGCAGCCACTATGGAAAGCAGCATAGAGTTACCTAAAAAATTAAAACTGGAACTGCCTTATCATGCACATATTCCACTTCTGAGAATGTATCCAAAGAAATCTAAAACACCCATTCTAAAGAACATATACACCCCTCTGTTCATTGCAGTATTATTTACAATAACCAAGATTTGGAAGCAACCCAAGTGTCCATCAGTAGATGAGTGTATAAAAATGTTGTGGTACATTTACACAATGGACTATGATTCTGCCATAATAAAGAAGAAAATTTTATGCTTTATGACAGTGTGGATGGACCTGGAGAACATTATGCTAAATGAAATAAGCCAGTCAGAGAAAGAAATACCATATGATTTCACTTATATGTGGAACCTAATGATCAAAGTGTGCTAGCAAGCAAAATAGAGACAAACTTAGAGAAAGAGAAGGCTGAGAGCTTTCAGGAGTTGGTAAAGGTGGAGGAATTAATCAATGAAGAAAAGAAAAACAGAAAGAACTCATGTGCTCAGACAACAGTGTTTTGATTATCCAGAGGGAGGAGGAGTAGAAGTGGGTGGAGAAGGGTGTTGGAGGAATAAATGCAAACAGAAAGAGACTTGACTTCTGGTGGTGAACACACAATACAGTGTATGGATGATGTGTTGTAGAATTGTGCACCTGAAACCTGTATAATTTTGTTAACCATTGTCCTTCCAATGAATTCAATTTAAAAAAATAAATAGCATTGAAAAACTGGATATTCACACTGAAAATATGAAATTGTACCCCTATCTTATACCATACAAAAAATTTTATTCAAAGTAGAATAAAGATTTAAACATAAGACCTGAAACCATAAAACATATAGAAATAAAGCATAGATCAAAAGTTTCTTGACATTGGTTTTGACAAATATGTTGTTTAGATATCACACCAAAAGCAATATATAAAAGTAAATATATATAATTGATACTATACTGAACTAAATTTCTTTTGCACAAAAATGTATAAAAATGTACATAGTCAATAAAATAAAACTTAGAGATTTGGAGAAAATATCTAAATAGTACATATCTAAGAGTTAAAATCCAAAATTTATAGGAAACTCCTAAAACTCAATAGAAAACAAAATAATCTGTTTCAAATATGGGCAAATAACCAAATCAAAATTTAACAGATGGACAACAGAAACTTAAAAAGGGGTCAACATCGCTAATCATCAGACAAATGCAAATTAAAACCACCATAGGACTTCATATCTGTTAGGATGGCTATTATCAAAAAATATATAACAAGTGTTGATGAAAATGTAAAGAGAAAAGAACACCTTTCCACTGTCGGTGGGAGTGTAAATTAGTGCAACCACTATGGAAAACATAGTGGTTCTTATGAAAAACATCATAAAATTCCTAAATAGGAGTATAACATGATCCAGTAATCCCACTTTTGTGTGTATATCTAAAAGATATAAAATTCTTATTTTGAAAAAGATATTGGTACCCTCATGTTCAATGCAGAATTATTCACAAAGCCAAGACATTGAATCAACCTAAATTTCCATTAAAGTTAGAACGAATAAAGACAGTTTGACATATCCATACAATGAAATATTATCTAGCCTTAAAAAGAAGGAAATACTGCTATTTATGACAACACTGGTAAACCTGCTAAGGGGTTTTTAGTGATTATGTTAAGTGATGTTACCTATACAGATGGACAACAGGAGCTTAAAGAATGGAAAATATTGTATGGTCTCACTTAAATGTGGAATGTAACAGAGTTGAATTTACAGAAACAATATAATGGTAGTTGCCAGAGCTTGGGTGTGGGGCTGGAAAAAATGGGAACATGATCATAAAAGGGTACAAACTTTAAGTTTTAACTTTATTAGGTGGTATAGTTTATAATATTGTATAGTATACTTTAAATTTTTTATGAGGATAGATGTTAAATATTCTCACTATACACAAAAAACTGATAACTATGAAGTAATAGACACATTAAAGAACTTGATTGTGGTAATCATCTTACAATATATGTATATAGAGAATCATTATGTTATATAACTTTTTAAAAAATGATGCCCTGACCAGCGTTCTCAGTGGTTAGAGCATTGGCCTGTGCACTGGAGGGCCAAGGGTTGATTCCCAGTCAAGGGCAAATACTTGGTTGCAAGTTTGATCCCTTCCCCCTGTTGGGACGTCTGTGCCTGCAGGAGGCTACCAATCCATGCATGAGAGTGTCTCTCTCTCTCCCTCTCTCTCTCTTTTTCCCCTTCCCCACTCCTTTCCACTCTCTCTAGAATGCAATGGGAAAAATATCCTCACAAAACAATGACAATTGAATACCATATCATGTCCATTAAAATGACTAAGATTAAAAGGTACAAATTTCCTTGGCCATGTAATCAATTGGTTAACATTGTCCCGGTATACCAAAGTTACGGGTTCAATCTCAGGTAAGCGCACATACAAGAATCAACCAAATAATGCATAAATAAGTGGAATGACAAATTTATGTTTCTCTCTCACTTCCTCTCTAAAATCAATAAATAAACATTTTTAAAAAGAAGTACAAATTGGTGGTTACAAAATAGTCATGGGGATGTAAAGTACAGCCTAGAGAATATAGTCAATATTATTGTGATAATTGTGTATGGTGCAAGGTGGGTTCTGGAAGTATTGGGGGAAATGGGGTGGAAACTTTGTAAAGTATATGATTGTCTAATGACTATGCTATACAACTGAAACAAAAACAAAATAATATTGAGAGTAAAGAGTAATTGAAAAATAAAAAATATATAATTAAAAAATCAAACATTTAAAAAAAAACACAACAAATAAAAAATAAAAAAAATAAAACTAAACTACCACACACTGAAAATAACAAACGTTGGCAAGAATGTGGAGAAATCGGTACCTTTATGTACAGTTAAAGGGAGTGTAAAATGGTACAGCAACTTTGAAATATTTGGGCAGTTTCTTATCAAGTTAAATATATAATAATCATATGACTCAGTAATCACATCATGTTGTATTTGACTATAAAAATTAAAACATATGGTGAAATGTTACATTAGGGGTAGAGTCAAGTTGGAAGTGTAAGGTGTCTGTTCAGTGAAACGTTAAGGGACCAAATATTAAAATGTCCCTGTTGGAAGAAATGCAATGAGCTACTAAAGCCTCCATGTGAACAATATCATCATATCAGTGTCCACTGTGACCAGAAATCATTATAGTGGAGAAATTCTGAAAAGATATCAGAGAATTGTGTTTGAATCTTGACTTTCTGACTTACTGAATATATGGTATGGGGAAATTAATGACTCTTTTGTGGTTCTGAATTTGTAAAGTGAGGACAGTAATGCTACTACTTTACAGGGTTGTTTTGATGAATATTTAAATTCACACTATTAGTATTTAATATTTATGGAACACTCACTATATGCCAAACACTCTACCAAGTACCTTACATGCTTAATTTTATGTATGCTTCAAAATAAACATAACGGATAATGACTCCACTTTGGACACTGATTTATAAAATCAGAGAAGGGAATAATGGTTGGATTTAGTCTAGAGTATTTTTAAGAAGGTCTCTACACTGGGTCAAACGGCAGTATCATTTTTAATTTTTTAAGAAAACTTCATATATTTTCCACAGTGGCTGCACCAATCTGCATTCCTACCAACAATGCATAAGGGTTCCCTTTTCTCCACATCCTTGCCAGCACTAATTTGCTCATTTATTGATGACAGCCACTCTGACAGGTGTGAGGTGATACCTCATTGTGGTTTTAATTTGCATATCATTGATGTTTCGTGATGTTGAGCATTTTTTTATATGTCTATTGGCTAACTGTATGTCCTCTTTGGACAAGTGTCTATTCAGGTCCTTTGCCCATTTTTTTTAACTGGATTGTTTGTCTTCCTGCTGTTGAGTTCTATAACTTCTTTATATATTTTGGAAATTAACCACTTATCAGGTATATCATTGGCAATTATGTTCACTCATTCAGTGGGTTCCCTTTTCATTTTTTTTTGACGGTTTCTTTGGTTATACAAAATTTTTAGTTTGATATAATCCCATTTGTTTATTTTTTCATTTGTTTCTCTTGCCCAAGGGGATATATTGGCAAAAATATTGCTAGGAGAGATGTCTGAGATTTTACTGCCTAAGTTTTCTTCCAGGGTTGTTACAGTTTTGTTACTTACATTTAAAACTGTTGTCCATTTTGAGTGTATTTTGCATATCGTGTAAGTTAGTGGTCTAGTTTCAATTTTTGCAGGTAGCTTTCCAGTTTTTCCAATACCATTTATTGAAAAGACTATCTTTATTCCATTGTATGCTTTTGCCTCTCTAGTCAAATATTAATTTACCATAAGGCATATGTTGATTTTGGGGTTCTCTGTTTTGTTCCATTGACCTATATGCCTGTTCTTATGCAAGTGCCATGCTGTTTAATTACAATGGTTTTGTAATAAGTTTTGATATCAGGTATTGTGATACCTTCAACTTTGTTCTTCTTAAGATTGCTGAAGCTATTCAGGGTCTTAATTGGTTTCATATGAAATGTTGGAACATGTTTTCTAGATCTGTGAAATATGTCATTGGTATTTTAATAGGAATTGCATTGGGTCTATAGATTGCTTTGGGAAACATAGACATTTTAATAATGTGAATTCTTCCAATCCATGAACACGGCATATGCTTCCTTTTAATAGTATTTTCTGATCCCATTTCTAGAAATATATCCTAAGAATCACAAAACACTAATTCAAAAGAATATATGCACTCCGATGTTCATTGCAACATTATTTACAATAACCAAGTTCTGGAAAAGGACCAAATGCCCATCAATAGATGGTCGCTAAAAAGCTGTGGTACATTTACACAATAGAATACTACATCACCTTAAAAAAGAAAGAAATCTTACATTTTATGACATTGACAGACATGGAGAGTATTATTATAAGTGAAAATGCCTGTAAGAAAAAGAAAAATACCATATAATCTCACTTATATGTAAAATCTAATGAATGAAATAAACTGATGACCAAAATGGAAACAGAAGTGTGAATACATGGAACAAACTGACAGCTGTCAGAGTAGAAGGGCTTGGGGGGACTAGATGAAAGAAAGTGAAGGGATTAGCCAAACACCTATACATACCACATAGAAACAGACAACAATGTGGTGATAACCAGAAGGAAAGGGGTGTGGGGTTAGGTGGAGATAAGCAAATTGCAGGAATTGGGAGCATCTTTTGTGGGGAGAGGGAGAGGAAATAGTTTCTTCTTTTGTGTTGACTCTATTAGAGCGATATTTTCTGACCTTTCATTAGAAGTAAGTGTTCCACTGTGGAACCTTTTCTTCAGAAGCACTGACTACACAGAGGTCTTGGATATAAAAAACAACAACAACAACAAAACATTGCAGGAGAATTTGTAAGAGGGAACAGGATTCAAAGTAGAGAAGTCGGAGCTACATTTAACATAAATGTAGTTAATTACAGTACCTTTATTGAAATTGGTTTAAGAAATTTATTGTAAATTTTAAGAGCAGTGGATACACTCTATTTGGGAAAAGGAGAATGTGATCTTATGATCTAGGTCACCTTTCAAACACCTCCAAAGTTTCATCCTCACCTTTCTTTTATAATAATTTTAAAGTATATTTTATATGTAAATATTGTCTGGCCTTCCAGCCCCAGTACAAAAGCTCACAAAATGTGGTTGGTGATGAGCCTCACAGTTAGACAACAACAATCTAGACCCAATCACAACATTAGAGCCCAAAGAACCCACAAAAGGCACACCCACAAAGGGACATGGCTAGAGCAAATAGCTCAGAAATATATAAAAAACACACCTCTGGGTTCCACTGGAAATACACTACAAAATCCCACCCCACAAGACTGGGAGACAGCAAATATATCTAATATACAAACACTAAGAGCCAAACGAATGAAGAGAAAAAGAAACAACCCTCAATTTAAAGAAAAGGAAAAATTGTGAGAAAAAGGCCGTGATGCGATGGAGTTAAGCTGGCTATCAGAAATAGAGTTCAGAGTAATGGTTATAAAGATGCTCAATGAAATTAATGAGAACCACAAGAAACTTAATGGAAAAGTCCAGGAAGTTAATGAAAATATGAAGATAGACTTAAATATCATAAATAAAAACCAGGCATAAATGAAGAATACTATATCTGATACCAAGAATACACTGGAAAGAATTAAAAGCAGGATTAATGAAGCAGAGGATAGAATAAGTGACTCAGAAGTTGAGGTAGAAAAAAACACTCAATCAGAGCAGCAAAAAGAAAAAAACACTTAAAAAGCATGAGGACAGTCTAAAGGAGCTCTGGGACAACATGAAGCAAAAATCATTCTCATTATAGGGACACCAGAAGGGGAGGAAAGTGACCAAGGGATAGAGAACCTTGTGGAGAAATAATAACTGAAAATTTCCCTATGTTGGTGAAGGAGAAAGCCACAGAAGTTCAGGAAGAACAGATGATTCCAAGCAAGAGGAACCCAAAGAAACCCACTCTAATAAACAACTTAATTAAAATGAAAATGTTAAGGACAGAGAGAGATTATTAAAGACTTCAAGAGAGAGACAAGTAGTGAACTACAAGGGAACTCCTGTAAGGCAAACAGCAGATTTCTCAACAGAAACATTTCAGGCCAGAAGGAATTGCCATGAAGCTCTCAAAGAAATGAAAAGCAAGAACCTGCAACCAAGACTGCTTTATACAGCAAGGCTACCATTTAACATTGAAGAAGAAATAAAGAGCTTTTCAGAAAAAAGGAGGAAAAGGAATTCAGTACCAACAAACCAGCATTTTAAGATATGCTAAATGGACTGCTTTAAGAAGGAGACATACTGAGGGAAATGTACATCAGCATAAAAGGGAAAATGGCTTTAAATAAGTATTTATCAATAGTAACCTTAAACATAAATGGAACAAATGCTTCAATCAAAAGATAGTGTAGCTGAACGAATAAGTAAACAGGACCCAAATAATTGCTGTCTACATGAGAACCACCTGAGAGTAAAAGATTTACACAGGCCAAAAGTGAAGGGATGGAATAAAATAGTCCATGCATGTTAAAACAAACAAACAAACAAAAAGCAGGAGAAGTAATACCTATTCTTGAAAAAATAGATTTCAAAATAAAGACCATAACAAGAGACAAAAGTCACTACATAATACTAAAGTGTACAATCTAACAGGAGAATATAACCCTTATAAATATATATGCACCCAATATAGGAGCACCTAAATGTATAAAAATTTATTGGTGGACTTTAAGGGTGAGATTGACAGTCACACAATCATACTGGGGGAATTTATCATCCCACTATCAGCACTAGACAGGTCATCAAGACAAAAATCAACAGGAAACCACAGACCTTAAATGACTCACTGGATCTAGTGGATTTAATTGACATTCACAGAATATTTCATCCCAAAGTAGTAGAAAACATGTTATTCTCAAGTTTACATGGAACATTCTCAAAATTAGACCACATGTTAGGGCACAAAGGAAGTCTAGAAAATTCAAGAAGATTGAAATTATATCTAACATCTTCTCTGATCACAATGGCATGAAACTAGAAATCAAAAACTATAAAAAAAAAACCTCTCAAAAATATTCAAACACACAAAGGCTAAATAGCAGGTTATTAAACAATAAATGGGTTACCAGTGATATGAAGGAAGAAATCAAACACTTCCTGGAAAAAAAAGAAAATGAACAGACAACAACCCAAAATCTATGGGACACAGCAAAAGCAGTCCTGAGAGGAAAGTTCATAGCACCAGAGGCATACATCAAGAAATAAGAGAAGCTCTACTAAGCCACCTAACGCAGCAGCTGAAAGAACTAACATGAGAACAGCAAGAAAAACCCCAAAGTAGAAGGAAGTAAATAGTAAAGATCAGAGCAAAAATTAATGACATAGAGACTAAAATAAAATATAAAAAAATCAATGAAACCAAGAGCTGGTTCTTTGAAAATATAATTAAAATTGAGAAACGTTGAGCCAGACTCACCAAGAAACAAAGAGAGAAGCCCAAATAGATAAAATCAGAAATGAAAGAGTTGATATAACAACTGACTCAACAGAAATAAAAAGGATTATAAGAAAATACTATGAGGAACTATATGACAACAAACTGGACAACATGGGTGAAATGGACAAATTCCTAAAAGCATACAATCTTCCAAACCTGAATCAGGAAGAGTGAGGAAACATGATTAATCCTGTAACTAATAAAATTGAAGCAGTAACCAAAAAACTCCCAGTAAAGAAAAGTTCTGGACCAGCTGGAATTACGGAAGAACTTTACCAAACATTCAAAGAAGAATTAACGCCTATTCTCCTCAATCTATTCCAGAAAATTAAAGAAGAGGGAAAACTCTCATGCTCTTTTTATGAGGCCAGCATCATCCTAATCCCCAAACCAGATAAAGACACTTTAAAGAAAGAAAATTAGAAACCAATGGCCATGATGAACATAGATGCTAAAATCCTCAACAAAACACTAGCAAACTGAATCCAGCAATATATTAAGAAGTTCATGCACCATGAGCAAGTGAAATTTATTTTGGGGGTGCAAGGCTGGTAAAATACCCCAAAATCAATAAATGTGATACAAAAAATAATAAATGGACAAAAATCATATGATCATATCAATAGACCAAGAAAAAGCATTTGACAAAATCTAGCACCAATATTTGTTAAAAACTCTCAACAAAGTGGGAATAGAGAGAACAGATTTCAATGTTATAAAGGCCATACACTGCGAATCTACAGCCAACCTCATACTCATTGGTCAAAAACTAAAACCATTTCCCTTAAAAGCAGGAAAAAGACAGGGATGTCTGTTTTCACCACTCTTACTCAACATATTATTGGAAATCCTGACACAACCATGAAACAGGAAAAAAAAAAAATGAATACAAATTGGAAAGGAGAAAATTAAGCTGTCATTTGCAGATGACATGATATTGTACATACTAAACCCTATAAATCCTAAAAACTCCACCAAAGTACTGCTAGATTTGATAAATGAATTCGGCAAAGTACCTGGTACAAAATTAACATCCGAAAATTGATGACATTTTTATACACCAACAATGATTTCTCAGAAAGAGAAACAAACAAACAAAAAACCCCAATATAACTTACCATTGCCAATAAAAAAATAAGATACCTAGGAAAAACTTAACCATCTTGAGAAAGTAGAACGGAGTGGAAGGGATTACTTTACTGGATGTGAAAGTGTACTAAAAGCCATTGTAATCAAAATAGCCTGGTTATCACCCAAAAACAGACATATAGATCAATGAATTAGAACAGAGACCCATTCCATTATGGTCAGTTAATATTTGATGAAGGAAGCAAGAGCATCCAGTGGAGTAAAGACAGTCTCTTCAATAAGTGGTGCTGGGAAAATTGGACAGCTACATGCAAAAAAATTGAACTAGATCACTAACTTATTCCATACACAAGAATGAATTCAAAATGAATAAAAGACTTAAATGTAAGTTGCAAAACCATAAAAATCCTCAAGAAAATATAGGTAGTAAAGTCGCAGACATCTTTTGTAGTGAGATTTTCACTGATACATCTTCTAGGGCAAGAGAAATAAATTAAAAAATCAACAAATGGGACTGCATCAAACTTAAAAGCTTTTGCACAGCAAAAGAAATCAGGCTCAAAATACAAAGGAAATCCAAGGTATGGGAGAATGTATTTGCCAAGGATATATCTGATGAGGCTAATTTCCAAAGTGTACAAACAACTCATCAAGAGGAACAAAAACAATCCAATTACAAAATGGGCAAAGGACCTGAATAGACATTTCTCCAAAGAGGACATTCAGATGGCCAAGAGACATATGAAAAAATACTCAACATCGCTATTCATCAGAGAGATGCAAAGTGAAACCAACAGTGAAGTTTCGTTTCACACCTGTCAGAGTGGCTATCAACAACAAATCAACAAATGAGAGGTGCTGGGTTGGATGTCGCGAAAGGGGAACCTTGCTACACTGCTGGTGGGAATGCAGACTGGTGCAGCCACTATGGAAAATATGTAGGTTCCTCAAAACATTAAAAACAGAACTGCCTTTTGACCAGTGATCTCACTTCGAGGAATATACCTTAAGAATCTTGTAACACTAATCAGAAAGAACGTATGCACCATGTTCATAACAGCATAATTTACAATAGCTAAAATGTGGAAACATCCCAAGTGCCCATCAGTAGATGAATGGATAAATAGCTGTGGGGCATTTACACCATGGAATACTATTCAGCTATAAGGAAGAAGGGTCTCGTACCCTTTGGGTAGTATGGATCCACCTGGAGAATATTATGCTAAGTGAAACAACCCAGGGAGAGAACAATATCTCATGACCTCCCTTATATGTGGAATCTAAAGAACTAATGAATAAATTAGATTCCTTGACGTGGAAGCATGGATTAGACTGACAAATCTCAGAGGGAAGGTGGGTTTGAGTGTGTGGGTGGGAGAGATTAAGCAAAGAATTTATATGCATATATGCATAACTGAAGGACACAGACAATAGCATGGTGAAGGACTGGGGATGGGGGTGCGGTTTGGTTGGAAGGGGTCAATGGGGAGAAAAAGGCAAATCTCTAATATTTTGAACAATGCAAAGAAAAAATAGAAAAACTATGTTAGAAAAGGTGTATTGAGTATGACTTTGGGTTTGAATATACCTAAATCTGGGCTCTGCCATTTGCTGACTATGATTCTGGTGATATTGAAGAGCTTCTTCAATCTATAGTGTCCTTATCCATAGAGCTTCTATTGAATTTTCATAAAACTTCAATGAATACTTAATCAGATAATGTTTGTAAGATTATTAGAGTTATATATTGACCATATTAAGCTCTCACTCCTTAGATATTTTTGTTGCATTCAGTATTCTAATAGCATATCATTAATAGGTTCTCTAGTTTGTTTCTTTAAATAACTGATATTGATATTCAAGTTTCCAGTCACATTTTAATGAAAATGGTGGATTCTAGCAAATTATAACACTAACATTATTCAGGGAACTTTGTCTTCCATGATTTAGATACTTGTGTTTACCAACTGAACAGCAATGGTTGTATTATTTTACAGATGTTGAAAACCTTACAGAGAAAGCTCTTTATATAGGGAATTCATTGCTTTGTAAACATGAAGCTTAACTTTTCAAATTTAAATTCTGAATTATCCTCTATTGGGTTTAATAACATAATCATATTTCATGAAGATAACACCAATACCTGCAATATTTTCAGAAGTAAGATTAATAAATATATAACAATTATTTTCTTGCCTTAACAATGTCAATGTTATTTTCAGACAGTTAAATACAAAGCAAAAGTTTTTTCTTGAATATTTGCTTTCATTTTTCCATTGAGAACTATTTCTACAGCCCCTAACACAGAACAATTCTGTTCTAATCTAGTAATTAAGGTTGTCCTGATATTATCTAGATAGTTTCTGGAAGATTGTTTCACAAACCGAAGAACAAATACATAGTAGTTTTCTATAAAATGAGTTGTCTTTATTGTTGAAAGTATTACAGGTGTCCCATTTTTCCCTATTGACCCCCTCCACCTCTCTCTTACCCCCTTCCCAGTCCTTCACCCCATTATTGTCTGTGTTCATGGCTTATGCATATATGCATATAACCTCTTTGGTTAATCATTTCCTACACCCCCACACATCTTCCCTCTTCCCTCTGAGATATGATAATCTGTTAATTCCTTTAATGTCTCTGGATTTATTTTGTTTGTCAGTTTCTCTTGTTCATCAACTTCTTCTTAAAGAAGACCCTTCAACATTTCATGTAATACTGGTTTGGTGGTGATGAATATCTTTAGATTTTTTTTTTAATTTTTTTTTTTTTTTTTAATCTATGAAGCTCTTTATCTGACCTTCAATTCTAAATGATAGTTTTGCTGGGTAGAGTAGTCCTGGTTGTAGGTCCTTGTGATTCATCACTTTGAATATTTCTTGCCACTCCCTTCTGGCCTGCAAATTTCTGCAGAGAAATCAGCTGACAATCATATATATGCTCCCTTGTAGGTAACTAATTGCTTTTCTCTTGCTGCCTTTAAGATTCACTCTATGTCTTTAACCTTTAGCATTTCAATTATGATGTGTCTTGGTGTGGGCCTCTTTGTGTTCCTCCTATTTGAGACTCTCTGTGCTTCCTGGACTTCTATTTCTTTCATTAGGAAGGGGGAGATTTCTGTCATTATTGTTTCAAATAGGTTTTCAATTTCTTGCTCTCTTTCTTCTCCTACTGTTATCCAAATAATGAGAATGTTGTGTCACTTGAAGTTGTCCCAGAGGCCCCTTACACGATCCTCATATTTCTGGGTTTTTTTTTCTCTTTGCTCTTCTGGTTGGGTGTATTTGGTTTCCTCATATTCCAAATTGATTTTTTGTTTCTCCATGTTCCCTACACTACTGTTGATTCCCTGTAAATTATTCTTCATTTCAGTTAGTGTAGCCTTCATTTCTAACTGGTTATTTTTTATGTCATTGATGATCTCACTAGTTTCCTTAATAGTCTTACTAAGATCCTTGAGCATCCTTATAACCATTGTTTTGAACTCTACATCTAGTATCTTGCTTGGCTCCATTTCATTTAGTTCTTTTTCTGGAGATTTCTTCTGTTCTTTCATTTGTGATGTGTTTCTTTGCCTCCACATTTTGGCTGCTTTCTGGTGTTTGTTTCTATATATTAGGTAGAGCTTCTATGTCTCCTGAAATTGGTAAAGTGGCTTTGTATAGTAGGTGTCCCATAAGGTTCAGTCTTCTGTCACCTGAGCTGGGCCTCCTACATGCTCCACTGTGTAGGCTGTGTGCACTGTATTGTAGTTTTGCCTTGTTTGCTATTGCCATCACTGGGAGGAATTGGTCCCTAGGCCCATTGGCTATGAGGACTAGCTTCAACTACAGCTAAATAGCTGCTGTGCTGGAGGCATTCCTACAGAGCAGGATTTACTTCTGTGTGGTTTTTGTGTTCACTGAGTTTGACTTTTGAGTGTGCCACTTGTGAATGTGGTAGGGTTGTAATCCAGTGTGGCCAAAGCTGACCACTGTGTGCAGTATCTCTGGGGCCTCCCAGGAGATGCAAAGTCAGTATCTGCTTGTGACCTGCTAGCACAGCCACCCACCAAGCATGATCTACACAGCAATCTATAGATGCTGCTACTTGTGCTGGACTTGGAGGTGTCCAGAAGAAACCAAGCTATGAACAAATGCAAGCTTCTGCTAGTGCCAGTCCTAGGACCATTTATCCAGCGGTATGGGGCACGTTGAGGCCAGCTGCTGCTTATTTGAGAGATTTTAGGAAAGTCTTCAGCATGAGGCTAAAGAGGCCTCTTGCACAGAAAAGCCACTGAAATTGTCTTGGATGTGCTTGCAAGTAGGGAGGGGTGAAGTTCTCAGGAATTCACCAGGGTGGTATAAAAAGTGTGAGCCAGGTTGGTAGAGATTCAGAAAAGGCACCTGTAGGCTCTGTGGGGAGAGAGCTCATCAGAGGAGTAATGGCCTCTGCCAGCTCTCCTGTCTGGGAGAAAGCTTTCCCTCCAGCTCTTGCCATGATTTCAGGCAAGTTAGTTCCTCCTTGAATGTCCAGGATTCCCTTCAAGCTGCTGCCCAGTGCTGGAGCTCAGAGTGAGTGCATATGAGAAAGCCTGTTCTCGGGCCCTTTAGGAGGAGTTGTCTAGGACTCCAGCAGCTCTAGTCACTCAGCCACAATCCTTGCTGGTTTTTACAGCCTGAAGTTGTGGGGACCTTTCTTCCCAGCACTGGAACCCTCGGGTGGAAGGCCTGATCTGGGGCTAAGACCTCTCACTCCTTCAGGAATCCTCTACTGCTGAGATATCCCTCCACGCCTTAAAACGTGGCACCTGGGTTTGGGACCATCGTCACATCCCCTCAATTCAGCCCAGATTCTGCCATGCATCTCTACTCCTCCTTCCAGTTACAATGTACTTCTTCAGTTCCCTTGCTGTTGGACTTCTGTTCGGCTAGATTTCAGGAGGTTCTGAATGATGATTTTTCTGTATTTTAGTTGTAATTTTGATGTGGTTGTGGCAGGTGGCAAGTACTGTGGTTACGTATGCTGTCATCTTGTTGTCTCTCTTTAAAATATGTTATTATATAATTTTATCAATAGATCTAAATTCTGTCAGCCTAAAACCCTAGTGAATATTTATACTAATTATACCTGTGGAATAAGTAGTTTTACATTTTAGCAACAATTAAGCAAAACTTTATTCAAAACTTGCTACATGCTCAAAACTATGCTAGGTGTTAAGGAGGCTATAAAATAAAAACATAACCGTTATTGTCCCTAAGAAACTTACAGTTAACTTGGAAAGATAAGCCATATACAAATGAAACATTTAAAGAAGTAACGATTTAATTCCAATCACTTATGTCCTATGGTAAGAAACTTATGTGTAATAGGAGCTTTTAAATGGGATATATATATATCCCATTTAATCTTTCCAGAATTACTTTAGTATGAAATAGATAAAATGCTTTAGAGGTGTGTTAGATAGTTTAAAAATAATAGAATAAGAAGAAAGTGGGACATAAAAATGAATACTTTTTTTGAATTTTATATTGAATATAATAGAGAATTGCTCAAGTTCTTGAGTAGGAAAAATGACCTAAAGAGAGTGTTATGGGCTGAATATTTTATCCCCTGAAAATTCACATGTTGAGACTTAATCTCCAATGTGATAGTGTTTGGATGTTGGAGCTTTGTTTGGAGGTTAAGTCATGAAGGAAAGCCCTCAGAAATAAGGTTTGTGCCCTTATAAAAGAAGCAAGGGAAAAATCCCTTATACTTTCTGCCATGCAAGGAGACAGTGAAAAGACGGCCATCTGTGCACCAGAAAGTGAGCTTTCAACAGATAGCAATCTGCCAGACCCTGATTCTTGGACTTTCCAGCCTTTGAAACTGTGATAAATACATTTTTATTGTTTCCAAGCTATCCATTTTATATTACTTTTGATATATAAACTGAATGGACTAATACAGTGATTTTTGTTTTTAGAAAAATTATTTGGGAAATTAAGATTAAAAATTAGAAAGCCATGTCTTATACCAAATTCAATAGTATAATATTTGATGTTTTAACAACTCTTTGAATATTAATGATCTGTCTTTAACTTTGGCACACCTGGTAACTGAATTCAATGTTATATAATTCAAATATCTTGGGAAAATTTTGAGTAAAATATTAGATATTATCTAAGTCTCTAGATTATTATTTCTATTTCACACTAGACATATTGGTATAAAGAATTTTATTCAATGTTCTATAAAATTAGTAGCGTGAGTCACACATTTTCATATTAATAACATCTAAAAGATCACCTTTTCTTTCCCTGTAAAATGATGTCAGTTATGGGAATACAAAATGTATTTTAATGACATAGATTATCCATAAAAATATTTTATATATTGAGACCATCTGAAAAGTGAAATCCAAGATGTGGCAAAAAAATTACTCCTTAAACATTGTAAACAGGAGGTCTAAATTCATTAAAGCTTTATTATATGCATGAAGAGTTCCTAGAACGATACAAAACTATGTAGGCAATCACTGCTATGTAAAGCAGTCCTGGAACAACAGAAAAATGTGCAAGTAATCACCACTATGTAAAGCAGATGTTGGCCTTCTTACCAAGCAAGTAAGTTTAGTTGCTTGTATACAGATAACTGCTTGTAGAATTAACCCATCAGGAAAAAAAAAAAAAGTAGTATTGAAATAATACTCAGGCAGATCCTGCAGTACTTTAGTTACTGGTGTTACTCTTTTAAATGTAACATGTAAGCTAAGTATGAAAGAAATAGTCATTTGCAGTAATATTGTGTGGTGGAAATTGTGCATTGTTTAAATTTCCAGAATTACATTCTAAGGGCAAAGCCAGGAACCATGTCATTAGCAGACACTAGATTTCTTGATTTTTAAAAAGTTGGCTCAGAATTCATTTAATTCTATTTTATTTTCTTTCTAAATTGCCAGCAGCAAATTTGGCCCATGAGGGGAAGAAAGTTAAATCACAATCTGTATCACTCTATGGCCAAGTTCCAAATAACTTAGACACATAGAAGCAGGACTGGTGACAAGAACTCTGATTCTTGAGAAATTGGGTGCCACTCCCTTGCAGAAAAATTTAGTATACTGCATGTGGAAATAATCAATGGCAGACAAAGGAACCCAGGACCGCAGGGGGAAGCAGCAGGAAAAATTAAGTCAAATTTGAAGTATTTGCTAAGAACTTTGTTTAAAAAAATCACACTGTTAAAAATTATTTCTCTAAAACAATAAGCAGGGTGTTAGGGAAATAGGTGGATGAATTCCAGTTTCTGATGCAGAAAATCATTATGGAATATCTGGAAATAATTACAAATCTATTTTTCCCACAGGAGAGTAAACTGAGGAGATTGTTTCTGCCTCTTTTCACATTGCCTTAAGTATCTTGTAAACATATGTTATTGCAGGCTCAGAGGTTGTAGGGATAGTTAATTTATTGACTTGTTCAACACTTTTAGTGGTTTTGCATGTCAGTTAGCAATTAACGAAATATTAAGAGCCTACTCTGAACATTGCACTGTGCCAAAGGATGAGTAAAATTTTAAGTGGTATATGATACTGTTTTTGCATTCAAGAACTGACCAAGTAATTAAAAGCACAAGGCAAATAAGTTTGCACTGAAAGGCTGCTGGTTCTAAGTGGCACAACAAAAACAGATAATAAGTTGTACAGAATTTCCATGTGGAAATAAAGTGATCAGAAAGGTTTCAAAAAAGAAATGAAATTAAAGAATTATAAATGATAGATGGTATATGTATGAGAAGAAAAGATAAGTCAGATCAAGAGCAAAATGGAAAGAGACACAGAAGAAACTAATTATACTGTTTAGACCACAGAAAGGAAATCATTAATTCAGCAAATATGGAGTTCTAACTTCTGGAAACTAAAGTGAACAACATGGTAGGTTTAAACATTTTGTCATGTAATTAAAATGTTATTATATAAAGAATATTATAGAGTAGAAGGGATTGGTGGAGCTGGAGACAGATAGATGCATAGTACATTGGTCCAAGCATGTGATGATATAAAGAATGATATAGGCCAGTGGAACTGGAGAAAAGGGACAAATAAGAGACATATTGGATAGAGAAGCACCTTATTTTATCAAAGAACACTAAATTTGGAGTCAATAGGCCTGTAGTTTAATCCAAATTTATTGCAATTTGTACAAAGGTGGAAACATATCTTAATCTCTGAGTCATTCTTTCCCCATTTGAAATATAATTGCGGTTAATAGAATAATCTCTAAACTTTCTCTATAACTCAAAAATTCCATAATTCTGGGAGAATGTGGTACTGGGATTGAAGAAGCTGTGGAAAAATATGATGTAACTATAAAATGACTTTTATGTTGAGGCTGAGAAATTTGTGCATTCACTATACCATTAAGCAAAGATAGGATTTAGGGGTAGTAGTCAGTTTTCTAGAAATTTGGTGAGTTAATCTTTAGATGATCCACACAAAATGCCATGAAAACAGCCAGATTATTATATCTAGCGGGAAGTAGAAATTACAGGTTTCAAGTCTGAATAAAATGCCATGAAAAGTAAATCCATAGAGGAAAGGATTGCCTGGTAGAGAGGACTATAAAAAGAACCATTCAAACTGAAATCATGTAAAGCAATCATAATAATCAATGAAGAAAATGCTCTTGCTTTGTAACCTTTATTTTGTGTACGTGTACTGAAATAGAATGATGAAATAGGAAGCTTCAAAACTTTGTTTTTTCAAGGAAACAATTAAATAAAAACAGACTGCTTAAAAAAGTTTGTGGGAACTTTAGAAATTAGTCAAGGAACTGCAGAAAACAAAATAATTCCTGAATCAATAAGTGGCCATGCTTGAAATAGTGGAAAATTTGGTAACATTTTTTCTCAATAAGGAAAAGATTATCTCTTCAACAAGAGGTGTAGGAAAAACTGGATAACCACATGCAAAAATATAATTGAACCCTTATTCCATACATCTCACAAAAATTAATTAAAAATGTATTAAATACTTAAATTCCACACATGATATTGTAAATATTCAAGAAAGAAGCATATGAAAGAAACTTTTTGACATTGGTCTTGGCACTGACTTTTTAGATATGACGCTAAAAACTAAAGCAAAAATCAATAAGTGCAAATACATAAAACAAATAAGAGTCACCACAACAACAACAAACAATAAAAAAATAAGAGAACAAGCCTGGCCAGCGTGGCTCACTGATTGAACATCGACCTATGATCCGGGAGTTCACTGTTAGATTCCCAGTCAGGGCACATACCCAAGGTTTTGAGCTTGATCCCCAGTAGAGGGCATGCAGGAGGCAGCCAATCAATGACTCTCTCATCATTGATGTTTCTATCTCTGACTCCCACTCACTTCTTCTCTCTGAAATCAAAAAATATATATTTTTTAAAATGAAAGAACAAACACAGAATGGGAGAAAAGATTCGCAAAATATATATTGAATAAGGAGTTAATATTCAAAATACATTGAGAACTCATACAATTCAATAGCAAAAACAAAAAAAATGTTTAATAAAAAAACAGGATACAAGTAAAATAGATTTTTTTCCTAAAGAAGATATTCAAATCATGAACAGGTAAGTAAAAAGATACTCAACATCACTAATCATCAGATAAATTCAAATCAAACCACAATGTGTTATCACCTCACACCTGTTAGAATGGTTATCGTAAAGAAGATAAGAGATAATTAGGGCCAAAGAGGAATGCCTGCATACTCTTGGTGGATGTAAATTGGTTCAACCACTATGGAAAATAGTATGGAAGTTTCTCAAAAATTTAAAAGTAAAACTATATGCATAAATGCATAACTCCTGGACACAGAAAATAGTGGGATGAAGGCTTGGGGCAGGGGTGGGTGTGGGGTAAAAGGAGTCAATGGGGGAAAAAGGAAACATCTGTAATTCTCTCAACAATAAAGATAAATTTAAAAAAATAGAACTACTGTATGATCTAGCAATTCCACCTGTGGTTATATAGTCAAAGACAAGATATCAAAGAGATACATGCATTCTCATATTATTGCAGCATAACTCACAACAAAAAAAATATGGAAGGAATTTACTAGGAATTCCTGAAATTTGTGACAATGTGAAAGAACCTTAAGGCCATTATGATAAGTAAATAAGTCCAACAGAAAAAACAAACACTACCTCTTTAAATTATTCCAAAAAATCCAAGAGGAAAGAACACTTCCAAGATCTTTTGAAGAGGCCAGCTTTATCTTAATCCCAAAGCCAGATAAAAACACTACAAGGAAAGAGTATTACAGACCAATATCCCTGGTGAATATAGATGTTAAAATCCTCAATAAAATATTAGCAAATTGGATCCAGCAATATATTAAAAAGGTCATACATCATGACCAATTGGGATTTATTCTAGGGATGCAAGGCTGGTACAATATTCACAAATCAATAAATGTGATACATCACATAAACAAATTGAAAGACAAAAATCACATGGTCATATCAATAGATGCAGAAAAATTATTTCACAAAATCCAGCACCTATTTTTGATAAAAAGCTCTCAGCAAAGTGGGGATAGAGAGATCATACCTCAACATAGTAAAGGCCATATACGACAAACCTACAGCCAACATCATATTCAACAGGCAAAAACTAAAAGCATTTCTCTTAAAAAGAGGAACAAAACATGGAATTGTTGGATACTATAGGAGTTGTATTTTTCATTTTTAGAGAGAACTCCATACTGTTTTTTATAGTGGTTATACCAATTTACATTCCCAACAAAAATTCACAAGGGTTCTGTTTATTCCACATCTTTTCCAATTCTTGTTAGTTTTTAAACAACATACCCTTAAATAATCAATGAATTAAAGAAGAAAACACAAGTACAATTATAAACTATTTTGAGATAAATGAAAACAAAACATACCAAAATTATTGGTTGCCACAAAAGCAGTATGAAGAGGGAAGCTGATAGCTATGTATGCTTACATTAAAAAAAAGAAAGATTCCAAATTAACAACCTAAATTTATATCTGAAGAAACAAGAAAATGAAGAATGAACAAATTAAATATAAATATACCAAAAGGAAAGTAACAAAGATTAGAATAAAAATACACAATATAAAACAACATAAAAGAAAACCAATAAAACTTAGAGTTGGTACTTCAAAAGATAAACAAAACTGACAAATCTTTAGCTAACTTGAATAAGCCAATACAGAGAGAAGACTCAAGTAAATAAATAAAAAAATAAAGAGAAGACATTATTATTAATTTTACAGAAATAAGTAGAATTATAAGAATGTTATGAACAAATACACTTCAACAAGTTGCAGAGTGTAGGTGAAATGGAAAAATTCCTAGGGACATAGTACCTAATAAGACTCATGAAAAATTAAAAAATGCAGCACTTAAAACTGGAAAGAAGATGGAATCATTAATCAAAAACCTTCCAACAAAGAAAAACCCTGGAAAAAAATATTTAAGGAAGAATCAATATATCACTTTCAAAAAATTGAAGTGATAGTAAAACTTTCTTACTCATTCTACAAAGCCAACATTGAACTGATATCAAAGCCATACAAAGATACTATAAAAAAACTACAGACCAATATAGCTGTAGTATGCTGATGTAAAAATACTCAATAAAATATTAGCAAAGAATATTTAACAGCATTTTAAAAGGACTATACACCATGACCAAGTGAAATTTATTCTTGGAATGTAAATATGTTTTAACTTGTGAAAATCAAACAATCTAATAAACCACATTAACAGAATGAAGGAAAAAGTAACACATGATCATCTTAATTGCAGCAGAAAAAATTATAAAATTGAATCTCCTTTTATAATAAAATACTCAACAACCTAGGAACAGAAGTTAGCTAAACATAATAAAGTCCGTTTAAGAAAAAAATCATAGCTAAATCCATGCTCAATAGTGAAGCCTGAAAACAATTTAAGATCCAAAATGAGAGTTGCCCACTTTCACTATTTCTATGAAACAGTGTGCTATAATCTCTAGCCAGAGCATATAAACAAGAAAATTAAATTAAGGACCTGAATAGACACTCCTCCAAAGAAGACATACAGATGGCCAAGAGGCATATGAAAAAAAGCTCAACTTTGATAATCATCAGAGAGATGCAAATTAAAACTACAATGAGGTATCACTTTACACCTGTCAGAATGGCTACCATCAACCAATCAACAAATGAAATGTGCTGCCAAGGATGTGGAGAAAGGGGAACCCTGGTACACTGCTGGTGGGAATACAGACTGGTGCAGCCACTATGGAAAACAGTATGGAGGTTCCTCAAAAAAAATTAAAAATGGAACTGCCTTTTTACTCAGTGATCCCACTTTTAAAAATATATCCTAAAAATTCTGAAACACTAATCTAAAAGAATATATGTACCCCTATGTTCATAGCTGCACGATTTCCAATAGTTAAGATCTGGAAACAGCCCAAGTGCCCATCAGTAGATGAGTGGATAGAAAAGCTGTGGGACATTTACACCATGGAATACTATGCAGCTGTAAAGAAGGATCTCTTACCCTTTGGGACATTATGGATGGACCTGGAGAATATTACTCTAAGCGAAATAAGCCAGGAAGAGAAAGTCAAATATCACATGATCTCACTTATATGTGGAATCTCAAGAACATAATAAAATGATGAACAAAATAGATTCAGTGACTTAGAATCATGGGACAGACTGATGAATATCAGAGGGAAGGTGGGGGTGGGTGGGGAGAGATTAACCAAATAATTTATATGCATATATACATAACCCATGGACACAGACAATAGTGTGATGAAGGCCTGGGGCAAGGAGTGAGTGGGGGGTGGAAAGGGTTAATTGGGATACAAGGGGACATCTGTAATATTTTCAACAACAAAGATAAATTTTTAAAAAAGGTATTCTAATTTTAGAGGAAGAAATATAATTATCTCTATTTGAATATGACATGATCTATGTATGACATATAGAAAACCCTACAGATACTTCAAAAAGTTTGAATTAAGCATTGTTGCAGGTATAAAATATCAACACACAAAAAAAGTTGTTTTTCTATAAACTAAAAATAAAAAATACAAAAAGATAATTAAGAAAACAATTTTGCCCTGGCAAGGTGGCTCAGTTGGTTGGAGGGTCATCCCATTCACCAAAAGGTTACAGTTTCAATTCCTGGTCAAGGCACATATCTGAGTTGTGGGTTTGATTCCCGGTTTAGGTGTGTGAGGGAAGAAGCAGGCCGATGTTTCTCTCTCACATCAATGTTTCTCTCTCTCTTCCTTCATCTTTCTATAAAAATCAATAAAGATATCATCAGGTGAGAATTCAAACAAACAAACAACAACAGGAAAACATTTCCATTTATAATAGTTCCAAGAAAGCAAAATATTTAGGAATAAACTTAACTAAGTGAGTGGAAAAGCTGTACACTGAAAATTATAAAAATTTGCTGAAATAAATTAAAAAACTCCAGTAAATGAAAAGCCACCTGGTGTTCATAGATTGGAAATCTTAACAGTGTTAAGATGTTATATTACCCAATGCAATATATAGATTTAATGCAATTCCTAACAAAATTCTAATGATGTTTTTTTTCAGAAATAGAAAAATCCATACTAAAATTTATGAGATCTTAAGACATGAAAGTCAGCCAGCCTTGAATAAAAGAACTAAGTAGGAGTGCTCACACTTCTTTTAAAATCTTATTACAATGATACAGTAATGAAAACAATGTGGTACTAACATAAAGGAAGATATATACAGAGATGGATTAGAATATGTAGCCCAGAAACTTGCTGTATATATATGCTTATAAGACTTTTCTTTTAAAAAAAATTATTAATTGATTGATTTTAGATAGGGAGACGGAGAGAGAAACAATGATTTTTTTTTTGTTGCACTTCTTTATGTATTCATTGGTTGATTATTGTATGTGTCCTGGCTGGGGACTGAACCCACAACCTTGGTATATTTGGATGACACTCTAACCAACTGAGCTCTCCAGCCAGGGCCCTATGACTTTCAACAAAGGGTACCACGACCATACAATAAGAAAAAGACAGTTTTCAGCAACTGTTGTTGGAAATGTTGGATGTTTTCATTCATGCAAAAGAATGAAATTGGATTCTTACTTTCACCATGTAAAAAATTAACTTAAAGTGGTTCAAAAACCCAAATGTAAGAGCTAAAACTATAAAAGTGTTAGGAGATAACATAGTAGAAAAGTTTCAGGAAATTAGATTTTGCAATTTTTTTGTTTGTTTATGACACCAAAACCACAGGAAACAAATGTAAAAAGAGCTAAGAAATTGTACTATATCAAAATTTAAATATTATGTCCATCAAATGGTACTACTAACAAAGTGTAAAGACAAACTACAAAATGAAAGAAAATATTTGTTAATCATATATCTGATAAATAGTTCATGTTCAGAATACATAAAGAACTTGTACAATTCAAGAACAACAATAAAAAAAAACCATCCTGAATAAAAATGGGTAAAATACTTGAATATAGATTTATCCAAGCAAGGTGTAGTAATGACTAATATGCCCACGAAAATATATTCAACAGAATTATTAGAGAAATGCAAATAGAAACCAAAATGGGATAATGATTAACACTCATTAAGTTGGTTACTATCTAAAAAATGAAAAATGACAAAGTGCTGCCATAGATGCAGATGTAGAGCAATTAGATGCAGATGTAGAGGAATACTTGGGCGTTGTTGGTGGGAGTGGTAAATGATGTAGTCACTATAAAAAATAGGGTGGCAGTTTCTCAAAAAACTAAATATAGAATTAAAAAATGATCCAGCAATTGCATTTTGGGTATATACCCCAATATATTGACAGTAGAGACTCCAATAGATATGTGTACCCAAGTGCAACATTGTTCACAATAGACAAATAATGGAAGCAAGTGAAATGTCCATGAGCAGATAAATGGATAAGTAAAACATGTATACATAAAATGGAATATTATTCAGTCTTAAAAACGAAATTCTGACATATACTACAACATGGATGAACCTTGAGGATAATATTCTTCATTGCCTGGGCCGGCATGGTTCAATGGTTGAACATCAACCTATGATCCAGGAGATCTCAGTTCGATTCAGGTCAGGGCACAAGCCCAAGTTTCGGGCTCTATCCCCAGTAGGGGGTGTGCAGGAGGCAACCAATCAATGACTCATCATTGACCTTTCTCTTTCTCTCTCTCCTCTCCCTTTCTCTCTCAATAAAGAAACATTTTTTAAAAATATTCTTTGTGAAGTAAGCCAACCACAAAAAGAAAAATATTCTATGACTCTAGTAACATGAGGTACCTAGACTAAAAAGTTTGCAGATATATTAAGTATAATGGTGGTTTCCAGGGGCTCGGAAAGGAAGGTGTCTAAAGTTATGGCTTAATGGGTACAGAGTTTCAATTTCACAAGATAGGAAGTATTCTGGAATTATATAGTGATGATGATTGTACAACAACGTGAATTATTTAATATCTTAAATAGTACATGTAGATATGGTTTAAATGGCATATTTTATATGTATTTACCACAATGAAAAGTAATTAAAATGTAAAAATGGAAGCAGAGGAATATAAAATGGAAATAATAAAATACAAACACTTTAAAAATGTATATTTAAAACATTAAATACTCTCTTACTGTCTATTAAAATTGTAGGAAAAATTTTTAAAATAAGAAAACTAATACTTATTTAGAACATTGTGCTTAACACATTGATAAATTTGTGTTTATTTGACTTATAATAATTATAAAAATTAGTTTGAATAGCGTTTGCCTTCTTCATCTTTTGTAAATTGGAAAAAAAAAAAGTGAGCATCTTTTATATGTTTTGAAAAATTGTGATACTTCTTTTTACATTTGGACCAGCTTCAAAAATGTCATTATTTGCACTTTAATCTTATGGAAAATCTCTGAGAATTCTTTTAATGCAAAACTTTTTGCTGTTGTCACTTTCTCTAGGAAATCATTGTTTTCATCACAAGCACTTTCCTCATTTATGTTAATAAGTTAAACTTCACTAAGTTCTTCTAACTACATATCTAGAGTCACTGGAATGGAAGTAATGTACACATTTCCAAAGTTAGGTCTTTCTTCAAAAAAATTTATATTTTCCTCAAATTTTACCTCCAACATATCACTTTTTATTTCTTTGCTACATTTTCCTCTTTATTAACCAAGTCCTTCTTTTGAGTATTCATTTTTTGGTAAAGTGTCACATGGGTTTATCACTTTGAGTCAGGGAAGCAACACGATTATATGCTTTTCTGCCTGTGCATAAACTGAATTAGAGATGTGTAGCAAACCATTACCAATAGACTTTGAAAGAAGTGTTAGAATTGGTCAGTGATGAGGATGTTCATCAATTTTTTGCATAGTGATTGTGGAGTTAACAATTAGTAGTGAAATTTATATTTAATGCGATCACTCATAGTTAGTCCAGCACAGTAATTAAAATTTTAATTGTATTGTTAAATTTTATGAGTTAAATTGTAGCAACTGAAATTGATGCATATAAGAGCCATGCAGTGTGAGAACTAACCATATTTATAAATAATTCCCTTCAAGGCATCATTGAAGCCTGAGATTTGATAGGTTGTCTAAGCCATGATACTGGATGACATCCCTCAAGGAAGATGGAGCTCTTATAGCTGGTCTAGAGAATTTTCTGCAAAACTCCCATCTCAATGTCATGGTTTTATGGGACTGTAGAAGAGAGACATTCTAATGAAGGAATCCCAAGTACTAAGGGAAGATGAATCATGTCACACTGAGGGAAAGCCTAAAACACTATTAAAGAATTAACATCATTTGAAGAATGTTGTCATGCACAATATCTCCAACTACAAAGTCCCAAGAAAGTTGGGACTCACCTGACGACCTGAAAAATAAGAGAATATATAGCAGCAGATCCTTTAAAAGAACTCTGCTTAAGAGGAATAGATTGCTAGGTAGACTAGAATTATCTCTAGATAAAAGATCTCATGCAGCTTATCCTCCAAGGGTAGCAAACTTCTTTGCTCTTCTCATCTGACTAACTTGTTAAAGCTTTCCTTGCTTGGGGCCCTAGATCTTTATTTTGAACTATTTGTCTCTAGGAGCTTTATCTGCAATGATATATGAAGTATAAGTACTGTTGGTAACCGTGATCTACAACAATATCTATCTGCCAAGCATCACCCTTATCTACAGTTACCATCTGCCTTTGTTAAATTCATGAACACATTTCTCACCATATATATTCAATCAATATTTCTGGAGACAGTTCTATGTACCAAAGACAAGAATACAGTTGTAAACTAATCCATGTTCAGTTATTGATAACATGCAGCTTCTACTCTAGTGGCATGCATAAACATTAATTACATAACTAATTATGTATAATTAAAACTCCTATAAGTGTTTTTGAGAACAAGAAAATCTATGACAGTATAAGACAAAGGAAGCTGATTTAAGCTGTGGATCCAGAGAATTCTTCCCTATGAAGTAATGCTTAAGTTGAAGATGAACAGGAGTTAAATAAGTCATGAGCCTATTTGAAGGTGTGCTGGCTTAGAAAGACAGCAGCAAGAGCAGAATGATATACAATATCTATGGACTGGCAGAAGACTTGTTACGCTCAGAAACAAAAGGGGCAATATATCATGAGGTGAGGCTAGAGAGGCTTGCAGGGACAGACTATTTGGGAGCTTGTATGCCACATTAAATTTTAGATCTTTGTTTTAAAGTCAATGAGGACATTTTTCAGGAGCTGGAATGGTGTTATTTATGAGAGTGAATGCTTTCTGTTATAAGTTTGCATGTTTGTTGAAACATGAATGACAAAGTTGCCCATGGTTCTTTAATATTTTTTGTGCAGTTGTGATATGCAGGACCCTCTAAAGGGAAAAACACTTATTTTTTATGACTCATGATGGTATTAGAGAGGTCAGTTTAAGCCATTACCATTAATGAGATTACCTAGAAACAGGGTTTAGTGAAGAAGAAAAGAGGACTCAGTTCTGGGCCTTAGAAAGCTTAACATTTAATACCTAGTAGAGGACTATAACTGGTACAGCACACCAAAAATAAAGAACCATAAAAGGAGAAAAAAATATAGGAAAGTATGATATAAAATGTCAGTGTAAAAGTGTGTTTCAAGAAGGAGGGAATATTCAACAGTGTAAAGTGATATTGATAGGTTAGGAAATATATGAACTGAAAATAACTACTGGAATAGTCAACATGGAGAGAGTTGAAATGTAGTATAATAATAGTGAAAGTCAGGTTAGTTAGTTAAGGATTGGATGGCATATAAGAACATTGTGACTGCAAATACAGACCATTATTTCCAAACTTTGGGAAGGGAAGGAGAAAAGACAATAGTTGTATATGGACAGATGTTTGAAGAAAAGTACAGACAGATACTCACACACACACACACACACACACACACACACACACACACACTTTAAATTAAACCTTTTATTTTGAGATTATTGTAAATTCACATGCAGTTATAAGAGATAATATAAAAACAAATAATGTACTCTTTACCAAGGTGTTCCTCATGGTAGTGTCTTACAAAACTGTAGTACAAGAGCACAGCTAGGATATTAATATCGATACAGTAAAAATACAAAAATATGCCACCACTATAAGATCCCTTCTGCTACTCTTTCTTAAACCACACCAACCTCCCTATCCTCACCCCCCATACAAACATTTCTCCCATCTAGCAATTGCTAACCTGTTATCTATTTTTATATTTTTGCCATTTTTGAAGATTATATAAAATAAATCGTATAATATATAACCCCTTGGAACCAACTTTTTTACTCAGTATAATTTCCTGGAGATCCATCCAAGTTGTATAAATCAAGAGTTTATTTCTTGGGGGCTTCAAAGGTGGCTGCAATCTAACAAGAGGCAGAGTCCCCTTGTTCTTAGCCATGGGCTGGATTTACCATTAAAATACCACATAGCTCAGAAAAGCTAGAGGAGTATAGCTGATTAGACATATTTTGACCAAGGAGCACTGAAGAAACGTAGAGACTGGAAAGAGAGGGGGAGAGGTGGAAAGGGTGAATCCCCCCTGAGACCTGTGCTTGGGAGCAAGGCCTGAGAGTTGGAGGCTGCAAAGCTCCCTCCCCTTGTGAGTATGGACTGACACTCAAAAGCAGAGATCTCAAACCCTGAGTGGTGGAGAAGGGAAGGAAAGCTCATGCAAGTAGGAAAGACGGAATCAGGGGAACATTCTGCCTGCCCCAGAAGAGAAAGGGGCCTGTGGGATGCACCCAAAAATGATGAAAAATGACCCTTTGCTTTCCAGTAGGGCAATGTACAGAGCCCCTAGGAGCATTTGAACTCTGTGGAGTGGGGAAGGGGAAGGGAGCTCTCACTCCACCAGAAAGAAAACGGAACTGCCAGTAGGTCAGCATCAGATTGGGGGCTCCCTCCACCAGTGAGTGAGACTAGAGCTGCTATCAGGACAGAGAGGGGATTTTAGACTTGCTCTGAAGAGAGCAGAGATAGTGACTGACTAGAGCTGAGAATCATAGTACCAGCCCTACTGAGTTCAACTGGGTAGGAGACCTTCATAAGGCTGACTTTGTAACCCTTCCTATTGGGTTAGAATTGCAAGGCCACCATATCTTCACAAAGCAAGTTTTCTGCCTGTATGTTACTTTATAGGTTTTTGATTATTAGACAGCACAGCACAACATCCACCTTCCTGGCTTACATAGGGAATATGGGCAAACAAAATCTGGGTACTGTCTCTGCATTGAGGAGAATTTGAACAAAAGTGCCCTGTGAGATCAGCCAACCAGAATTGGGAAAGGAGAGGTGGAGCATGTCTACTTCTCCTGCAGGCTAGGAGCACCACATCCAACAGGAAAGGGGTTGCTTCGGCTCACTGAAGCCCCAGATAACCACCACTGGGGAGGGGAGAATAGCTCAGAGGAAGGCATTACAAGAGTAAGGCTCTCAGGGACTATTATTTGGGAATCAGAGGAAATGCTCAAAGCCCCTTTTGGGGGCTAGAAACTTTTGCACTAGAATCTCTTTTGATCAATACCCCTGAGCTCAGGCCAGCTGAAACTGCCCATACAGAAAAGACAACAGACTGAATTCAGCCTACCCAGGTGAACCTCACTTTGGCTAGCTTTAAAATAAAATGTTGATTTTTAAATTTGTTTTGTCTTACTTTGCTTGTTTTTTTTTCCAAGATTTTCTTGAAATTCTACATTTATTACTTAGATATTATTATATTTATTGCTTTTCAGTATTGTTTCTTTCATATCTCTTTATTGGCCTCCTTCTTTACTCTTTCTTTAGCTTTCTCTCTCTTCTTGTTCCCTTGGCATAATTTCCCCCCCTTTTTTTTTCTCTGTCTTCCTGTTTTTTTTAGCCATTTTCCTATTTCTACTTGCTACCCTTATTTTTAGGTTTCTCTTCTCTCCTTTCAGAATATTTGCTCTTCCTCTTTTATCTCCCAGTAGATTCTCTATTTTTTACTTTTTTTACTATAAACAATAATATCCTTTTCTTTCTTTTTTGCCTTAGTAGTTGTGTTCTCTTTTGCTTTCCTAATCCTACTTTCTTTTGGGTTGTTTTCATTGCCATTGTAAATTCCTGTTTGTTTCCTGTCAATTTGGTTGTGTTTTGTTTTTCCCTGTCAGCAGCTGTACAAAACCTATATGACAAAGTTGTGGTTGAGTCTAAAACTTAGCAAGCCTGAGGAGAGAGTCCTCCCACAAAGTGACCAACAACAATCTAGACCCAATAACAACAAGAGAGCCCAAAGAACTCACAAGAAGGACACATCTGAAGTTTACAGCTTAGAAGTATAAGGAAAATACACTTCTGGGTCCCACAAGATATTCACTACAAAATCCCATCCCACAAGACTGGAAGATAGCAAACATATCTAGTACAGAGATACAAACACAAAAAGAAAACTAAAATAAAAAGACACATAAACAACCCCTAAACTAAAGAAAAGGAAAAATCATCAGAAAAAGACCTTGATGGGATAGAAGTAAGCAAGTTATCAGAAAGAGACTTCAGAGTAATGGCTATAAAGATGCTCAGGGAAATTAATGAGAACCACAAGAAAACTAAAGGGAAGCTCGAAAAACTTAATGAAAGGTACATCAGCATGAAAAAAGATATAGATATTATTAATAAGAATAAGGCAGAAATGAAGAATACTATATCTGATATCAACAATGCACTGGAAGGATTTAAAAGCAGACACAGTGAAGCAGAAGATTGAATAAGTGAATTAGAATCTAAGGTAGAAAAATACACTAAATTAGAGCAGCAAAAAGAAAAAAATACTTAAAAAGCATGAGGACAGTTTAAAGAAAGTTTGGAACAATATTAAGCAAGATAATATTTGCATCATAAGGATGTCAGAGGAGAGGAAAGTGAGCAAGAGATAGAAAACTTGGTGGAAGAAATAATGACAGAAAACTGCCCATAGCTGGTGAAGGAGAAAGCCACACACAATCTCACAAAGCACAAAGGGTACAAAATGAGGAACCCAAAGAGACCCACTCCAAGACACATCATAATTAAAATGACAAATTTTAAGGACAAAGAGAATATTAAAGCCACAAGAGAAGGGCAAGAAGTGATCTACAAGAGAGCCCCAGTAAGGCTGTCAGCGGATTTCTTAATAGAAACACTTCAGGCCATAAATGGTTGGCATGAAGTTCTCAAAGTAATGAAAAGCAAGAACATGCAACCAAGAGTGTTTTATTCAGCAAGGCAATCATTTAAAATTTAGCCTTTTTGAAGGCTAAAGGAGTTAAGAACCACCAAATCAGCATTGCAAGAATTTCTGAAAGGACTACTTTAAGAAGAAGAAGAAATATTGAAAGAAAGGTACATTGGCATAAAGAGAAAA